>NC_045437.1:50243815-50344452 GCF_002776525.5 Piliocolobus tephrosceles
TCCTTCCTTCCTTCCTTCCTTCCTTCCTTCCTTCCTTCCTTCCTTCCCCTCCCTGCCTCCCTCCCTCCCTCCTTCCTTCCCTCCTTCCTTCCTTTCCTTCCTTCCTTCTCAGATTCTTGCTCTGCTGCCCACGCTGGAGTGCAGTGGCCTGATCATGGCTCACTGCAACCTTGAACTTCTGGGATCAAGCAATCCTCCTGCCTCAGCCTCTTGAGTAGATATGACTACAGGCAAGAACCGTAATACCCAGCTAATTTTTTTTTGCCTTCCTTGAGATAGGGTCTCACTATGTTGCCAAGGCTGGTCTTGAACTCCTGGCCCCAAGTGATCTTCCTACCTTGGCCTTCCAAAGCTTTGAGATTACAGGTGTGAGCCACCACACCTAGCCAGTATGTCTACTTCTAATTCTGCACATTCTCAGCACAAATGATGCCAAACTGCAGAATAATGGAGGCTTCCTTTTCCATTCGCCTGTGCAAATAGGTAACCAGGCAAAATGTTCCATGTGAAGTGAGCATTTCATGGTGCTCATGATTTCCTTTTGAGCAGGAGAGCAACCGTGTGATCTAGGGCTGGGATGTATCATTGAATCAGAGCTAGGATGTTTGTTGTTTGTCTGTGTTCTCAGTATCACCTCTCTGCTCTTGAGGAGGTTGGGCTTCTACTTGCCTTCTCTGTGGTTAAACATATTGCAAGCTCTCAATGTTATCTTCCAACCCCTGGACACTATTATCTCAGAATTTGCTGCATTTGGGAGGGCTCTAGCAGTGGCAAAACAAATATATCCTTGGTCATGAAGTATCTCACCTGCTCTGATGTGTAAGAGAGGGTGCTTGATGTCTTTATCTGCCCTCCTAGGTCCCCACTTCTCCATCTTGTTTTGTGCCCCAGGATGCTGACCTGTATGGACTGCAGCAGTGAGGGCTCTCAGGCCGTCAGTTTCTGGTTGAGTTTGGCACCAGGAAGCACTGGCAGCAGATCGAAGGCGGGGAGGAGAATGAGGTCCAAATGTTTATTTCCTGGCTTCCTCCCTGCGTGGTCGTGGTGTGCTGGCTATCTCCCACAACTGAAGGTCTCAGCTCCTGTCATTCCACACAGTTTTGTCTCTGGATTCCACTGCTTAGGCCTAGGGGAGGAGCAGTGCCCTGCTATTCCCAGCTCTGAGATAATACACTATGTCTTATGGTCTTTCCTACATCCTGCCCATACCTTTGTAAATAGTCCCTTAATTGAACTGTCCTCAAATAACCCAATTTGAGAGTACCGTCTGTTTCCTGCTGGAACCCTAACTGATAGATGTTGTTCTTGAATAAATGCTATTGGTGCAAGAGTACTGAAGGACTTCACCATGACCCCCAGAACCCAGCAGCAAGCAATGTCACAGATGTACCTATGTAAGTTGCACCGGATGTTGCAGATGGGAGGGACACTCGCTGCGTGTGGTTTCTGTTGCTGCATTCTCAGATGCTGCCTGGATCACTTGCCCCCTGGCCTGGGAGCCATTGCACCACAGCTCTGGTTTTTATTTGGAGCCTGAGAGGGAGGAGGAAGCAAGTCCTCTTCATTAGTGCTGCTGGCACAGAAGGAGGCGTCTGAGTCAGCAACTGAGAACAGAAGATTTTGAAGCATTGCCTTGTCTCTGGTGCCGCTTCTCTCTCCTCTGGCACTGGCGGCCCGAGTCCATCCTGGCGTCAGGCGGCCACAAGGAGAGCTGCCCTGAAGCACTGGGCCTGCTGCCTCCCTCCCGCAGTCTTCTTTGGCATCCCCATCCCCTTGCAAGGCAGAGCCTCATTAGCAAGTGAAATGTCATAGTTTCAAACAAACAAACAAGCCCTAAAGTCTGCCAAGTTGTCTGAGTGAAATCACAAAGAAATCTCAGTGTCCTGTGGCTCTTTTGGGCTCTCTGGGGATTCAGAGGCTGCGAGAGGACTGACTTTCTTCCTGCTTGCTAGTGGGTGACTGTCTCCAAAGCCGTGATGTCTAACCACTGACCCTACCTGATAAGCCTAGTGAGGTCCCAGAGAGCTGGGTTATTCTTTGTCCACTGCTGATTTAGGTGAACTCGTCACTGTTTGGGATTTAAGCAATTCCCTTCCTCGCATCCTTTCCCAGTCACAGGTTCCTTGAGGGAACCTTTCCTCGCCATTTGCTTTTTGGTTTTGGTAAGCTCATTGGAAAAATCAGGGACTGCTCCAGACTGAGGAAAGTAGTCAGGGACACTGTCTCTGCCCAAACAAGCAAAGCCAACTTTATCAAATTCAGGGAGTACAGGAGTTAGAAAGACACAACAGAGTTGCATTCCCTGGCAAAGAAATAGTAAAGAGCAAAACAGTCATTTCAGAGGGCAAACTGCTTGCCTCACTAATAAAGCATGGCTCATGATGGAAAATAACTCAGAAGAAAGTAGGGAGCAAATGGATTTAGTTGCTATGGAAACGCAGTTGGGAAAAATACATGAAATATGTAAATACTGTAATTTGGTATTTTAATGTACTTTTCTATGAAGAAAATTCCCTGACAACGAAAACTAACAACTCTTTCCTCTGCTACACACAGCACTGATTGACAGAGGCTGGGCAAGTGGGTTTCCCAATTCATTTTTGCCCCAGGACCGAATACGTCTTTATTCTCAAGCATAAAAATCAGACACCTGGAGCAGTGGTTCTGAACTCTGGATGCACATTAGACTTAGAGAACTTTCAGAACAAAATCAGACATACCCAGTCTGATTAAATCAGTTTTTCTGGGTAGGGTGGTGGGCTTTGGGATTTTTTGAACATTCCCCAGTCTTTTCTGATGGGCAGCCACTGTTGTGACCAGGACCCAGAATCTTGATTTGGTAGGCTTGGTAACTGTAGATTGCTTATTTTATCATATGCCTTCACTAGGTTTTTATTTCACAGATTTTCAGTGATTTTGAGTGATTTGTACATCTTAATAACAATAATGGGAAATGATTAGCAATCATTACTCTACCATTGTTAGTGTTATTATCTTCGCCATAATAGACTAGTGCTTTTCTTATTTGTAGAAAACATGATAATATATTACAAAGTATTATCATTTAACCATAATGATTAATTGCTGTTATTTTAAAAATTATAAATTGATGATAGTTTGGCAAGTTTAGATGTTGCTGTAAATGCTAATATCAATCTGTATTTTAATAATTACCATCATTAATTATCATCAGTTGTGTAATAAATCAGTAGTAAACATTTATGTGGCTATAACTGTGAAATTTGCTTAGTAACAATCTGCACTAGAGTTGGTAAGTGGCATTTCTGTTTTCCTGATGGCAAACATGTTACAAGAGTCATGTGATTCGCATTAACTGATATGTTGAAATCATGGCATATCTGAGTGCAGACCTCCAAAAGATCATCATTTTTTCCTTCTGCCGGGCCCCTGTTTCTTTTGCTCTGTCAATAAATTACAAGCCTTCTCCTATGGTGTCACTCCAGGAACAAAATGACAAGTGCAGAGTTTACTGGTATCCAAAGAGAATTCGAATGAGTGAGGAAGAAGGATTCATGAAAATGGTCAATATTATAGAAAGTAAGAATGAATTGTGAAAATCTCACTTGGTTGTTTCACCTAAATTCAGGTGGTCAGGGTTTTAAGAGTCTACGGGGGATTCCGTAGACTTGCTTACTTCTGAAACATTCTCTCTCTTCTTACTTTTAACATTATTGTTATTATGTGTAAACTTTGGAGGCCAGCCTCTGGGTCCAGCCTGACTCAGTTCAGGTTATACCATTGATCCAGGCTGCTGGGTCTCCTGGAAATAGGCACAGCAGGCCTTCTGTACCCAGTCCCCTGGTGGTCTTTGATTGTCTTCCCCCAACTCTCCAGATGAGGTTAGATTCTCTAGTCTCTGCTATCTGCTCCCACAGCACCATTTTTGCCTCTGCTGTAGTCCTTAGCCTAAGTAATTAAGTCATAACTATTTATTTAATATCATTCTCTCCCCAGAAGCTGACAGCTCCAAGAGGGCAGGAAATAGTAGTGTTCATTCTTGTATCCAAATTATCTTGGCAAAGTCCCCGGTCCATATTAGATACTCAAATATTGCTGACTAACTTTTTTCTCTGCTGTCCCTATTGTTTAAAGCTACCCTGTTTCAGATTCTTAACCATAATTTTTTATTATAGAAAATTTCAAATATACCTAAAAGTAGACATTTTATAAAGAACCCCTATGAGTTTATCACCCAGCTATTTCCAATCTTGTTTTTAAATTTTTCTAATTAAAAAAGATAATTTTTGGACTTTCAATTTCAGCTCTGAAAATTCTTTAGATTGGAAGTCATCACCCCCATTCTTACAACAAGGAAAAACCTGAAAAAATGGAAAACCAAGGACTTTTCTCAGACCCATTAGAGAAATGAAGTTGCAGGACAGATCACCACCCTGAAATCTAGAGAGACAGGTGAATGCAAGGAGCTGCAGCTGAAACCTGCTTACCTGGATTAGAAGCCACTGATAACTTTGGTAATTAAATGATAATTTTGATGAAGTGCTAGAGGTGGACTGTGGGCTAGGCGAGAGTGAGTAACCTGTAGGGCCACAGTATTATGTTGTCTTAGGGGATGTAGTAGTCAGGGTTCTCTAGAGGGACAGAACTAATAGAAGAAAAAAAAATTTATATATATTAATAAAGGGGGGTTTATTAAGTGTTAACTCACATGATCACAAGGTCCCACAATAGGCCATCTGCAAGCTAAGCAGCAAGGAGAGCCAGTCAGAGTCCCAAAACTGAAGAACTTGGAGTCTGATGTTCGAGGGCAGGAAGTATCCAGCCTAAGAGAAAGATGTAGGCTGGGAGTCTAGGCCAGTCTCGTCTTTTCACATTTTTCTGCCTGCTTTATATTCTAGCTGCACTTGCAGCTGATAGCGGCCACCCAGATTAAGGGTGGGTCTGCCTTTCCCAGCCCGCTGACTCAAATGTTAATCTTTGGCAACATCTTCACAGATACAGCCAGGATGAATACTTTTCATCCTTCAATCCAATCAAGTTGATAGTCAGTATTAACCATTACAGGGGACACTCACACTTTTGTGGGTCTTACCTCCAGGAAGTCCACCAGGTTCTCGTGGTAAAGATCCAAGAAAGATTCTCTGTGGCCTTGGCAGGGGGAGGGGAAGCGTACTCATTGTGATATACATCAAGACCGTTCTCCCTAACAAAGGCCCACTGTCCAGGGAAAATACCAGAACCTTGTCTCACTAGTGAAAGGACATCCTTCCCACTCTAGCCTTTTCCAGCCTTCCTTTCTTGTTTAAGTAGGGGTGGTGAAGCTATACCACTGGAGCTTGTGAAGGTCACAGCCCAGAGACACAGGCCAATTGAAGGACTGAGATTTAACCATATACCCCTTCCCCCCATACCTTGCTACTACACCAATAGGGCTCCAGTATAATAAGAATGGACTATAGCTGAAATAAATGCAAGATTCACGTACTCCTCTGAGAGTAATACTTAGGGAAGCCCCAAGTCTAGAGGGGAGGCAAAAACAAGGACACTGGAGAAATGGAAGCTTCTGGCTCCTACAGTTGTACTAAGCATTAAACACAATCCAACTCCCAGTCATAGTACCATAAACCCTCATATTAAAAGCCTATTTCCTCCAGTTTCTGTTACCTAATACAGCATGTCCAGCTTTAAGCAGAAAATTACAAAGCTTGCCAAAGGCAAGAATAAAATAGTCTGAAGAGAAAAAGCAAGCATCAGGACCAGATTCAGATATGACACAGATGTTAAGAGTTATCAGATACAGAATTTAAAAGAATAAACATGATTATAATTAAGGACTCTAAGGGAAAAAGTAGACAGCATACATGTACATATGGATAATATAACAAGAGAAATAGAAATTCTAAGAATCAAAGGAAATGCTAGAAACTAAAAACACTGTAACAGAGATGTTACAGTGATGAAGAATGGCTTCAATGGGCTTATCAGTGGGCTGGACATAACCAAGGAAAGAATCATTGAATTTGAAGATAGCTCAATAGAAACTTTCCAAACTGAAGAGCAAAGTGAAAAAACAAAGAAAAGAAAAACTCACACAAAACCTAGAACTGATTACCCAAGATCAGTAGGTAAAATTTCAAAAGGTATAACATGTATGTAACTGGAATACCAGGAAGAGAAAAAAAATCAGAAGAGAAAAAAAATTTGAAGTAATAATGGCCAAGAACTTCCCACAATTAATGACAAGCACCTAAGAACAGATCCAGGAAGCTCAGAAAATGCTAAGCAGGATAAATATTTGCTTTGCATATCATATTTAAACTGCAGAAAGCAAAAGGCAAGGATAAAGTCTTGAAAGAAAGCAGAGGGCAAAACACCTTACGTAGAGAGGAACAAGGATAAGAATTGCAGTGGACTTCTCATCAGAAATAATGCAAGCAAGAAGAATGTGGAATGAAATATCTATCTCCAAGTGTTGAAAGAAAATAAAACCCCACAAACCTAGAATTCTGTATACACTGAAACTATCCTTCAAAAGTGAAGAAGAAATAAAGTCATTATAAATAAAAACTGAGGAAATTTATGACTGCCAGATCTTCTTTGCAAAAAATATTAAGTTCTTCAGGCAGAAAGTGCTATAGGTCAGAAACCCAGATCTATATAAAGAAATAAAGAGTGTTGGAAAAGAAATAAAGATAATATTTTTATTTTTCTTAATTGATTTAAAGTATCCACCTATTAAAAGTATTAGTAGTAACAATGTATTGGATGATCATAGCATGGATAAATAAAATGAATGGCTGCAATGTCATAAGGGATAAAAGGGAGCGATTAGAAATTCTCTGTTATGAGGTACCTGTACTCTTACATATATAAAAACAATTTGAATTTAAAATATAAAAATACCACTTACAAAAGCACAAAAATAAATACTAAGGCAAAAATTGAACAAAATACATACAGGAACTATATTCAGAAAACTATAAGACTGATATAAAAAAAGATCTGAATGAGTAGAGAGATACTGTGTGTTTGCGGATTGGAAGATTCAGTATTGTTAAGACATCAGTTTTTCCCAACTTGATCTATAGACTCAAAGCAGACTCAATCAAAACTCCAGCAAGCTATTTTGTATATATTGCCAAACTGATTCTAGAATTTGTATGGAATAGCTAACATGATACTAAAAGGTTGACACAGAGATCAGTAAATTGGATCCCTGAAATAGAACAACACAAATATAGTCAACTGATTTCTGACAAAGAAGCAAAGACAATTTAATGGAGAAAGGATAGTCTTTTCAACAAACAGTGCTGGAACAACTGGATATCCAAATGCAAAAACCTGAACCTAGACACAGACCTTACACTTTCACAACAATTAACTTGAAATGTATTGGATATCTAATTTTAAAGTGCAAAATGGTAAAACTTCTAGAAGAAAAATGGGAGAAAATCTAGATGACCTTGTCTTTGGTTATAAGTTTTTAATACAACACCAAAAGCACAATTAAAGAAAAAAATTGATAAATTGAACTGCTATGGTTTAAATGTCCCTTCCAAAACTTATATAAAATGTATTTATTTATTTATTTTTGAGATGGAGTTTTGGTCTTTTCACCCGGGCTGGAGTGCAATGGCGTAATCTCAGCTCACTGCAACCTCTGCCTCCGGGTTCAAGCAATTCTCCTGCCTCAGTCTCCTGAGTAGCCTGGACTACAGGCATGTGCCACCACGCCCACCTAATTTTTGTATTTTTAGTAGAGGTGGAGTTTCACCATGTTGGCCAGGTTTGTCTCGGACTTTTAACCTCAGGTGATCCACTCGCCTCGGCCTCCCAAAGTGCTGGGATTACAAGCATGAGCCACCGTGCCTGGCCTTGTAAGAAATTTAATTGCTATTGTAACAGCATTAAGACGTGGCACCTTTAAGAGGTGATTAGTCTGTGAGGGCTCTGTACTAACGGCTGGGTTTAATGGCTTTAAAAAGGGGCTTTGGGAGTGTGTTTTCTCTGTCTTGCATACGTGCTTACCCATCTGTCTTTTGCCCTGTTATGATTTAGTAAGAAAGTCCACACAGAATACAGCCGCTTAATCTTGGACTTCTTAGCTCCCAGAACTGTGAGCTGAATACTACTTTATTCTTTATAAATTATCCAGCCTGTAATACTGTTAAAGCAGTAGAAAATAGACTAAGACATGAACTTTTTATCAATAATTCTGCTCTGTGAAAGGGATACTATTAAGAGAAAGACAAGACAAACCACAGACTGGCAGAACACGTACCTGATGAAACACGTCTTGCAAAACACATATCAGATAAAGGATTTGTATCCAAAATATACAAAAAACTGTTCAAAACCAACAATAAAAAAAACTCAACCAAAAAAATGAAAAAAAGATCTGAACAGTCATCTCACCAAAAAAGATATACAGATGGCAAATAAGCATATGAAAATATGGTAAACATTTGTCCTGAGGGAATTGCAAATTAAAACAACAACCAGATAGCACTCCACACCTAATAGAATGGACAGAATCAAAAAAATGAACAATAACAGTTGCTGGCAAGGATGCAGAGCAAGGGTAACTCTTATTCCACTTGATATAGCTACTTTGGAAAGATAAATGATACAAAATGATACTGCTACTTTAGAAGATAGAATGATACTTTCTATTTTATTTATTTATTTTTGAGATGGAGTCTCAATCTGTCGCCCAGGCTGGAGTGCAGTGGCGCAATCTCAGCTCACTGTAACCCTTGGCTCCTGGGTTCAAGCGATTCTCCTGCTTCAGCCTCCCGAGTAGCTGGGATTACAGGCACCTGCCATCATGCCTGGCTAAGTTTTGTATTTTTTTAGAAATGGGGGTTTCACCATGTTGGCCAGGCTGGCCTTGGACTCCTGACTTCAGGTGATCCGCCCGCCTTGGCCTCCCAAAGTGCTAGGATTACAGGCATGAGCCATGGCACCAGGCTGGAATGATAAGTTCTTACTGATCTAGTGATAGTCATGCCATATGATCCAATAAGCATGCATCTAGGTATTTACACAACTGATTTGAAAATTTTTACTCACACAGAAACCTACATGTGAATGTTTATAATAGCTTTATTCATAATCACCCCAAACTGGAAATAATCAAGATATCCTTAATAGATGAATGGATAAGGAGACTGTGGTATATCCACACAGTATAATATTATTCAATGATAAAAATAAATGGGCTATCAAGTCACAAAAAGCCATGCATGAATCTTATATATATCGCCATGAAAGAAGCCAGTCTGAAATGGTTACACACTGTGTAATTCCTATTATATGACATTCTGGAAGAGGCAAAACTATACAGATGGTGAAAGACCAGGGGTTGCTAGGGATTTATAGGTTGACTAGGTGAAGCACGGGGAATTGCTATTTTTTTTTTTTTTGAGTGGTTGAATTATTCTGTAGGATACTGTAATCATGTAATGGTGAATACATGACATTATGCATTTGTCAAAACCCACAGTACTTTATAGTACAAGGAGCGAACCTCAATGTGTCCAAATCAAAACATCATTTAGAAAGTCAGAGGATCCCCAGATGCAATGCAGATGTGATAAAACTAGCTGCATTACGAAAGTATGAAACAACCTCAATGAATGAGATAGAGAAAAAAGGTACTGACCTAAGTCATGCTAGAAATGAGTCTGTAGAAGTAAAGACAAATGGAAGTGTACATAAGCACTGTACTCCAGTTAAGAAAGGTGTTTCCTGTGGGAGCATGTCTTAACAATTATTAAACCACATGTATACTGAAAAGGAATAATTTTTTTTTGAAACAAGATCTTACTCTGTCACCTAGGCTGGAGTGCAGTGGCATGGTCATGGTCCACTGCAGCCTCAACCTCCCAGTCTCAAGTAGTCCTCCCACCTCTGTGTCTCAAATAGCTGGGATCACAGGCACGTTTCACCATGTCCAGCTAATTTTTGTATTTTTTGTGGATACGGGGTTTCACCAAGTTTTCCAGGTTGGTCTCGAACTCTTGGGCTCAAGCGATCCTCTCATCTTGGCCTCCCAAAGTGCTGGGATTACAGGCATAAGCTGCCACAACCGGCTGACATGGAATAATTAAGTAAACGAATGATGGCTGGTGGGAGCCAGGTTTCTCCCTTCTGCAGTGGGACCTTTTTGATAAGCAAGGGGAAGAGGCTAGAATGATTGTAGTTACAGATTAGAGTTGAGGATATCAGTATGAACTCATGTTTAGCCTAATATAGGCACAGATGAATACATGTACATTTTTTAGATGTGTTTATATTCATGGGTTAGTATACACACACGTATTTCCTCACTCTGTTAATTGGAAGGACTTGGAAACACCCCTATAGCAACAAGCACATGTAGCACCCAGGTCTTGGTTTCTAACACCATCTTCTATTAAAAAAAAATGAAAAATAGCTGATTCTAGGACTGGGGCAGGATATATGATCTTGGAACATCTTGTAGTGCCAGAAAGTAAGGAAATACTCAAGCCCCCAAAACAAAAAAGCCAACCAATTAACCAAACGAAAACCACACAGCAACAACAACAAAACAGCATTGGATGATAACACACAATACAAAATGAATATCCATGAGTGTGACGCCATACTGGTATAAAAAATAAATAATTGGAAAAATAAACAAATGGGTGAGAGTAGAAAAAGAAGCACAGCATAGAAAAGGGGAGTAAAGAGTAACTTTCTAGCAGAGAAACCTGACAAACACTACCTTGGCCAGGTGATCAAGATGAACATCAACAACACTCATTCATGTTGATGGTGCGTATCCTTCATATAACGCGTTGACAGTGGTGCTTTACCTCCGGGGTCTTCCTTCCAAATCTTAGAACTTCAGTCTAATCATCAGACAAATCCCAGTTGAGGGATTCAGTACAAAATACCTGACTAGGACTCTACAAAACTGTTAAGGTCGTCAAAAACAAGGACATTCTAAGAAATTCATCAACAAGAGAAGCCTAAGGAGGCATAACTATGAAATATAATGTGGCATCCTGGGACAGAAAAAGGACATTAGGTAAAACTAAGGAAATCTGAAGAAATCGTGCACTTTGGTTAATGATAATGTGCAAATATGGGCTCATCAATTGCAAGACATGTACCACACTCATGTGAGAAGTTAGTAATAGGGAAAATTTGGCATGGTGTTTATGGGAACTTTCTGAACCACATTTACCATGTTTTTCTATCAACCTAAAATGGTTCTAAAATAAAGTGTATTTTTATTTTAGCAAGGAAACTTTTGGAAGTGCCTGTTAGGGTTGAGATATGGTAAATCCAGGCCCACAGACACTGTCTAACTTACTTTGGAGCCTGAGGGGAGGCAGTTTACTCGTAGGAAGACAGTATGTACCCAAAGGCCTAAGAGCCCCTGGCATGTTATTATTCAGGTTCTTGATGTTCACGTATAATATGAAATATAAGCGGTGTTTTGATTTTGTCACAACAACTGGGGGATGCATAATGGGCCTTGTGGGCAAACAGCAGCAAATGCTCAGTGTCCTGCAAGGTGTGGAACAGCAGCATACAGTGAAGGCGTGTCCCACATCATGCATGATTTTCTTTCTTTTTATTTCAATAGTTTTAGGGATATGGGTGGTTTTTTTGTTATATGGATAAGTTCTTCAGGGTGACTTCTGAGATTTTAGTGCACCTGTCACTGAGTGCACACTGGGTACAACGCACACTGCACCCAATATGTAGTCTTCTATCCATCACCCCCTCCCAACTTCTCCCACCCCAAGTCCCCAAAGTCCATTATATCACCCTTATGCCTTCATCCTGTGTGATGTTCTTTCTTCCTCCTTCCCTCCCTCCCTCCCTTCCTCCCTCTCTCCCTCCCTTCCTTCCTTCTTTCCCTCACTCCCTCCCACTTCTTCCCTTCTTTTCCCCTTCCCTTCCCCCTCCCTTCCCTTCCCCCTCCCTTCCCTTCCCCCTCCCTTCCCTTCCCGCTCCCCTTCCCTTTTCCCTTCCCCTTCCCCCTCCTTTCCTTTCAACAAGTTCTCCCTCTGTTGCCCGGGCTGGAGTGCAGTGGCGCCATCTCGGCTCACTGCAATCTCTGCTTCCCAGGCTCAAGTGATTCTCCCACCTTAGCTCCCAAGTAGCAGGAACTACAAATGCATGCTACCACACCTGGATAATCTTTGTATTTTTAGTAGAGGCAGGGGTTTCGCTGTGTTGGCCAGGCTGGTCTCAAACTCCTGAGGTCAAGTGGTCTGCCTGCCTTGGTCACCCAAAGTGCTGGATTACAGGGGTGAGCCACTGCACCCAGCCTGCATGATTTCCTAAAGTGTTTCTATACTTTAGAAAACCTAAACCGAGGTGGAATGTAAACTTAGGTGGAAAACCTGTTTAAAATAATCTAAGACCAGACTTGATCTCCTCTTTCTGTATAAACCTTGAGTTTTTTTTGCATATTTTTAACATACACTGAATTTTCCAGGAATGTCACTCTCATGTAAATCCAGGAGAAGTCTAGTTTGTTTTGTTTTGAAAGGTTGTTCACTTGTTTGGAAAAATTACACCACTGAAGGTAATGTGGCTTTGATATTTGAATCACCAATATGGCACACTTGCAAGAACCTTTTGCATGTATGGTGTTTCTACATACAGGTAGAGTAACAATAAAATTTATTATCTATATCAGACATTTTCAAAGGCAAAGGGGAATGCTGTTAATAATTATGGCAGGGCAATGAGCATCAACCAGGATTGTCTCAGAAAAACTGGGTTGTCCAAAGAAGACTGGAAAATGTAATTTCTGAGTGTTCTTGCCCCACAGTACACAAGGACATACCAGAGAGAGGTTAGAGTAGATGTTGAGTGAGAAAATCCACATGTCCTTAGAGACAATTTTGTCCATTTGCTCTACCAATTACTGAGAGGGATGTATTAAAATTTCCTTCTGTGATAGCAAACCTATCAATTTCTTCTTGTACTTCCTTCAAACCTTTGCCTTTTAGGGCCATGCAGGTTCATAACTGTTGTATCTTCTTAGTAAATAGAAACTTGTATCAATATGCAATAATCATTTTAGCTTCTAAATAGTACCTTTTGCCTCAAAATATATTTCATCTGGTATAAATATGATAATCCTGGGTTTCCAGGCTTAAAATTGTTATATCTTCCTAGGGAATAGAACTTTATATCAATATGCAATGATCATTTTAGCTTCTAAATAATTTTTTTTAGCTTAAAATGTATTTTGGCAATCTGAAGTTTCTTTTAATTATTTGCTGGCACATTTTATCTTTTTACTTTCTATATTTCTGCATCCTTATGCTTTTCTATTTTTATAGTTCACATATAGCTGGATTTAAAAAAACTGACAATATTTGTTTTTAGTGGGTGAATTTAATCTGTATACATTAAATAATGATTACTGCTTGATTTGAATTCATGTTATCTTATTTCATACTTCCCCCCACTTTTTCAATGTTTATTTCTCCTTTATTGATTTTTATTTTGTATTAATACTAGTGATCAAAATTGTTTAACCCTAGTTTGGAAATTCATATACTATTTCAATAGTTTTAATGGTTAACCTAGAAATTTTAAGAGGTACATTTAATTTAACAATGTCTAAAGGTAATTAATATTTTCATTCTTTTTCTACACAAGAAATCAAATGCCTTAACTTTAATTTCCCTCTTTTTCTTTAATCATAAATTATTATTGTCATAAATTTAGTTATGCATTGATTTTTAGTTCCTCTAGTTACTATAATTGTTATTATTTACATAGTCACTGTTTAGGCTTACCTCTGTGTTTACCATTTTCTTTGCCTACCACTTCTTGTATTTAAAGCTACTTCCTAGGATAATTTTCTTTCTTAAGTACCTCCTTTAGAAAATTCATTAGTAAGTTTTTGCTCATACCATACTCTCTTAGTTTTGATTTATTTGTAAATATCTTTATTAAAGTGAATTATCTTTATTAAAGTGATTTTTAATAAAGTGAAGTGAATTTCATTTGGTAGAAAATACAGTACAAGGTTGACATTTTTTTTCTCAGTGTTTTAAGCTTATTTTACTGGTTTCTGGCTTACATTGTTGTTACTGAGAAATTAGCTCTCAGTGTAATATAAATTATTTATAGATAATCTGTTTTCATTTGTCTCTAGTTGTTTTAAATATCTCTTTGCTTTTGATGTTCTGCAGTTCCACTATGATGGGTTGAGATTGTTTGTTTTATCTCCTTTCTTTCTTATGTTCCTTGGTGTTTATTGGGCTTCTTGAATCTGTGAATTTCTCTTTGGAAACATTCCCAGTCATATTGCTTCTACCTCATTATTTCTGTGATCTCTTTATAGATTTCAGATTGGACATATGTTGGACCTTCTCATTTTATCCATATCTCTTAACATCTTTTGCAATTTTTTTTTGGTCTCTGTGCTTCATTTTGTGGATTTTTTTCAAACCTATCTTCCGATTTACTCATTCTCTTTCCAGTTTTGTAGTCTCACTCATCAACTGAGTTTATTATTTCAATTCTTACATTAAAAAAAATTTGTAGAAGTTCTATTTTGTTATTTTTCCAGTTTGAATTGTTAATTTTGATGAGCATTCTTTTTTCCTTTGTCATACACCCAAAACTTTAAAAAACTTAAAAAGAAACACATTAAGCGCATTTTATTCTCTGTATCTGATAATTATAATGTCTGAAATCTGTATGGTTCTGATTCTACATTTTTTTTCTTTCTTTTTACTCTGTATCATGGTAGATGCTTTTTACTCTTTAACATTCCTTGTATGTTTGGTGGTTTTTGATTTTGAGCTGATGTTACTTGAAACTTTATCTTTCATAATTCTTTAAGGCTTGGGATTAAAGTGTGTTCCTTCAGAGCGGATTTGCTTTGCTTTTCCATGGCTAACTCAGGACCATTTTAAATGAAGATTCAGCTTGAGTTTTCAGTCTACATATGTAGTGTGAATACTTTCTTCAAAGAATATGAACTTGTGTTTAGGAAGCTTGGGAAAATATTTTTTCCCTGTTCTGTCCAGAATCTAGGTTGGATCAAACAGGATCTTTACTGACTTTTGATATGAAACTGTTTTTTCATCCCTCTGAGGACTGCCCTTTTGGAATCCTAGCTTTATGTAGTGATCTCAGATCTGACCTCCAACCCTGCCCAGGCTTAGTCTCTTATCCCTAGGTCTTATTAAAACCCAGGCTATAAGCTTCCAGGAACTGAAAAACTCCCCCAGGGTTCCAGTGCTCACTTACTCCTATGAATCTGAACTGTTTTATGCAGAAACATAGATTGATTTGAATGGAATTGCATGAGTGACATATGAGATTCATTCTATATAACTTTCTAAAGTGTAATAAGAGAAGTAAAGGTCACAGGAAGGAATTCAGCACTGTGTAAGGAAGACTGCCTCATGAGCTATTTATGAGGTAGTGAGCTTCTTGATTACCAGGAGGATTCAAGGATAGGCTAGACAACTACCTACTGGGGACGTGGTAAAGGGGCCTTAAGTATGCAGGGTTCGGTTGAACCAAAATGCAGCCATCCTCTCCTTCTGCTTGCTTGATGCTGATTTGCATGGCACAGTCTCTGGAAGAAGTCCCCTTTCCCTGGCCACGCTGAAAGTTTAAAATATTGCCTTGCCAGGTCTGCTCTCTGCCTGCAAATGGCTCCTTGACACCTGGCAGCAGAGCTGTTGGGGCCCAGCAGACCATGCCAGAGCATGTGGTGCCTGGGCTGCCTGGATCTGCTGTTCACGTGGCTGCATTTCAGGCCCCGTCAGGTGGCCATGGCTTGTCTTGGCCACATGGCTGTTGAAGACGAGGTGAACTGGGGCAGGATGAGTGAGCAACAGGTGTTAGCAGGAGTCTAGACAGAAAAGGATCCTTATACCCACAGGAGCATTCATTTAAAATAGCTCTTTTCCCAGATATGCCTCTGGTGGCACTGGGCCGTCTGGGCTGTGGTTTAAGATCATTTGGCAACTTTCATTCCTAGAATCAGAGAACAGCTTCTGGTGCTGTAAAATCATCAGCAAGCTAAGCCAATTAGCTCAGCCAGGAGAGGATTATGTGCACTGGTGTTGGTACCAGGCAATTGATATAAGCTGATTTTATGAAGTTGCAGTGTTTTTGCTTGCCCTATTTTCCTCCAGGGCAGTCACAGTTTAACTGGGGCTAGGCCCCAGCAGGTGACGTCTTCGGGTACTTTTAAAATTGCCTGTGGAGAAACTGGGTGAAAAGTGTTCACACTCTCATGCTTGGTGTAGTAAGGAGAGGAGTCCAACTGCAAACATGGGCAAGCTGTTTATATGAAGAGAGTGGTAAAATGTCCTTTTCCTGTTTGAGAGGAATTGGATGCTTTTGCAGAGCTCAGTAAGGAGAGGCTAGGATGGGGCTCTAGCAAGAGGTAATGGGAGTCCCGAGGGCAGTGGGTGGAACCCAGGTTAAGAATGAGGCTAAAGCTAAGGGGCCAACTCAGATGCAGGATACAGGGATTCTGTTCTGTGTGAGTGCAAATTAGTGCTTTGGGTTACATGTGGGATTATGGATAGATAATGTAATATTATTTGGGCATGCAAGGGGCAGTGGGTTCATAGATGACCTTGGAAAGTTAGCACTGAGTTTGTAATGGCATTTTAACCCCCCAGATAGTTTCTTTTGTGTTTTGACACTTGTTGTAATAGTACTTTGTACTGCTCACAGGGGAAAAAAGAGACAAACAGGATAAAATGGCCCACCCATGCGGAGAAAACTACTGCTAACATTTTGATGTATCTGTTTCTAGATTTTTTTCTGTGCATGTATATTTCTTTTTACAGAAGTGAAACCATATTCTTTTGTCATCTGCTTTTCCACTTATATTGATTCAGTCAGTAGATATTTAACGAATGCTTATGATGTACCTGGCCCTGTTCTGGGCACAGAGAGTACACTGATGGAAACAAAGCTCTTGCCTACATGGAACTTATGTTCTAGTAAAAGCGTTCTGTAGTGAGCATCTTTTCATATCAGTAGATCATTTTATGAAACAACATTTTTAGGAGTCATATACTATTCCCTAGTATTGATAGGTTTTAATTTAATTGTATCCTATTGTTTCTAACAGGATGAGTTGCAACTTTTTGCTATTACAATGATTTGATGAACATTTTTATAGCTAATATTCATGTACATCTTTATTAGAGATAAAGGCTGTAATGAAAAATTCATAAAACTCAATGTTCCCCCAGGTAGGAGGAATAAATGTGCTCTGTCTGGCTGTGACTGGCAGGCAATTAGTCCCAAAGACACTTGAGCCCAGAGGGTATCACTGACAGACTTGGCTAACTGCATGGCTTAGGTTGGGGCAGGCAAACCACATGTGGGTGTTTCAGCTGACCCATGTGGACTGCCTGGCAGCACTTGATTGCTGGATCAATTAAGGACATGTATGGGTTTCAGGATTCTTTAGCGGCCCAGATGCACTCACTGTGGCTTTAAAAATAAAGGTGTGCTGCTCCATGATGACAAGTTGCTTGAAATTATATTTTAGAAACCCAAAGAAAAGAATTCTACAGAAGTACACAAAAATGAATTGGGCCAAACTTGTGTTTGTGCCTTCAGGTTGGCATGGGCGGCAGGGTGTGCAGAAGGACCAGCTTTCAAGATGGGTTTTTGTGTATGAACCTTTGTAAGCAGGATGGGAGACAAGGTGGCAAGGGGAGCAGACGACAGGAATAAAAGTTTGCTTTTATGTGGTGCCCTAACCTTGTAGAGGGGGACTCGTGGGGCTTTAGGTGATCTGTGTGCTTCCATGATGTGCTCTTAAGCTCAGTGGAGGTATGTCCCTCTCTTTGCCAGACAGTTGACTAATGTATGAGCCCAAAACACGAATCATTTTAAATAATTTCCTGTTTAATACCCCTCTCTTCACCAAATTCTGTCCAATGTCCCTGACAAGCCTCGAATTTGTTGTTCAAGCTCCAATATTCTCTCACTTGAATCACTGCAGGAGCTTTCATGGGTCTCCATGTTTCTACTTCCTTCCAGTCCATTTTCCACACTGCGATGGCCTAAGCTATCTTTGTGATGTGAACATTTTATCATGTTACCACTGGGTTAAAAATCTTCAACAGCCTCCTGTCGCCTGTAGGGTGAAATCCAAACTCATTCGAGACTAAAGAGGCACTCCAGCTGCCCTGGCCTATTGGACGGGTCCTGTCGCCTGCCCCGGCCCTTACCTGTGTACCAGCTGTGAACTACTTGCAGTTCTCTGGGAGTGACATATTTATGAAGCCTTTGTATCCTTGCACACAATCTTCCTCCTGCTTGGAGTGCTTTTCCCATCTTTTTCCCTTGGCATATTCCTACTTATTTGAGGCATCCCTTTCTTTGTGACCTCACAGCACTGCGTCCATCTCTGTATTATCACTTATTGTGCCACTCATTTACATGTCTCCTGTCTATATCCTTTATGGGACTATGGACTGCTTGAGGATGAGGGTGGAATCTTATTCATTTTTTTATCTGCTCTCCTACGGAGGTGCCTAACATATTTGTTGTTAAATGAATGCTTACAGAATCATAAATATTGGAGGGGTATATACAATCTGGATTGCAAAAACATGTTCTTTGATGAAGACCTAACCAGATTGAGTGTGTTCATAGTGCTCAGTTCTGATGTACATTTTCGGACATCTTTTTAAAGATTTTTATTCTAAAGATGATTAATTTTGTTACATAAAGACTGGTCCTTAGATAGGGTTGATTTACACATATGCATGCTCTCTCAGACATGATCTGATGTTGCGCGAGCGCACACACACACATACACATACACATACACACACACGATTCAACAAGTAAGTGATGAGTTCAAACATGGGGTTCTCTCACTCTAAACTGTGCTCTTGACTTCTATAGTCTCCTGCCTGTGGTGCTGGTATTTTGGGTCTAAGAGAAGGAGTTGTCAATGGAGGAAAAGGGAAATGTGAATATGTGGCAAACCCCCCCAAAAATGAAAATAAACAATTCCAAGACTGTTCATGTGTTTATATAGATATTTTTAAAAGGCAATTGTTGTCTCTTTCAAAGCCTGTTTCCATATTTGTCAAATGTGAACAATAATGTTCTCACAAGGCAGCTGGAAGGATTAAATAAGATAATGTATTTTATATAGTAAATGCTTAACAAAAAGTAGCTATCATATTTACTTTTCCAGTTTTTGCTTTTTCTTCTTCCTATGCAGGAATCTGGGAGTGGGCCCTGATAGAGATAAATCTTTACAGAGGAAAAGCTGAAGGCTGCCTGTAGTTGATGAGTAGACGACCTTTAAATACTCCTTCAGGAGTTTCCGAAGACCTTCTTGTACCTCCTGCCCTACCACCCTCTTGTTTACTCCCTAAAATCCCACAGCTAGATTTCTCCTACCAACACCAGGTTCACAGATACAATAGCCCTGCTAGAAGTAACAAGTTAAAACCTTTACTTTATATTTCCATGGAATGAGTCTTGAGCTTCTTTCCTAAACATAGGATTTTTTTTTTTTTTTTTTCTTGAGCAGGAGACCTGAGGCCAGGTTTGGGGAAGAGGTATCTGGTGAGGAAAAGAGGTAGTGGAATGAGGAGTCCTGTAAGAAAACATTATTGGCTGTACCACCCAGGGATGGCTTCCTACCTCCCTCTTCCTGCCATCTTGGTCAGGAGCATCTCTCTGAATTTTTTTCTTTTCTTTTTTTTTTTTTTTTTTTAAATATTTTGACTTGATCCTTCAGTATAATTCTACTGACCAACTCACCTCCCTGATAGGTGCGTGATGAGGCGGTATGCTGGGGGAAGGATGAGGAGGAAAGGCCTTTCTAAGCCCAAATGCACATTCTGGAAAAATTAAGAGTTGTGCTTACTGGTAGACCTGAGTCAGGACATAGTCCAAGGAGCAGAACTGATGGACAAGATGACTTCATAGCATGGGAGACATGATTGGGAACATCCCTTCCCCAGCTACTTTTTAAAAGAAAATTATGGTAAAATATACATAACATAAAATTTACTATTTAAACCATTCCTAATTGTAGAGTTGAGTGGCATAAAATATATTCACATTATTATACAACCAACACCCATCTCTGGGAATGTTTTTCATCTTCCCAACTGAAACCCCATAGGCAATAAACTATAACTCCCCATCCCCTTCCACCCTTACCCCTAATCCTTGGCAAGTACCGTGCTGTTTTCTGTCTCTAAGAATTGGACTATCCTCGGTACCTCGTATAAGTGGAATCATGCAGCATGTGTCCTTTTCTGTGACTAGCACGTTTCACTGAGTCCTGTGTGTTCCAGGCTCATCCATGCTGTAGCTTTCAGTTGCTTTTGGAAACTGCTTTGGAAGCAGCACACTGAGCAGGCTGCCCACTGGCCAGCAGGCCTGAGGCCCCAGGCCTGGGCTCAGGAAGGGGTGCCTGGGTGGCCATTTCCCTTTCAAGGAGTCTAGTAATGGCATTGTTTGTGTTCCCTGGACAGCCAGGAAAAAACCTGCTGACCATTCTGTTAGCGTATTTCCTTCTCCTTCTTAGGGGCCATTAAAACCCCAAACAGAAGGCTCTTCCCACTGAAAGCCTATGCAGTCTTGGCAGTGGGGCTGGGCACTGTTGGTAGCCAGAATGACTTTGCTCCTGCTTAGGAATGAGGCCACAATTTGCCATGTTTGCTCCCACTTCATAGTTTGAAATAGTCCTCTCCTGCTTCCAGTGGCTCCTGCCCCACCGTACAATGTGTGGCTTCTGCTGGGGGCTGTGGGAGGGCTGCCCCTTTCTGTCCTGTCATGCTGACAGCCGCGTGGGGTGTTGGCAGAGCCAGCCAGTGACTGCCAGTCTCCTGGATGGTTGCCTTGTCCACTGCTTGGAAGTCTTGTCATGTCTGATGTGGCAGGGTCCAGTTTCTAGAGGAAATGTTCCTCTGGGATTTGAATGAAATCTGGACTGTCCTATCCTATTTCCAGAAAAATCTGAGCAAGCAGCAATTGTAATTAATACTCGATGAATGATGCCCACTGGGGGTTAATTCCTGACAGTCCAAAGCTCTGAATGGGTGGAACACATGGTACTGGTTGGATGTTAGCCATGCTTGCTAATGAATTCACTTCACTTATTTTGGCTTTGGGGTTAATCAAGGATAGAAGATCAGAAATAAAGTAGTGCCCTAACACTGCCTCCCACAACTGATCGTCTTTCTTTCTTCTTGTTTCATTTAGCATAATATATTTGAGGTTCATCCATGTTGTTGCATGAATCAGTAGTTCATTTTTTTTTTTACTGTCGAGGGCGAGTCTTGCTGTATTGCCCAGGCTGGAATGCAGTGGTGCAATCTCGGCTTACTGCAGCCTCCGCCTCCTGGGTCCAAGCGATTCTCCTGCCTCAGGCCCCTGAGTAGTTGGGACTTCCCGAGTAGCTGGGACTACAACAACTGTGCACCACCATACCCGGGCTAATTTTTGTGTTTTTAGTAGAGACAGGGTTTCGCCATGTTGGCCACGCTGGTCTCGAACTCCTGACCTTAAGTGATCCACCTACCTCAGCCTCCCAAAGTGCTGGCATTAAAGCGTGAGCCACTGCGCCTGCCCTGTAATTTATTCTTTTTTATTGCTGAGTAGTAGTCCAACGCATGAATATGCCACAATTTGTTTATTCATTTTCTTCTTGATGGACGATGAGTTGTTTCTAATTTGGGCTATTATGAATGAATATTCTTTCACAAATCTTTCTGTGGACATGTCCCTCCCTGACCCACCAACCCAGAGTAAATACCTAGGAGTAGAATTGTCTACTACTAATAAAGTTAAGACATGCACTTCATTTTATTGGAAACTATCAAACAGTTCTCCAAACTTGTACCACTCTACCTTCTTATTAAATTTCCTGTTGCTCTCCATCTTTATCAATATTTTGTGTTTCAAGTATTTTTTTAAATTTTAGGTATTCTAGTGGGGGTTGAAATTGTATTTTACATATGTTAATTTGCATCTATCTGATGACTAATGATGTTGAGCACATTTTCATGTGGTTATTGACCGTTCATATATCTTCTTTTATGAAATGTCTGTTATGTCTTTTGCCAACTTTTCATTAAATTGTACATGGTTTTATTGTTGATTTGCAGGATATTTTAAAACATATTCTGTATACAAGGCCTTTGTCACATATGTGTGCTGCAAATATTATTTCTTGGTCTATGGCTTAATTCATTTTCTTAATGGCATACTTTAATGAGTAGAAATTTTCCGTCTTGTTGAAGTCCAACATATCAATTTTTTCTTGTATGACTTTTTGCATTCTGTCCACAAAGCTTTGTCTATGCAAAGGTCACAAAGATATTCTCTTATTATTATTTTTTTTTCTGGAGGACAAATGGTTCTGGGCTTTATATTTAGGCCTATGACCCGTTAAAAAATTATTGTTAATACATGAAGTGAGAAAAAATTTAGTGAAAAATAAAACTCAAGGCCATAAGTCTTCCAGAAGAAAACAGCCTACTCTCTAATATGCTGTGATAAATTAAGGGAAGATCTTGTGGTACCCTTGAGATGGAGTAGAGCTTCTCTTTCTTCCAGGGTCGACAGTGTGGTAGCAACAGGTGATGGTGAATGGTAGTTGCGTCCAGTGAAGCAAAGACTTAATACGAATTATTTACAGTAGAGGCAGCAGCAGTGCTGAGTACATGTGAGAGAAAACTGAAGGAACTCCTGGAAAAAGCTGGAGAACATTTTTGGGGACCTAACATGTATATTGAGAGACACGGTCTCTCTCTGTCTTCCAGGCTGGAGTGCAGTGGTATGATCATAGCTTACTGTAACCTCAAACTCCCTGGCTCTACTGATCCTCCTGCCTCAGCCTCCTAAGTAGTTTGGATTATGGTCACATGCTGCCATATCCTAACTTTTTATTTTTTATTTGTAGAGACAAGGTCTTGCTATGTTGCCAAGCAAATTTTGAACTTCTGGGCTCCAGCGATCCTCCCACCTTGGCCTCCCAAAGCAGGTGTGAACCCCTGTGCCTGGCCAGGGGCCAGAGTTTTCAAATAAAACCAGCAGGGGTGCATGCTACTACAATTCTGGTATTTACAGGAAAAAGGTGACTTTATTTTTCTTTTTATTTTTGATATTGAAACAATTATAGACTAACAGAAGAGTTTCAAAGATAGTACAGGGCATTCCTGTAGACTTCTCATCCAGTTTCCCCTAATGTTACGGGAATTTATTTGAGGGAAGAGTCCAAAAAGCATGGTTGAGTGAATGGGAAAGTAAGAGGGGAAAGGAAGAGAAGCCAACACTGGATGAATTAATAAGCAGGTTTCTGCTATGGGTAAAAAGGACTTGGCCCAACTAGGGACCCTTTAAGAAACCGTATAGAGCACATCTCAGAGCTGTCCTATGGAGGGGTGAGCAAATTATCCAGCAACTTCTAACCCTCATGAGTTGAGGGTCACTCCTGGGGTAGCTCCCTGACAAGTGGGTGGAGCACCACCTCCTGATCAGAATGTTCCTTTAGGTAGTGAGACAGGCAAGAAACTATTGGTGTGTCTGTGGGGGGACAGTCTGCAGAGGGCTCAGATGATAATGGTACTGTTTGGGGGTAGGGGAAGAGGGGAGCATTAATAAGGTCTGCTAGGCTTTTCAATGGAGCTGAAGTTTGAGTAAGAGTTTGCTGGTTGCATGTGACCACTAAAGAGATAGACCTTTCCAGACAAAAGGAGTAGAATGTACGAAGATTAAAAGAGAATATGATAAATTCAGTGACATGATGAAGCTGTTTTGGGTGTGTGTGGGAAGAGGGCTAAAAGGCTAGAGAGAGGTCAGGGAAGACACACGGAATGAAATACAAAGGTCTTCTATTCAACATTAGCAATTCTGAACTTTATCCTGATGGCCAAAGGGAATTTTTGAAGGGGTTTAAATAGGAGAGTAATATCAATTTACACTTTTAGGAAGATTATTCTGGATGTTATGTGAAAAACAGATTAGAGGGTGGTAAGATTAGAATCATGAAAACCAGCCAGGAGATTGTCTCAGCAATCCAGGTTAGAGATGATGGTGGTGAACCAAGACAGCGCTCGCCAGGATGGAAGAAATGCTTGGGAGTTGTAATTAACAGGACTTGCGTGGGAATGGGCAGGTGGGAGGTGAGGAAAGGTAGAATATAAATGGGGGAGATGATGAGGCAGAGAGGAAAATAAGGAATATTACTTCCATGCTCCTGACCCTACGGTCTATTATTCCCTGAGACAGAAATAGAGTAGTGATTAGAAGCAGGAGGAGGAGAAACTCTAGGCAGATAGGGGATATCAGAGAGAGGCAACTTGACTTCGGAGGGAGAGACAGAGAGGCAACTTGGCTTCAGGGGAGAGCAATGTACCCTTCCCATCCCTGTTTCAGCTCCCCTCTCTGCTGACAGGCAGATAGAGGACATCAGAGAGAGGCAACTTCACTTCAGAAGAAGAGGCAGAGAGGCAACTTGGCTTCAGGGGAGAGCAACCTACACTTCCCGTCCCCATTCCAGCTCCCCTCTCTGCTGAGAGCTGCCTTTATCACTCAATAAAATTCTGCACATTCACCATCCTCCAATTTATCTGCATGACCTCATTCTTCTTGGGTACCGGCCAAGAGTTTGGGACCCACCAAGTGTGGGTACCCAAAAAGGCTATCACACTGGCTCGTTGCTCTTGCTGGCGGGAGTTAGCCACCCACTTTGATGAGGCAAAGGGGCCACTGAGCTGATAGCACACTGCTGTCCATGGATGGTTGAGCTAAGAGAACACTGTAACACGCCCTCTGGGGCCTTGGGGTCACAGGCACCCCCACCTGGACACTGCCACGGGGCCTGCACAGAGTTTGTTTCTGCTGGCACCAAAGTGGCCAGCAGGTTCCTGCACTCACGCAATTGCATGCTCCCTCCTGCGAGGGGCTGGGCCTGATGGGCTGAGTAAACAGGGCACCCCTATTCTGCAAGGGGGTCAAGGAAAAATCTTGCATCAGTAGGAGGATAAATGTGGGAGTTTGGGATCTTGTAAATGTGGAGTGTCAGTATGAAATCCAAGGGACAGTTACTTAATAAACAACAGGATATAAATATCTTTGATTCCTTTGGTCGATTCAATCTGCAGGTTTAGATTTAGGGGTGGATAGCTTATGACTGAAACCATAAGATCAGATGAGATGGCCCTGGGAGATTATATAGCATGAGATATATGGGAGGTAGAGGAAAAAAACCTGTAGAAACATGATTCCTACCAGGGCTGCCATTGAAAGCGTGCATTGCTTTTTCATCTGGCCATGAACAAACCTCCTGTCTCCTAATTTTCAGAAAATGGCACAGAGAAAGGCGGGTAGGAAGCTGCATGCGCGTGCCTGAGGCCAGGTTTTCCTGATTAAAGCTCTCCTTGGGCTTGTGGTGTTGCCCCTGTGGCTTTTCTTGGCATGGCCTTTTATTTTGAGAGAACCTTTTCAGAGGGGCTGATCTTTTCTTCTCATTTCTTCTCTGCTTCAGCCTTATGCTATAATATTTATGTTGGCCACTTGCCTTTCTTTTTACCAGTTGGGACTAGTTGTATTCTCATAGCTATTTTCCCTCCCTCTGTTTTAGACAAATGAAAAATGGAAATGCCAGGTTTAAAACAGAGGGTTTGCCAAAGATGTGTCTTTCTTTTGCTGACAAGAGGAGGAAAGTGCCCGTGTGACAGACCAGCGCATTTCTAAATCGAATACACATTGGCTGTCCTGGCTGTGGGGGAGTGAGGGTGATTCCCTGCTTTGTGAGGGTAGAACTATCTTAAATAATACCAATTTTGCACTTCTCCTTCGTAAGTGAAATTCATTTTCCAAGATGAACTGTAAATTGTGAATGATTAATAGCCTCCCCAAGGTATTCCACTGGCCTAATCCAGTCTTGCCCTCTGCAAATTGGTTTGGATTCTTCACATTTAGAAGAGACTTCTGCTCTCATTGAGACTTAATTGTTATTCGAACTCACACGTGGGTCTCCTCTCCAACACACCCTAAGCAGCCCCTTCAATTTGAGATCTATTTGTTGAAAATCCCTTTCTTTTCCCTGCCATGTCTGTTTCGTACTTCAAAGTCATGCAGACTAATTCTAATACTTACTCTAAAACACAGGCTTTCAAATGCTTAAATTCATTTATTTAAACTCTCCTAAGGTGGTAGCCTCCTCTTTTTCCTCTCCTCTCTTCTCTTAAGTTTTCCTACTTTCCTCTCCTACAGGATTTACACATGCCTTATACAATTTAGTCACTGTTTCTTTGGAGTTAAACCAAATCTGATTATTTTCACTTTAGGTTCTACAATTAAGAGGGAATTCAACAAATTAAAGTGACTGCAGTTGTGAAGATACTTAAAACTAACTATTTGGGGTACCACATTTCTGTCAATATAGCCTGAAGTCCATTTTTTTGCGGAGGGCAACAACTTCACACTCTTGCCTTATACTCTGTTGACTATAAAATAAAATTTACATTATTTTCATGAGAACTGCTGTCTTCCTTATCCCGCAGTTCTGTGGAAGACGTTATATTTCTCCCAGTTAGATGGCATCTTGGGAAACCATTGTTCCAGTTTGTTTCTCTCTTTTTGGCTCTCGATTCTGTTATGCAAACTATTAGCTATTAACCTCAAGAGCTTGTCATATGCACACCTTAGCAGGATTTCCTCTTCATATTTAATAAAAGCTGTTTAGAAAAAAATGTTGAGGAAGGAAAACTGGAGCAAATTGCCAGGTGCCTATGTCTACATTAACATTATTGTATTAGTCAGTTCCGTTTGGTTAATATATAACTTAGCTGAAGTTAAGTTACATTATGCTGCAGTAACAATTGCCACATCTTAGTGGCTTCCAACAACAAGAGTTTATTTCTTACAATTTGTGCTGACTGTGGTTCTGGTGTCACTCTGCTCCATTTGTCTTCATTTCAGGGCCAGCAAGGAGAGGTCCCAATCTGGGATATGCTTTCCTCATGTTACAGGGAGAAAAAGAGATATTGCTAATGGTATGGACAGGAGGCAAGGAAATACTGGGTAGAAGAGGGTGGTTCACCAGCAAAGGCCCCACCCTCAAGTCTGGAAACCCATGGCCCTAAATGGGAACAGGCATTCCTCTTTTTGTATCCGAATGTTTGGCCCACCACACCCCTCTATCCTGTATCCATTTAAACCCCAAACCTCAGGTGCTGTGAGCAGATGAGCAGATGAACAGAAGAGCAGAAGAGCAGAAGAAGGGCACAGCAGAGAAGGAGAGAAGAGAAGGAGCATCTGAACGTTGAGAGGAGTTCGACTAGAAATGGTCAGAGAGGAGATTGGTCATGGGATAGCCAAACTCCAGGAGAAGATTATGTTTCCACTCTATCCCCTTTCCAGATCCCCAATCCATCCCACTGAGAGCCACCTCTACCACTCAATAAAACCCCTGCATTTACCATCCTTTGAGTCTGTGTGTGACCTGATTCTTTCCGGACACTGGACAAGGGCCTGGGTAGAAGAAGGCACTAAACTGATTAACACTTTAGCCATCGGGAGAGCTAAAGGAGGACTGTAACCTTCCCACTGGGGCTTCAGGAGTTGCAGGGACCCACCTGTAGATGCTACCATAGGGCCAGAGCCCAAAAGTGCTCACCCTGGCTCCTGCATCTGCCCATCTGTGTGCTCCCCTTCCCATAAGGGGTTTGAGTGTGCAGCAGCTGAACATATGAGCCACACCCCATCACACGTCCTGTGAGAGGGTCAGGGAACTCTCCTGTTTCACTAATTCACACACACACAATTGTTCGTAAGCTTCTGCTCAAATATACAAGTTCCCTCACCCCCTGTTGGCCAAAGCAAGTCATGTGACCCATCCCAGCATCAATGGGAGGAGGGTGCATACTCGTGCAGGAACACTCCAGAACTCACATGGAATGAGTGGCAGTGAATAATTAGAAACACTAAGTCATGTGGTAAAAGTATTTATCATTTGTATAACAGTTCCCAAAATATCTTCACATCTCTGTGTCAATTGCCACAACCTTGAGAGAAAAGTGTTGCTTTCTCTATTTACCAAATTAAATCCTGAGACATGAAGTGTCATCTCATCACTAGCAAGTGGCAAATATAAACCACAAATAAAATTATAAGGTCCCCCAGACATCTGAATGAACTTCCTCCTCCTTGGCCGGGGAGCTCTTAAAATTTAACCTGAGAGATTGGTTCAGGCCATGTTGGGAAGTGGGGGTTGAACATGCCACATCACACCTCTCTGGCATTAATACCAACATAGAACTTAAGTTTGACAAGAAACCTTTATAATCTATTTTTGCTGAAGCCTGCTACCTGGAGGCTTCATTTGCATGATAAGACTTTGGTCTCCACAGCCTCTTATTGCAACCCAGACATTTCCTTTCTATTGAGCTCAGGTCTTTAGATAAACTCAACCAATTGCCAACCAGAAAAATTTTAAATATACTTATAACCTGAAATATAACTTGAAAGAACCTCCGCTGTGCCCCTACACCCCCCACCAGCTTTGAGTTGTCCCGCCTTTCTGGACCTAACCAATGTATGTTTTAAATGTATTTGTTTGAAGTCTCATGTCTCCCTAAATGTATATAAATCCAAGCTGCACCCTGATCGCCTTGGGCATGTGTTCTCAGGACCTCCTAGGGGTTGTGTTTACGGGCCATGGTCACTCACATTTGGCCCAGAATAAATCTCTGCAAATATTTTACAGAGTTTGACTCTTTTCATCAACACAAATTAGCATTTAATCCCAAATATTGTGAAACCTAAATGTTCTTTTCAATAGTGATGATGAAGATGATGCCAAATATTACTTGCATTTATTGAGTGTACTTCATGTGGCAGGCATTGATGTGAGTTCTGTACTATCCTATTGGGTAGAATAATTAGCTCTACCAACCTCAGTAGATAAACCTAAGAATCTCAATGGCTTCACACAATAAAAATTTATTTCTCATTCACATCATATTTCAGGGTCAGATGGCTTTCCAGTGTGGCAGTGTTCCTCCAAGTGGTGATGTGGGAATCTAGGCTGCTTCCATCTGTAACTAGGTTATGTGGTACATGTGGCTGGCAAGGCTGCCTTTGCAAAGTGTGTGTGTGTGTGTGAGAGAGAGAGAGAGAGAGAGAGATGGAGGAAGAACCTGGTGGATGTTTTTAAGGACCAAGATGGGAACTGGCTCCCATCACTTCAACGCACATTCCATTGGCCTGTATTAGTCACAGGACCTCATCCAAATGTACCAGAGCCGACAGAGCACTAAATATTTAGTGAACACTAATAATCCCTGTCACTATGTTAAGGTCATTATTTGCATTTTTATATATAAGAAAACTGAGGTGCAGAAAGTTTAAGGACTTTTCCTTGGGCCTATGTAGCACTGAAATAGATGGTATTTGAATCTAGACAGTCAGGCTTTAGAATCTGTGCTCTTAGCAACTGCACTAGACTGTGTCTTATCTTTTATCATGGTTCACTAGGTTATAAATATATTGACTATACCAGCATCCAGATATCATTTATCCATTTTGTTTCAGGAACATCAAAATAACCTTTTTAATTATTCTGTTGAAATCTTGGTACACTGGAGATACCATGATTATAATCCTATTAGAAAACATGCAATGAAGCTAGTGCAGCAGGAGTAATTTTCGGTGACCAGTGCTTTTTTTTTTCTCTTGAGAGATGAGCATTTTTGGATCCAAAAAGCCACAAGGAAAGGGATAAGGGATGTCTCAGAGGAAACTAGAGGATCTGATTCCCCTGTTGTTCACATCTTGGCTCTGCAGAAGACTCAGGGATCATGGAGCAGTCCCCAGAGGGACTGAGGTTAAGGTTTTCCATTAGCCTCGAAATAGGGGTGCAGACTGAGAAATTAAGTTGTTATAGAAAATCAAGGAAGTTATATTTCTTGTGGTCTTTAGTCAGTGGACTGAGATGAATAGCTACTACATTAAAAAAAAATCTAGACGATTGCCTGTGTGGTGAACAAATTAACCATTTCTCATTTGTAGATTATTCTTTTTCTTTTCCCTGGTCAGAAATGGGACTGGCTATCCCTAGCACCTCTTCTGTGGTTCTCTGAGGTTCCTCACTGGTTATTGATCATGGTCATTTTATCTGCAGATTTTCACAAAAGAAGTCTGTGATGGGTCAGAGCCAGGGTCCATAACTGATCCCGAACAGCTAGGTAACATCTCATGATCTCTTCACTTACCTTGGGTTTTAATTCCCTCTGAGTGAGATTTATCCCACCAATTCCAGAAGCTCTTTTTTGACAAAGATGCTAGAAGCAAAATTGGAGCAGAAGTGTCGTTGTTTCTACTGTTCTCCATTAGCATAGCAAGAATCCCAGCTGTAGACCAAAAAGCAGTTGTCCTAGAAGTCAGAGGTGAGCCTGTTTGCCCAGAGTAACGTGGGGCCAGTCTGACAGGGCTGTTTGACTTGAAGATCTGAGGACTTTTCAGGGATAGAATTACCAGAAAGAACAGAAAGAAATGAGAGTGGAGGCCAAGAAGTTGGTCCAGGAGAACAGCCAGTTATCAGAAGGAACGGCGATTCTGAGCACAGCCTAACATGTGTCACTGCAACTGTCCTCTGATCTAGACCCCGGGAGATCACACCAGCGTCTAGGGGTGAGGAGGCCATTACAAAAGCAGGTAAATGCCGAAAGGACCATTTCTCAGTAGATTTTGTGGGACTTTGAGAATGCAAACTGCGAGTAGGCACTAGTGTTGTCAGGAGAGAGCTCAACAGTGGTGGTTGCTCTTTTAGCAACAGTAGTAGCTCTCACCTTGGGTGTTGTTGACCATAACTTGAGAATTCTAAACATGGAGTTAGAATAAGAAAGAAAAAAATGGTAAGTACAGCAAGGAAACCTGCATGATTTGGTATTATCTTTATTTACCCTTAGGGATTCATTCCTAAAGCCATATGAAGGGAACTTTGTGAAGGGTGAGAGAGAGAGAGTGTGTGTGTGTGTGCATATGTTAGAAATTCTGCAGAATGGGTAGAGTTGAAGCCAAGGGAATACTATGTTGTGTTTATTGTTATTATCATGTTTGCATGGGGTGGAAAATACAAGTTGTTATTAGTTTCACTCCATTTGTCCCAACAGCACTTAGACCATTTTTGTTCTTCTTAGACTAACTGTAAGTAAAATGGTCCTTTTTGTTGTCATTCCATTCAGTGCAAGCCTGAGCTTACTTTGGGCTTCCACCTCCTGACCCTGTGTTTCAGCCTTTTATAATCATCTCTGGGTGTGTCCTCTTTTCTTCAACTTTTGAATAATTTTTAAAGGCCTCAGTATATTAGTAAGTTCCCTTCATATCCGTATTGTCCTCTGGAAGTATCTTTTCTCTCCCCTGCCCCCGCTTTTTTTCCTATCAGGATGTAAACTTGTCTTTCTTATTCTTTCTTTACTAAAATATCAACTTAAACATTTGCAAAGGTATTCAATTTACATTGTAGAAAATTTGAAAGTAGAGAGACTCATCCAGGAGAAAAAAATTACCAAAATTCCGTGATTCAGAGGTAATTAATATTAATACTTTGCTTGGTGTCTTTCAGTCATTTTTCTATGCGTATCTGTACAAACATTATATGTGTGTATGTATATGTGTGCATGGATCTATGTAAGTATACACTGTCATTACCAATTTGGGATCATACCACATAAGACATTTTGTAAACTTTTTTCACCTATAAATACACTATGATTGTTTCTCTTGTTGTTTTTTCTTTTAGAACATTATTCTTAATGACTACAAATTATTTTCAAGCTTTTGATACATATTGCTAATTTGCTTGCTCCTTCCTTCCTTCCTTCCTTCCTTCCTTCCTTCCTTCCTTCCTTCCTTCTTTTTTTTTCTTTTCTTCTTTTCTTTGATGGAGTCTTGCTCTGTTGCCCAGGCTGGAGTGCAATGGCATGATCTCGGTTCACTGCAAACCTCTGCCCCCCGGGCTCAAGCGTTTTCCTGCTTCAGCCTCCCAAGTAGCTGGGACTACGGGTGCATGCCACCATGCTTGGCTGATTTTTTTTATGTTTTGTATTTTAAATAAAGATGGGGTTTCGCCATACTGGCCAGGATGGTCTTGAACTCCTGATCTCAAGTGATCCACCTGACTCAGCCTCCCAAAGTGCTGGGATTACAGGTGTGAGCCACCGTGCCTGGCACTAATTTGCTTTCCAAAAAGGAGATGACAGTGCACACTTCCATCAGTAGTATTTAAGAGTACCATTGCTGATTTCCTGGCATTCTTCTCAGCACAACAATTTAAAATGTTTAGTCAATTGTCTAGGTAAAAAAAAAAAAATCATGTCTTGTTATAATCTGCATTTTTTCATTGCTAATAGTTTTTAACACTTTTCATGTTTATGGCCATTTGTATTTTTCTTTCACAAGTTGCTTGTTTGTGTGTTGACATGCCTCTGTAATTGTCTGGTTGGAATTTAGTTTTTTAGAAGTTTCCTAGTCCTCTTGCTCATTCTTGTCTATCAAGAGTCTCAGACAATGTGATCACGTTGGTATCTTAAGATTTGGAATCTGCCTTCCTAAAGCCTGTGGCACATATCTGACTATACCCACTTATTACCTTTCTGACCATCACACAATTCAATGTCCTGGCCACATCCCTTGAGTTTCATTTTGTCTCCAATACCTGATTGATTATATTGCAGTGACTTACTCTGGTTCCTTCAATGTCATAGTTAGCATGGGATTCACATCTTTGCCCCATGGGTGCTAGAAGGCCGAATAAAGGAGAGACAAAAAAAAAAAAAAAAAAAAAATCCTTGAAGGGTATTGGATGTAAGGCAATGAGCTACAGCTCAACGGGATACAGGAAAGGGCATCATTTATGGTCCTTTGAATGTGTGTGGGGTTGTGCCAACAGTCCTAAGGATACATTTATGGGAAGCCATTCTGAGGCAGGCCTCTGTTGAGTTGAATGCGGTGTGTTCCAGGGAAATTTGGTCAGAGATCAGGATTATATTTCAGGGAGGAGGACAAGATAAAATTTGGAGTGTAGATTGTAATAATAATTAAAAAACAGAAGTCAAGGAAGGATGGTGGACAAAGAACAGGACTCAGATCCTGAGATTGTTGGAAACAGGGCATCCTGGTGGGTAGAGGCTGGGTTGGGTAGCCAGGAACATGCAGGAAAAAAAGCCTTCCCATCTAAGCTAGGAAGCTAAGGTCAGTCATGATGAAGGGGCAATGGTAGGGCTAAAGTCAGATAGGGAGGGGCACACCATAGGCTTAAAAGTTGGCCAGAATCAAATGGAGTGGGGCTGAGAACAAGAACATCCTTCTGAACTTTCACCCACTTGCCCATTGTCATGGACTCCCCCCTCCCTCCTCACTGACCCATCTTGTTTCTTCCCTCCCTGGCCCTCTACGGCCCCAGCTGAGCCTCACTGTATTTTAAATTAACTTTCCTATATTTCAGGTTTCTTACGGAACATTTTCTTCACTCCTTGTTTTAACCAAAATTTATTCCTCCTTGGAACCTGATTCCTAGTGGCCCTTTTGAGACCAGGAAGGCCATTCCTTCATATACTGCACATTACTGGGCCAAGGAAGGGGTTTGTATTTCTATGTGTTGTACTAAACCATTTCTCTTAGATCCCCATGCAAACATTTCTTTTCCTTTAGATTTCATGCAATCTAGCTATTCCACTTTCCCCACCCCTTATCATACATGTTGGTTTTATGAAGCCTTTGTATCAAACACTTATGAGGACTGTGCAACTTGGCTTATGGGTTATTTTTTGCTCCAAGTCTTGATTTATTTCCATTTCTATTTAACATCGCCTCCTAGAATTATTTAGCCTTTTTGTATTCTATGACTTTCACCTCTATCCTACTTAAGGTGCTTGCTGTCAGGACCTTCTCTACTTCTATTGCCAGGATATTAAGTACTGCTGGAGAAAATTGAGTAACCTTGTCATTTGGTCCTGCTAATAGTTTGTGATCTCAGACTTTAAGTGGATCTCAACTCAGCTTATCAGTCCTTTCTCTTGCCCAGGTAAGTTTTTGTTTCCATGTCCTATGATTGCCATTCTCAGTCCTCTAATCTGCTCAAGCAGTTCTATTCTAATCCCACCACTTTATGTCTAAATAGACACCTTATTTTTTCTATTTCATAGGTGACATTGACATTATTAATTGTGACCTTACCCGTTTCTCTCCTTCCCTCTTAACCTGCAGTTATCTGCTCCTAACTTTCCTGTAGCCTTGAATCTAGTATACAAGCAAAATTTGCCTTTCCTGTTTAAAGGCAATTGTTCCCTCATGCTTTATGTCACACATCCTCCTTGTTATGGACTAATGTTTGTGCTCTTCCAAAATTCATTTGTTGAATCCCTCAACCCTAATGTTTAGGGCTTCAGCATGCATCTCCATTGTATTTGGAGATGGGACCTTAGGGAGGTGATTAGGTTTAGAAGAGATGATGAGGGTGGGGCCTCCATGATGAAATTAGTGTACTTTTAAAAGATTTTTTATTAAAAAATTTAATTGATATATAAATGTGCATATTTATGGTATACATGAGATAATTTGATACATGCATACAATGTGTAATGATCAAATTAGAGTAATTGGGATATTCATCACCTCAAGTATTTATCATTTTTTGGTGTTGGAAACATTTGAAATCTTCTCTTCTGCTATTTGAAACATAATAAATTATTGTGAACTATAGTCATGGCATCGTGCTAGAGAATATTAGAATTTATTTCTCCAGTCTAATTGTAATTTTGTACCTGTTAACAAACATTTCCCTATTCTCCTTCCGCCCACCCTTCCCAGTTCTCTGGTAGCCACTATTCTACTCTCTAATTCTATGAGATTAACTCTTTTAGCTCCCACATATGATTGAGCATATCTAGTATTTGTCTTTTTGTGGCTGGCTTATTTCACTTAACATGATGATGTACAGTTCCATCCATGTTGTTGCAAATGATAGGATTTCTTTCTTTTTAGTGGTTGAATAGAATTCCATTGTGTATATGTACCACATTTCCTTTATCCATTCATTTGTTGATGGACACTTATGTTGATTTCATGTCTTCATTATTGTGAATAGCGCTGCAATATAAATATGGGAATGTAAATATATCTTCTACATACAGATTTCCTTTGCTTTGGATATACACCCAGTAGTAGAATAGCTGGTTAATACGATAGACGTGTTTTTAGAAACCCCCATGTATTTTTCCATAATGGCTGTACTAATTTGCATTCCCATCAACAGAAGGTAAGAATTTCCCCTCTCTGCATTCTTACCAGAATTTGTTATTTTTTCTTTTTGATAATAACTATTTTAACTGGAGTGAGATGATATCTTATTATGATTTTGATGTGCATTTCCCTGATGATTAGTGATGTTGAAAATTTTTTCATATACCTGTTGGCCATTTGTATGTCTTCTCTTGAGAAATGTCTATTCAGGTCTTTTGCCCATTTTAAAATATTTGTGTGTGTGTGTGTGTGTGTGTGTGTGTGTGTGTGTTTTGCTGTTGAGTTGAGTTTCTTGCATATTCTGGATTTTAATCCCTTGTTGAGTGGATAGTCTGCAAATATTTTCTCCCATTCTGTAGGCTGTCTTTTCGATCTGTTAATTGTTTCCTTTGCTGTGCAGGAGATTTTTAGCTTAATATAATCCTGTTCATTTTTGCTTTTGTTGCCTATGCATTTGAGGTCTTATCAAAAAAATCTTTGTCCAGAACAATGTTCTGAAGAATTTCCTCTGTTCTAGTGGTTTCATAGTTTTGGGTCTTACATTTGAGTATTTAATCCACTTTGAGTTAACCTTTGTATACATGAAAGATACGGGGTCTAGTTTCATTCTTCTGCATATGAACATTTAGTTTTCCCATCACCATTTATTGAGGACACTGTTCTTTCTCCAATGTATGTTTTTGGTGCCTGTGTTGAAAATCAGTCGGCTGTAAATATGTGGATTTGTATCTGGGTTTTCTATTCTGTTCCATTGGTCTATGTGTCTTTATGTCAACACTGTGCTGTTTTGGTTACTCTAATTTGTAGTGTATTTTGAAGTCAGGTAGTGTGATGCCTCTAGCTTTGTTCCTTTTGCTCAGGATAACTTTGGCTATTTGTTTTTTTTTTTTTGTGTGTGTGTGGTTCCATATGAATTTTAGATTTTTTTTTTCTATTTCTGTGAAGAATGTCATAGGTATTTTGATAAGAATTACATCGAATCCGTAGATCACTTTGGGTAGTAGTGATTAGTGTCCTTTTAAGAACAGGAGGAGGCCAAAGCCTTCTTTTTCTTCTTCATGTGAGGATACAGCAAGAAGGCAGCCATTTGAAAGTCAGAAAGAGAGCCCTCACCAGGAATTGAATCTGCCAGCAACTTGATCTTGGACTTGCTAGCTTCCAGAACTGTGAGAAATAAACATCTATTGTTTAAACCACACTGTCTATGGATTTTTGTTAGTAGCCCAAGATGGCTAATACACTTCTTTTTTCTCCAAGAGCTTGTCCACAAATGATTCTCATTTTATTCTATATCTTTTTTTTTTTTTTTCCTCTTCACTAATTGTTTCTCTTGGTGTATAAGTGCCTTTCTATTTTTTCTTAAAAAATCCCTCTCCTAACACTACACCTTCTTACTTTCCAGCCAAACATCTTCAAAGTATTGTTCACACCAGCTGTCTTGACTTTTTCATCTCTCTGCTGCTCCTCAATTTTCTGCAATGTGGCTTCATACTCTAGTAGTATATGAAAGCATCTCTTACAGAGATTACCAGTGACCCAGTTGTCAAATGCAGCAGTGACTTTTTGGATTTATATTCTCTCTTTTGTATTTTACACTGTTGACCATTCCTTTTTATTTACATTTTTTCCTTGGTTTTCATCATGTCACTTTCTCAGCTCTTCTTCCTAAGTCATCTTCATTATCCATTATTTGAACTTGCAGACTTTTCTTTCTGATGTTTCCAAAAGTTCTGTGCTCATTCTTCTGCCATTCTATATCCTCTATATTCAAGGCTTCTAGTGTCACTTCCATGCTGTTTACTCCAGACTACTCCTTGAGCTTGAGATCAGGATATTTAGCTGCCCACAGGAAAACTCTACTTGGATGACCCTACACCGCTCAAACTGAAAATGATTACTAATAAATTATTGTTTTATAAATCAAGGTCCAGAACTTGTTCATTTTTCTATGTATTCAATTCTGATTTTTTTTACTATTTACTAGTTTTTATGTACATGAAATGACCATGTATTTCCTATAGCATAAGGTGTGAGGCTTTCTGCTCTTTTGAAAAAGTCCCCCTCTGTGTTATTGAAGAAAGAAAAGGAAAAGGTGGAATGAGATGTCTTTAAGCTATAGTTTTGATAATTCTCCATGTAATTTTCTCTTTTTGCTTTCACCAAAGTAGAAATAATCCCCCTCTTTGCTTTTGTCTACAACCTGCTTTACATTGTGTGATGTGAAAAGCCTAGTTCCCTTGGCCAGAACAGGTATCCTCATTTTTACAATCCCATACTTCTCAAACCTTAGAGGGTAAAAGATTCACCATCTGGGAAGGGGTTTTTGTTTGTTCTTGTTTTTGTACCATAGCAGTAATGGATGCCTTCCATGGAATTCTAGGACTAGGGCGTGGCTTGGAAATTTGTGCTTTCAGATGCTTTCCAGACATTTGTGAGAAAAGTGGTTCACAGACCACATTTTGAAAAACACTATCATAGTATATTTTAGCTACTAGTTGCTGTTTGACATTTTCTTTAGTTACTAAAGATCTCTGTCCTTGAAAGACCCATTTAATTGAGATGCCAGTGTATTTTGTGGCTTGAATCTGTATAATTTGTATGTATAGCTCCTACTGGTGACCATATTTATATGTGTACAAAATAACATCCCATTGAGCTGTTTTTTTTTTTTTTTTTTTTAATAGGATGAAAAATCTACAGAAGTAAAAACCAAGCTGGGTGTGGTGGCTTATGCCTGTAATCCCAACATTTTGGGAGGCCAAGGCAGGTGGCTTGCTTCAGCTCAGGAGTTCAAGACCAGCCTGGGTGACATGGCAAAGCCCCATTTCTACCAAAAATACAAAAAATTAGCCAGGCATGGTGGTGTGTGCTTGTGGTCACAGCTACTTAGGAGGCTGAAGTGGGAGGATCTCTTGAGCCCAGGAGGTGGCAGTTGCAGTGAGCTGAGATTGTGCCATTGTACTCCAGCCTTGATGACAGAGCCAGATCCTGTCTGGGAAAAAAAAAAAAAAAAAAAAAAAAAATCAAAACCAGTTTGATTTCTTTGGAGATGGAATTAAGTACAGATTTGGCTGTTCTTATTGTGTGTGTGTGAGTTTATTTTTTTTAGAGATGGGGTCTCACTCTGTCACCTAGCTGGAGTGCAGTGGTGCAATCATGGCTCCCTGTAGCCTCGAATGCCTGGGCTCAAGTGATCGTCCTGCCTCAGCTTCTCAAAGTGTTGAGATTACAGGCATGAGCCACCATGTTTGGCCTAAGTACAGATTTTGAATGAACTGACTTGTAAAGACAAAGCCATAGTTCTTGTTCACTGGAGAATGAAAGTATTAGGTTGGTGCCCAAGTAACTGTGGTTTTTGCCATGAAAGTAATGGCAAAAACTGCAGTTACTTGTGCACCAACCTATCTATATATACACATACAGAAATGATTATTTTCCCATTCCCTTGTAAAAGAGCAAAACAGAAATGTGGAAGCTTTTTCTAACTGAATGGTTTCAACCTAGGATTCAAAGCCATCTACCTCTGAACATGAGTGTAACTGGTTAATCAAAAACAGGTGCTTGCTTTTTCTGTGATTTGCTCTTCTCAGGGCAATGCTACCTATTACTGGTGCCTTGTCCAAGACAATGTTTACATCTCTCTCTTTCTCTCCAAAGCTTTGTGTCTAAAAGATTTTTTCTGCTTAACAATGGTAGAGCTTCTATCTAAAAACAAAGGAGTTATTTACAGCTACTTGTATTTTTGTATGCTTTATAGCCAGGAATTTTACAATTGCTGAATAGCTCAATAACAATAACAGCATTAAGGCAAGCATTGCTCATAAACTTTACATAACCTCAAAATGACAACATAGTGAGCCATTAATCAGCCTCTAAGATGTTAACGTTTCTTTTCAGTTGCTTCTGTTGCCTTCTCCAAATGTAGTAAGACTTTCTGTGTGACCACTTCTTTTGACTTTGGTGACATTCAGATGACAACTAGCCACTTTTGCTCTTTGGTAATTGTGAATAATTCTGAGTTTCAACAGGGATGTTTCAAAGTGTTGTTGAATAGCTCAAGAATATCTTCGGTTTTCTGCCTCCAGCAAAGATCTTTAAAGTGTTGGCAGGAGGGGACTGCAGGGGAGAAATGTGTTATGGCATAGATTAGTGAGATTTCCCATTCATTACAGGATTTCCCATTAGTGCTGTTTCAGGCAATGTAGAATTGAAAGGTTGAACATGATTGTCGTTTGAGGCATGTCATTAGGAACCAGGCAGGAGTTGTAAGTATGAACTCCAGTCGAGAGATTTCTGTCTTAGAATAGTCCACTGTTTAAGGGAACAGAATTTGGGGTAAAAAAATGGATGGGTTTCTATGTTGGCTCTGCCACTTATGAACTAGATAACTTTGGGCACACTACTTAAGTGCTCTGAGCTTCCGTAAAGTGGGATTAGTAATCCTCACAACCACTCTAGAAGAGTGATATCATTAGTCTCCCCTGGCATGGAGCTATTGAGAGGATCAACAGCAGCTAGTAGCTAACACAGTATTTTTAAAATTTATTCATTCAACAAATTTTTGTGAGCTTGCCACTATGCTAGGGGTGAGACAGAGTGGTGAGCACAAAAAATAAAATCACTAACCTCATGGACCTTACATTCTGGTTGGAGTGAGAAAAATAAACAAACATTCAAGGTAATTAAAAATGGTGACTTATGTAATAAAGGAAGAAAACAAGGTGGTGTGATAGAGAATAACCAGGGAGGTCGATTTCCATCAGGTGGTCAGGGAAGGTGACATTTGAGCTAGGAACCCTCAGTTGACAATACCTGGGATGAGCATACCAGACAGAGAGTGTCCCTGTGCTAAGTGCTTTAGAGCTGTCTCCTCTTCAATTCCCCAAAACTCAATGAAGCAGAAATATCTGTGTTTGCCAAATAAGGACAAATTTTTTTGAGGTGGAGTCTCTCTCTGTTGCCCAGGCTGGAGTGCAGTGTCATGATCTCATCTCACTGCAACTTCCGCCTCCCAGGTTCAAGGGATTTTCCTGCCTCAGCCTCCCAAGTAGCTGGAAGTACAGGCGTTCACCCCCACACCCAGCTAATTTTTGTATTTTTCACCATGTTGGCCAGGGGTTTCACCATGTTGGCCAGGCTAGTCTCGAACTCCTGACCTCAGGTGATCCATCTACCTTGGCCTCCCAAAATGCTAGGATTGCAGGCATGAGACACCATGCCTGGCCAGGAAATTTAAGATTGAAAGATTGAGTATCTTGCCCACTATCACACAAGTAATAGGTTGGCGGGGCTGAAATTAGAATTCCAAAGCTCAAATTTATGAACAGATGATATAGTTTGGATGTCTCCTTGAAATCTCATGTTGAGATGTAATTCTCAGAGTTGAAGGGGGGGCCTGGTGGGAGATGTTTGGGTCAAAGGGGTGGATCCCTAATAGCTTGGTGCTGTCCTAACCATAGTGAGTGAGTTCTTATCAGATCTCCTTGTTTAAAAGTGTGGCTTTGCCCCCCTGTCTCTCTTGCTCCTGCTTTTGCTATGTGAAGTGCTTGCTCCTGCTTGCCTTATGCCATGAGTAAAATGACCTCCCCTGAAGCTGAGCAGATGCTGGCACCATGCTTGTACAGCCTGCAGAACTATGAGTCAATTAAACCTCTTTTCTTTATGAATTAACCAGCCTCAGGTATTTCTTTATGGCAATGCAAGAAGAGCCTAATACATCAGACACTGCACATCTTAGAAGTTTACAACATGTCAGACATTGCACATCTTACAGGAAGAAAGGAAGCTACAAGATCACCCAGCCCATGCAGTCATTCTATGGATGAAAAAATAGGTCAAGAGAGCATATGTAATTTGTTCAAGGGGATGAGGACACCACCAGAAACCAGATGTCCCCTTGAGTCCAGGACTTTTCATTGCACACCTTTGTCAAACTGGTTTTCAGTAAAGGTTTTAATGATCCAGCCAGTTTCACGATTTGATTCTAGTTTCCGATGAACAGTTGGTTGACTTTTGGACTCTTAAAGTATACAATGGTTTGTTGAATGCTAAATCAGTTTGACAGGATTTGTTCTAGCACACATTTTTGTTTTTGTTTTGTTTTAAATGCAATATGCACATTAGAAAGAAATTGAATCAGTCTTTAAATGGGCATTTAAAGAAAGCCTTTTTGCTTCCAGATATAGCTCCCCATCACCCGCCTCGATTTCTCTCCCTAAAAGTAATCATTGTTATCATTTTGTGTATATTCTTTTACAAATAATCTCTGAAAATGCATGCATATATGTGTACATATCTTTTTTTACATAGGACACAAAATACCACATTGTACACAATATGTACACTTGGCTTTTTTTCCTTAACATTTGATATTACAGCTTTTTCCTTGTCATCAGTATAAAGTTGACTCATTCTTTTTAATGGCTACAGAGTATTTCATTGTATGAGCAAACCTAAATATATTGATCTCATCTCAGTCAATCAATACTTAGACAGTTTCCAGTCTTTTGTGATTGCAAACATGCTGCAATGAAAGTTGTTGTGGAGATATTTTTGTGCACATATGCCAGTCTACCTGTAGGACAGTCCACTTGAAGTGGAATGGCTGTGTCATATGGTTTGCGTATTTTGGACTTTGCTGGATGCTACCAAATTGTCTTCTGAGGGGTTGGACATGCCCAACAAATGTGTGTAGGAGAATCATCTTCAGGCAGGGTGACTGGTTAATGAGCAGTCTCTTCCTGTGAAGCCAGCCTAAATTGATGGGGTGGGGCCTTGAGGAGAAGCCTTCAGACTTCTCTGCTCGGGGTTCCCCTGGGCATCCTCCTCTTCCCAGCACATTCACACCTGAGGCTGCAGGCACCAGAAATCCAGAGGGCAGCTGAACTCCCTCCTGGTTCATCCTCTGTGCTTGGTTTAAAGCCTCCCTGTGTCTCTACTCTCTAAGTCCTTGGCTTACCTGGCTCCAGTTCCTGAATGTATATTTTGTTTGGTTATTTCTCATGAGACATGACTTCAGGCCTTTGGAGTCTCACTGGGCTAAGGGGAGGAGGAGGGAGAAAGGAGGAAGGAGGAAGAGAGAAGGGGAAGCAGGGGATGGGAAGGGAAGGGGGGGAGAGAGAGAGAGAGAGACTGAGGATGCTGACTTCCTTGTTTTTGTTCACGCTCACACAGTGCTCTTCTGGGTTTGTTTTCCTTAGATTTTGAATCTTCAAGGAGATTTTGAACCACCAACTTTGCAGTCATTTTAATTTGTTGTCTTAGGATCAGCTGTGTCACTCCTGCCTGGCTTGTTTCTTTGCTTGCTGTCATTTAAACTCATAAGGAACTAGAGTTGAAAAAGATCTGAGGGAGCATGGAATCCATTGGCTTCCAAAACATCCTCTTTGGAGAGGGATACTGTCCCCTGGAGGTGCCCCAGGGGTTCCTGAGAGGGGACTGAGGGTTAGGATCTACAGTGGGGGGTATGGGGGTGGGGGTCAAAGCTCTGAGTATTCCATTTGCCTTAATCAGAAAGGTTATATTTTTATCTTGCTTCTACTATTAGATTTTTATGTAATATTATATTTAAAAAGGGCCTCTGCTGCCTAAAAAAAAAGGTTTTCTTTAAAAAACGCCCCACCAGTTTAGTCCAATTCCCTCTTTTGTATGTCAGGAAGCTGATCCAGAGTAGAAAGTTGATTTATCCAAGGTCATCTAGATATTTAAATGATAAGGGAAGGATATAAACTCTACAGACCACCAGGTCAGGACCCCTTCTCTGGTAGAACATGAGCCTAGTAAGAGCTGTAAATGAAGCTTAGAGCCCCTCATAAACCACTCGTATGATGGAGAGGCCTAGCTCTCTAGTTTAAATTCAAACCAAACCTTTGTTGAAATTTCTTCACTCCTTAAAAAAATGATTTTCAGTTTTGCACTGAACCCATCTGGGAATAAATGTGTCGAAAGACTCTCAGAAAAGCTGTTCTCACCATACATATTTCTTTCCATCTAGAAATTCCAGAAGGACTTGCCATATAGTGCATCTCCGGAGAAAACTGTCAACATATATTTTCTGACTATATTCAGCTGACTTGATCCCTCTTCCCTCCAGAGTACTTGGAGAAGACTGAGAAGCACTTAGGCCTGTTCCAGAACTTCAAATCTATTTGAGGCATTGAAGTCACTAAAATGGAGGGATTCTTTGTTTGGCATTTTATTCCTAAAATCACCATTACTAAGATTGTTTGATCTGTTAAATGATGCATACCTGCTGCCCTATAGGACTGCAAGACCAGGGCATTTACAGATTGTGCCGTGGAGAGTACATGCCAAAAAGTACATAGAGAACAAAGACATGAAAGGCAACAACGTAGGTGGAAAATATAGACACCGGGACTGCATATATTTCTAAGTCCAAACAAATGCATCTGAGAAATGGATTGGAAATGAGACATGACACAAATTCTAGAGAATAGGTTTCCATCTAGAGGTTGTGTTGTTGCCTGTTCCCTCTGTGTAGTAGCCCTTGTCGAGGGCAGAATTTTCATAACACCTGGTTCAGATTTTCCTTTGCTTTCCTTCAGTCTCTCCCAGTTAAGCCAGTTGAATCACCTTTAAAACAAAAAGCCGGCCAGGCACGGTGGCTCACACCTGTAATCCCAGCACTTTGGGAGACTGAGGCAGGTGGATCACAAGGTCAAGAGATCGAGACCATCCTGGCCAACATGTTGAAACCCCATCTCTACTAAAAGTACAAAAATTAGCCAGGTGTAGTGGCATGCACCTGTAGTCCCAGCTACTCAGGAGGCTGAGGCAACAGAATCGCTTGAATCCGGGAGGTAGAGGTTGCAGTGAGCCAAGATCGTGCCACTGCACTCCAGCCTGGCAATAGAATAAGACTTCATCTGAAAAAAAAAAAAAAGTTGCTTCTTGTGGTGTTTAATTATACCCTTAAATGCTTACATGTAAGTCTATCGCCCTTCAGGCATCATTTGGCATATTCTGCACATTTAATTCTTCTATTTTTCCCTCATAAATGAATATTTCTGGCCCTTTGATCCTCCCTTTCCTATTCAGGGACACATGGAACTGAGCCATTGATGAGCTCAAGCCTCCTTCTCTCCAAATGATAGAGAAGGTACTCAGTACACTGCTTATCCCAGTACCAGTTCACAGATTTTCTTATGGCAAGACAGCGAGGAAACTGTGTGGTTTTGAAAGTTATTTGGATGGAGTAATGACAGATTTGCATTGGGAAGCAAGGAGTGATAGATTTGTATCAAAGGCTTGGCTTCTCATATAGAGCCTTCTGGAATTTCCTTGCCCTGGAATCCCACCCTATTCCAAAGAGGACAGGATAAATAGGTCCGGCATATCACACTGCCATGCTTGGTGACCCTGGCTGCTTTCATTTGATAACTTGGATCTTGGAAGTATGGTGGGATTTGGTTTTGGTCACTGCTCAGAACCTGACTTGATCTTCCTCCTTCACAGGAGCATCAGGAGGCTTAGGAAATCCATCCTGGGGAAGGGCATTCAAGGTCCACTGTGATGATTCTGCTTTGCATCTGGTCTTTCAAATGCATGTGTTCATTTGAACATCCATACTTCTCTCTCATTGCTGTGGCTGTGGTAAGTGTGTTTCCAGAAGTAAGCTCTAGTAGTCCGTTTTCACGCTGCTGATAAAGACATATCTGAAACAGGGTAATTTACAAAGAAAAAGAGGTTTAAGGGACTCACAGCTCCACGTGGTTGGGAAGGCCTCATAATCGTGGTGGAAGGTGAAAGGCACATCTTACATGGTGGCAGACGAGAGAGTGAGAGCCAAGCAAAGGGTTTTCCCCTTATAAAACTATCATATCTCATGAGACTTATTCACTACCATGAGAACAGTATGGGGGAAACTGCCCCTGTGATTCAATTATCTCCCACTGGGTCCCTCCCACAATATGCAGGCATTATGGGAGCTACAATTCAAGATAAGATTTGGGTGGGGACACAGCCAAATCATATCACATGCTGTCTTTTATGGGGAGTAGTGGAGCACAGATACCAGGTCTGTAATTCAGGAACTTGTGCTGGAGCATTAGGATAGACCATAAATGCAGTTTTATCACCTAATTACATGGAGGATTTTTACCATGTTAGAAGTCCTGAAGTGTAGAGGCAAGTGATGCTTATCACTGGAATAGCAGTGGGCACTTTACCTGGGTCTCTGGGCTGAGACACTGAGATCAGCACATGGAGAAAGCACTCACTGTGCTGATTAGAGAAATGAGTGGGACAGTATTTCCTTTCCCTTCTATTGTCAATGTTTTTATCAAGCAAAGACTGGACTAAGGTTAAGAGGAAGAATTCAGAGGAGAAGAAAGAATGACATGCAGGACAGAAGCAAAGAAATAGACTCAGGAATCAGAATCTCTTACCAGCCAGATATAGAACCCAAATAGCTTTTAACTCTAGAGATTTCTTTCATATGGGATATTGCCTATATTTTTTCTAGTCTCATTTTTAGGGAATGACTTGAGGCCGGGGCCCTTGAAGGACAATATGGATAAGTCCTGGGCCATGGTGGGCTTTTCTGCTAGCCAGGATGTCTAATATGATGAAAGGTATATTTAGCCAACATAGTCTTGGTTTCTTCACTGTATTCATTCATTCCATAAACTTGTGTGCAATGTGTGCGAATATACTTTCTGTCACTGTTGTGTAGCTAATAAACCTATCTCTTCTCTTTAGTTCTAGTCACAGCTTCTCACTTTTACTCTTTTCAGTATTCATTCATTCACTTACTCATTCTTTCATCATTTAGTCCATCATTCAACAAATATTTACTAGGCTTTTAATATATGCATGGAGTATATTCTAATAGAGAAAGTGTGAACCACAGACCAGTCTCTATGCCCTTCAAACTCCAGAGAACACAGGTCAAGCTCTCACATGGTTCCCCTTCAAGCCTCTTCTGTTGGGATGGGTGGGTGTGGGAAATGCACAGGGTGCTGATAACTCTCTCCAAAGAAATCCTCTCTCCTAACCCCGCAACTTGAGCTTTTTTTTTTTTTTTTTTAATGGACTAGAGGTAGGTTTAGGGCCCTATCCACATCCCCACTTCCTTGTAAGTTTTGCAAGGATGGTCCAGCGTCTTTAGAACTATGGCTTTAATTTTTTGAGGTCCTCTACTAAAAGTCTGAGACCATAGGAAAAAAGGAAGATTTACATTTAAATCTGACTATAATTATATGCCCTGCTATGTGAGTATATGGTGCTAGAGAGGTCAGAGGTAGCTCTAGGGGAGAGAGAGAGAGAGAGAGAGACAGATAGAGACAGACACAGAGATGGGGTGGGGGAGGAGAAAGGAGGGAGAGAGGATGAATAAGGACAAGAGAACAAAGGTGAGAGTCTCAGTCACAAGTGCAACAAAGTCTGAAATAAAACCAGATGTTCTTTGATCACCCCTTGGCTATCTTTTCTCTACATTCTTTTTCTTGCCCTTTTCCTTGTCTTCTTCCATCTGGGTCAAGTAAATCCTCCCTCTGCCAGTTCATGTACGTTTCATTGACCGTCTCACCGGGGTCTTCCATGTGACTTTCAGGGCACGAAGTCCTCTTCTGCAGACACTCCAGGCCTGTGCTCCCCAGGCAGCAGGCACAGCAGGAGGCTGTGCATGCCAGGCCACAATGCTCACCCTGTGCACTGTGGCCTCTCAGGTGAATTAGTTACTATTTCTGACTCTCTGTTTTCTCATCCATAACAATGGTGGTGATAGAAAGGCCTACTGCATATGGCAGCTAGGAGAATTAAATACAGTGCAGGTGAGAGCATGTGGCAAATCTCTATAGTTTTTTTTTTTTTTTTAATTCTACTCTATCTTTTCCAACATAATTTGTGTGTACTGCTGTGTATTTACCTCATTAGGTCAGGGTGGGTAAGTGATCATTATTCCTAAAGTATAATTTCCCTTCATCTCCTCAAAGCATAGTTCCCTCTCTCTCTGCCTTAGAGCTTGAATGCATTCATGCATGCAGGTCCTTCAGCTGTACATCCATAAGTTCCTTGAGGTGCTGGGGCTCTGCCTTCCCTCTGTTTCATTGAGTTCCTTGACAGTTGTTGAGACACCCACCCCTTCCAAAAAATCTTAATTATCTGTGCATACATGATGGAGGATTGCTCTGAAGCCACTGTGGGTCACCCACTGCAATGAAGACCAGGGGCTGGAGGGCCTCTGTGCTAATATTTGCTTCCCCAGACCATGTGGATTTGATTTTTGTCTTCAGGCCCCTTCTGCTGTCAGGAGGACGTACATAAACAAACAGAAAAATGGCACGTGAGAAGGTGCCAATGAGGGACACAGAAGAAGGTGCCAGCACTGGCATCACAAAGGCAAGGCTCTTCATTGGCATTGAAGAAGAATCGAAACACAGCCTTCAGTCTTTTCAGGGCCCCAGCTGCTTTGGATCAGAAAAACCGTCAGTGCGTGCAAAGGGTAATGGAAACTCTTCCACACTTGCCTGCTAGAAGAGGCACTTTGCCGTGCTGTATCTTAATAGACATTATTATCAGCTCTACTCTGATTCTGGATATGTGAGAAAATCAACAGCCAAGATCAGGGCCGACTGAATATGGCCTATGAAATGAGATTAATGCCTTACTGTAGGACTATTTTAGTGTTTTAGCAGAAAACGTCTGGTGACTATTACTGATGACAGGCAAGCTACATATGGTGAAGATTATTTAGCCATGCATTTTTTCCCCCTACTTCGAGTTGATTTCTTCACTGAGGCTAGGGTCTGTGCCGTATTCATGGGTGCCCTTTCAGTGCCTAGCATGGTACCCAATTTGTTGTAGTGGCTCAGTAAATATTTCTAGAATTAAGAAGAGAAAAGAAGTGCTGATGGTATTAATTGAATAAGGTGAGGAAATGCTTAAAAAATTCAGAATGTTAATTTTTTTTTTCTTTTGCTTTAGATTCGTGCTGTTGGGCAAATTTTACCAAAGTTTGTCATGTCTTGGGGACTGAAAAAGCAGATGAAATTTTATTAGACCAGAAGGAACAGGTATTTTCTCTTTGAAGTGGAACTGGGTAAACAGTGAGCTGAGAGGTGACCTGTCCAAGCAGCCAGCTGGGAGAGAAGGGACATGAGGTGAGATGAAGCCAGGAGTAGAACATTGTTTCTGACCTTACTGTGGTGCCAAAATGGTCTCAGCAGGGCCGCTTATTTCCACGGGAGTGGCTGGCAAGAGTTTCCCCATCAATTGCAACTGGGGGCCTGTCCCTGCTTGGGTGCAGGTAGATGCCGAAAACAAAGGCAGGTTAAAATGGGGCTGGGAAGCAAGAGCCTGGTAGCCAGGACCACTGCGGCCCAGTCTATTAAAACATCCTTCTCCCCAGTGTTATTTTAGCATGGATTATGGGAGGGAGAAAGACAAGACACCGACTAATACAGAAAAACCATTTTCTTTCCCAAAGTTACAGATTGCAAGGCGTTCAAGAAGCCTCTGATCCATTTGCTCAGAGGTGACCCAATCTTGAAGGGAATTAAAGCCAAATAACGTGGGTTGTCCATTAAAAATATCAAGCCCCCAAAGACAGCAAACTAATTAAAAAGTGTGTGGACAAAGGGAGAAAAAATAAAATTTCCAAAAAATTTCAGCCCCCTTCATCCCAACCTCCTATTACCACTCCTCTTTCCAAGGCAATGCACAGATTCCCACAAAGCTCATCAGCTTAGAGGAGAAGGGAGATCAGTCCCAAGGTCTGAGCCCACCAGGCATCAAATAAAGGGCTGAGAGTACTTGAGTCTACGACCTCACCCTCAGCTTGCCTTCTGCCTACATCTCCCTAGGCCAGTTTTAATTCCTGTTCCAAAGTACATGGGTCTTTGCGTGTCATATTTCATTGTCGAGATCCAAATGCTACATTTGAAACCTAGGCGTATCTATTGAAATCTTGCTCCAGCTAGAGTGAGAAGAAGAAATCTGGGGAATTTGTTTGGTAGAGCTCACTCTTTTCTCACTGCATGGCAAGCATTCTAGGAGTATTCTGCCAAGGATTAGGAGATCCTGTAAAGAATTAGGAAGGGCCTTGTTAAGGGAGATGGGGAGGGGGATTTATCGGAAAAGCATAATATTATAAAGACTCAAGGTCTGGAGTCAGACAGGCCTTGGTTGAAATCCCAGCTCTGCCCTTTCCTCACGGTGGGATCGCAGATGAGTTGTCTTCTTGTGGCCTAAATTCCTTTACCTGTAAAATGGGCAATAACAACTACTTTATGGGTTGTTGTGGGAATGAATGCAAGTAAGCATTTAGAACAGTACCTGGAACATAGTAAGTGTTGGAGTTTTTCTTGGTTTTGTGGTTGTTAAAACAGAATCATAAATGAGAAGGTGGCAGGGGAAGGAGGGAGGGATCTGACCTTTTGCAGGTGGCAACCTGAAGGTGAATTGGGAAGTAACTCAAGAGTATCTTTTAAGAGTCTCTCTCTCTCTCTCTCTCTCTCCATTGATGGCCACACTTTTATTTTCCTCTCCCGAATGCAAATTCCTCTTGTTCAGGCTACCCAAAGGCACACACGTGGTACCACCAGAAAGTAATGGCCCTAGGGGTTCTGGCCTGGGCAGGGCAGAGGCCTGGAGAATGACTTTTTTTTTTTTTTGTCATCCTGGAGCAGGGCCTTGGAGATGCCAACTGCATTCCGGAGACCAAAGACATGTCTGTTTCTCTTTCTCTTCAGTCTGAGAGGAGAGACACTGAAGAGAAAGCATCGGTTATTCCATTCTTCACCCGCAGATATGACAGGTGGGCAGAAGCCCAGGGTCACCTTCCCAGATGAGTTAGAAACTACAAACCACCACAGTGAGGATTCTGTGGTCTTTGAGCCTTACGCATCTTGTTAATTTTGTTTCCTCCCATCCCAGTGGTGCTTAGCGGTAAACTTCTACAAGGAAAACAAATACCACATGAACATTTTCCAAGGCTACAAGAAAGCAAAAGAGCTGGGGTGAATTCTTCCCTTTACATCTTGGAGAAGGGGGAGAAAAGCCCTTAGAAGCAGGGTAAGCAGTAGAGACCTTTGAGAGAAAATGAAAAGCTGAGGCTGAGGCTTTGGGTTTGTTTCAAGGAGTAAAAGAAAAGATGAGAGCTTGCTAGAGTCTGAGACAACATGTGACCCCCTCCAGACAGGCTTAATCACAAACTTCCACTGCCAAGTGATACCCTGCCAGCACATTACACCAAAAGTGTTCTATATCTTAGATCTTATCCTTATAAAGGTACCAAAAGGTCATTACCCTCACTTTGCAGCTGGAGAGACTGAGGCTCAGGGTCAGAAACTGAGTTGCTTGACCTAGTCTCAGGCTAGAAGTGGTAAATCCAGGATTTGTACTCATGAGTGTCTGATGTAACATGTATAATGCATTTTGCCCTGGTGCTACAGAACTTTCTTCATTTGTTTTCATGAGTACTTCCAACTTTCCCAAAGCTCTTATCTCAGCTAGCAATCCTGAGTGAAGAATAGCTCACAGGTCAATTCTCAGTAGAAAGGTAGAGACTGAAAATCTCCTACTAAGTTACCCCTCTTCCTGCAATTCTAGAAGAGAATCTCAGAGAATGCTAAGAGAAGCAAACCAAGAAAGTGAATCTCAGAAGGTGGTATTTCATTGACTGTAGAAAAGAATGGGTAGAGTAGAGGGTAACATTGGGCAATAATTTATTTCTGGTATTCTTTTAATCAGTCAGTGGTGATACATGTAGCCTATTTATTGTGTCATTTCAAATTCCTGGAATTATTCAAATGTGAGTATTGTTCATTAGTTTCTGAGCCTCTTTTCCAAGTATTTTAGTAAGAAATCTTTACTGCTGCCACTTTGAAGCAAGCTGACAGGGTGGTTTGCTTTCATATGACCTCCCTAAGCCCCATCCCATAAGTGACCCATTAATAGTTTATGCTCTGAGATTGCTTCCAGTTCTTGAGTTATAGGATTCTTGATGCCTTGCCCTCTCCTCCAGGCCATCCACTAACATCAATTACTACCCAGGTATTAGAGTGTGAAAACCAGAACATATTATAGTTAGAAAAGTTTTGCAGGAGCAAAATGATTAGGATTGGGAGCCAGGCAGGTAGGGTTAAAACAAGGTATGGCTAAAACAGGGAGTACCCCTCGTTGGTAGTCAGAAGAATAGAAGCCACTGCAGGTCTTCCAACAGAGAAGACTGAATACAGGGAATTGGTTAAACAGTTTCAGATAGAGCAAAAAGGGAACATTGAGATAACATGGAGGTAATAATCACATGACACAGCTACCAACCACAGAGCTGGCTGAGGAACCCAAAGAAGAGGTTGGGAAGCTCAGAGGAGGGTCTCACAGAGCTAAGACTCAGACCTCTGAGGGAAGGGCACCACCCAGCTGGTGCAGATACCTCAGCAGCTTGGGAGAGAGGTCAATGGGAGTGAGGGGTGATGAGGGTGGTTTTGAAGGGGCAGAAAGAAGTAGAAGACTAAAACCAGTGGTCACTTCCAGAATGAAGGGCCAGTGTTTCAGTGATGCTGACAGGAGTAGGCAGCAAGCAGGAAGGACCACGTGGCTTCTCCAGCTTCTACCTTGCAGTTTCCCCCGGTGTGCCTCATTGGCAGTCAAATATAGAGTCACCTGGCAAAGGAGAGATGTGGTTTGCAGAGCCTCGGCCTTAGAATTACAGAGTGTAGAAGGCTGAGTTTTGGGGCTGAGAGACAATATCATAAAAACTGGCAGGTAGGGTGAATAATGATGTAGTGTTGCCAGTAAATCACTGACTAAAAGGAGCTTCAAACTTGATGTTTGAACAGAATATTAAGAGACTGTCTCTGAGGGAGTGTTTCCTACCTCTGCCTATCTGTGGTACTTTCACTATTGTGAATATTGACCCTGTGTGTGTGTGTGTGTGTGTGTGTAAGGATTAGGAAGAGGGCTTGGGTTTTTTTTTGCATCTGCAGGAGTCTACGCCATCATGCTGGGAATAAACACTATTACTCTCCTCTGAGTTGTTAATGAGACTCCAAAATAAATGTTTTCCTTTAGATTACACCTTGTAATTTATGATTCCATCCCAGAAATGAAATTTCAGTGGACTGGGAAATGGGAAAAGAAGCGAGTGTGCTCAAAGAACTTAACAGGGGCCAGAACTGGAAGGGTCTGGAATAAAGACAAACCTAGTTGCCAGTAAACCTCAGTTAAGTAAACCTTATGTCTCCAAATCTGAGAAGCAAGCTAATGGCTTATAGTTCTCTCCACCTGCTTATGTAGTTCCAGGAAGACAAGCAGCTCACAGACCAGAAAGCTTTGTAACTGAACTTGCATAACACCTGGGGACATAAGAGACTATGTGTGGGGAAGTGATGATGGGACCATTTGCAGGTTGAAGTTAGTGCCTGGAAGTTGTTCATCACCTGCTCAGCATGCAGAACCGCTGGAAACTAAATTGATGGTGATTATGCAAGAGAGGTAAATGGGAGCAAAATAAACACCACGTGAAAGATGTCCTGATTATTGGATGAATTAGAACCAAGTTGCAACTTCTTGTTCCTTGCCTGGATCCTGTTCAGTTCTCCTTTGTCAAGCATTGGTTAATTTGGAGCCCACCATAAGAAAAGCAAAGTATAAAATTACATGTGCACTGTTTGGTACACTCGTACATGGCCCCAAAATAGATAAGTGCTGATCTCATAAACATTATCTCCTGGTAGCATAGTTCTTTGGTACCACAAATTATCAGTGATAAAGAGAAATCTTAATAGCTCAAAAAGTTTCTAAGGACTCGACTGTTTCTTTCTGCCTGCAGGATTCCTGTTAACAGCATCTAAAGGTTAATGTAGCTGGACATATAATTAAATTCATTTATCAAAATGCAATAACGGTTGGGTTAAAGAGGCTGGGCTCTGGGGTCAGATGAACTCGGATTTCAACCTCTTTTCTCCCACTTATGTGTGTGATCTTGAGCAAAGTACTTATCCAAACCTATTTATCTGTAAGGTGGGGATAATCATGCTTCTCTTACATTACAGTTGTGAAGACTGAATGAGACAATGCAAATAAGGTCAACAGAGTTCTTGGTGCAAAATAAGTGCTCAAGAAATGTTTGCTATCTATCTTTATTATTAATACTGCTACTGTTAACAATTTTTTAAAATTAAGCACTTACTATATACTAGTGCCAGGCCCTAGATAAATTAAATCCAGTCCCTGCCATCAAAGAGTTCATGACCTATGGCAAAAAAGGTATTCAAGAGCCTTTATTTGGGAAAATTACCCAGCTCGGGTAGATTGTGTGTGCATTCATTCTGGGAGATCTTAATCAGTAAGGGAAACATCAGGTTTGTAGGTGTGGATGTAAGAAGAATAGTGAAGTCAGGAAGGGAACTCGAATAGGCAGGGCTGATTGGGAGGGATTGAGGGAGCAGGAGATGAGGTAGAGAGAACAACTTTTTTCTGGGTGTACTGCTTTAAGTCTTAGGGACCCAGAGAGCTAGATCAATGTAAAGGTACACTGCCTCGAACTCCTGACTTGTACGAATAATGCAATGGTATTCAGCTAATGACAGGGGCTCCATTAGATATCATGTGTGAAATGTGAATTTGTATCAAATCGACAACTTCTTCATGCTAAATGGCTACCTACTTATGGCTGAAAAAGATTATCAAGGATAAGGTGTGAAATGTTGACTCCAAAATTGTTGGAAAGACCACAACCAACAGAAACATAATCCTTGCGTTAGGAGTTGAGCAGGTGGGCCTCCTCTTGGCCTGACAGCAGGCCTTGATAAGTCCCTTATTGCTCCGGACAAATAGGCTTTCAGTATCTCCTGTGAAGAGAAACAGGGTGGCCCAGTTATAAAAGGCCCCTTGAAAGATTTAAATATGCTGCCTTGTGTAAGATGAAGGGTGTCAGGACCTTGAAGACCACAGAGGAAATAGCTGTATGCTGCCAAGATTTAATACATCTAGAGGTTATTTAAGGGGCCATCTATACCGTGGTAAAAGGAAATGAAGAATCCGTCAATTAAAAGACTTATTAATTTTTCTATACTGTAACAGAATATTAAATCTCAGTGAACATATTTGTTTACCTGGCTGGGTTTCTGTGCAATTGCTAGCCCTGAGCTGTCAGCAGTCACTTATCTTTAGTGATCTCCTTGCAAATTTTGTGAGAATTTTTAGGGTTGATAGGCAATCACTATTCTCTTTCATGTTATTACAGAAATCTAATAAACCACCTGAATAAAAAAAATTCGTGAAACAACACTTCAGCAAAAGGAGATCATGGCTTTTGGGGTATAAATTTTCATTTTTATACAAACAGTGTTTTTCTTACATATACTCTGCTATTTTTGGTTGACATGTGCAAACAGATGAAAGAAAGCTTAATCTTGGGTTTAAAAAAGAAAGCCACTAAATGGTTTATATTTCAGTGAGCCAGTAAAATCCAGAAGTTTTCCCTCTGGATAGAAACTTTTTCCACATAGCATGTATTTCCAGAAATAAAGAAAAGGATCATTTCCCCTGTGTTCTCTCTAAATTGGTTTGGCTCTTGGGAAGAGGGTAACATATGTGAGGTTCATAGTAAATTCATTCGTGGACACTGGAACCAGCTGTAAGGTAAATAACAGAGCCTGTGTCATGAGAAAACCGTGGTTGAAATATCTTGCAATTTAATCATTTTCAGATCTTATTTTAGTACATTAGTGACTAAAACCCATTGAAGGAAGTTCATCAAGAGGCTTTATAAGCGTATATGCCCAATGGCAGCTTCTCCCATGAAATGGACAAAAGCACTACATACAGTCAAGTTCTAGGATGCCATTAAAATTCATTCAGCCTGTAACATAGCTTTACCATATCCTTCCATTGCCCCGTTTTAAATATGGTTGGATATGTTTTTATTTATTTAATTTAGAATGTAGTAGCAAGGTTTCATTGTAAAGGTTTCAGTTTTAATTAAAATTTAGAAAATCATTTCCAGGAAGCAGTAATCTAAAGGAGGATGCTATCTCTAATACTAAGGAAAATAACTAGGTTGCGGAGAGGGCCAAAAATTCACTTTCCGCCCAGAGGGAGGCGCAGAGTCTTCTTAGGAAGCTTACTGGTCCTGCCTCTTCTGGTTTCATCATCTTTTCTTCTGCCTTCTTCTCGGTGGTTCTTCTTCTCTTGTTCAGAATGTCCTGTAGTATCTTCTGTGCAGGTCTAGGTCTCTGTAGTTGTCCATTGGCTGAATTAGTTTCTTTTTCCTGAAATTCCTTCTGTTTGAAATTCCTTATTATAGATAATTTGGTTCTCCATTGTTGGTTCATAAAAGTCCTGTTCCATGGTGTTCGTGAGGTAGAGAATGGGCCTAGATTGGCCTTGAGAATGTGAAGATATGGCTATAATGATGACATCAAAATTGTGGTTATGATAGGTCATGAAAAGAATGTTTATCACAGAATTTTTGCAATGGCAAGTGAAAGTGATTTGAATGTGCATCAGTAGTAGATGAGTTGAATATATTTTGAGACTATGGCATGGCTTTTAAAGAGAAAAAGATGGACACATATTGGCCTGGAAAAAATAATCAGGTTTTTTAGTTTTAAAAAAGGTCAATTGCAAAGTAATGTGTATAGTATATATTAAAGTAAAAGGGAAAAACCTCTCTTCATGTGCATTTTGATTTTGTGAGTTTGTATGAGCACAGAGAGTGGTGTGAAAAGATACGCACCACACTTTACACTGGCAATGTCTGCAGTTGGATAAAGAGCTGAGAGAAAGATTACGAACCTAAAAACTCATCTCTGTATTTTTTATTGGTTCTAATCAATATGTATTTCCTTTTGTAATTAAAAATCCAATCAAATTTAAAAGAAAGATGTTAACATTTTTATGTTCTTATGACATCTAATGATTATTAAGTTATTCCCATGGGAAATCACTGGACCAGTGTTTAATAAATTATAATAATCCTGATAACTCTACAAAGTGGTACTAGTATTATTTCTACCTTACAAGTAAGGAAATTGAAGCTTAGAGAAGTAACCTGTGAAGTTCATATACCGATAGAACTTATTCGATCATGTATCCTTGTATTTAGATCACGTATTTAGAAACTGGAGATCTTATAAGGTGGGTTTAGGTAGAAGCACCAACAGACACAGAATTGTTGTTCTCCAAACATAATTTCAACATGGTCTATCCTTACAATGAAATGTTATTTGTCTATAAAAAGGAATGCAGTACTGATACATGCTACTGCATAGCTGAACCTTGAAAACATTATGCTAAAAGTATCCAGTCATAAAAGACCATATATTGTGTGATTCCACTTATCTGAAATGTCCAGAACAGATAAATCCATAGAGACAGAAAGCAGATTAATGTTTGCCTAGGGGTAAGAGGATAGGAGGATTAGGGAGTGACTACAAATGGGTATGGAGTTTCTTTTGCAGAAACAAAGTGTTCTAGAATTAGATGATGTGCACAACCCGGTGAATCTAGTACAATCCATTGAAATGCACTTTAAGAGGGTGAATTTTATAGTATGAAAATTATGTCACAATAAAGTTGTTATTAAAAAAAAACTCTTATTAATGAATAGAAGGGGCTTGTTCATTCTTCTGCCTAGATTATTCCTGATTCTCCTGGGCAAAAACACTCATTCTGGTCAGGTCCCTTAGATTTATTAAAGTTCAAGGAAACTTGCAAGATAGTATCAATGGAATGAACGCTCCTGAGGAGTTCATTTTTCTGTGGCTGTAGAATGTCACATTCAAGAAGCTTTATACAGGTCTGCCTGCTTCCTTAACATGATCTTCTCAAAAGACTCATTTATGAATCAGAGGCTGCTTTAATTTTGATGGAGTTGCCAAATTGCTCCTAGAGTTGTGAAAAGTCCTGGCTCTGGGGATCATCATTAATTCTTTCTCCAGCCAATTTTTTTGCAACAATTCCACACAAATTCAATTTCTCAAATTCTGTCTTCTAAACCTATCATTTTTTCTTTCACTTTTTTCTCTGACTCATTAGCACGGGTTCAATTGTTAGTTTGCAATTGCCTGAGCATGATTAATGGCAGTTATTGTGTTTTACTAGTAAAATAGCTACAGCTACAGTTTATTTTTAAAATTAAAAGTAAATTATTACTAACAACCAGTTGAAGTGACTCTCAGAAGCTTTCTGTTATAATACTATTACCATTTAGGCTATGATGACTCACAATATAACTACTGAGATGCTGGGAAAAATAAAAACCTCAATATGTTAATGAAAAGGACTTGTGAAAAATCCAACAAACATTTATTGAGTGCAGGTTTTGTTTAGGACACTGGGATTTTTATGGGAGACAGAAAACCTGTTAAGAACTTAAAATCTTTTAGGGGAGACAAGGCATGAAGGACCATAAGGTTGAATAACAATGTAAGAATTAATAATAATTAACCCAAATGATAGAATTGTTAATTGTTCCAAGTATAAAAGGAGTCTTTGTTAATTCATTCACAAAACAACTATTTATTCAGCATGTCTTATGAGCAAGCTCTCCTGGGTGAAGTCAGTACTTTTGTGTGGTTAGAAGCCTAATAAGAGCACCCTTTCTCTCATTTTCTGGGAAGTAGGATAGAAAATTCCTACACCTCAAGGAGCTGACAATCTATTGGGAACATAGGCAACGGTACAATGCCTGTACCCCAGGCAGAGTGGCAACATCACCCCTAGACCCTAGGATTGGGTTTCCTGCCCTGGGCCCTGCCTTTCAAAGCCCTGTGTTAGTCCTCCTTGTAGAGTGAGAAGTCTATGTGGTCAAGGAGTCTTATGATTTATGTGGGATTCAGGGAGAGGGATGGGAGCACAAAATTATGTTCTGGAGGGAAGAATGAATCTTTAAAACGTATGTTGTTTTTGTTTGTTTTCTAGATTCAAAGAAAGTAAATAAATAAAGGGCCAAGAGGATTCTATGAGATAGGAGAGAATATTTAGATGGAATGACTAACTGTTAGTACAGGTAGGATGGATGGTGATGCTCAGAGAATGGGACATCAGGCTTAATGATTTAGGAGGTGGAGATAAGGTCCTGTGTGAACCATGTGAACAGTTGCTCATGTGCAGATCAAGTGACCAATGGAGTCTAGAAGGTTTAGGAACTGTAAGACCAGGGGATGGGAGACCCAAGTCATCCCAGAAGATGGCACAAGTTGTGGTGGAGTCTGTGAAGCAGGTGCCTTCATCCTTACCGGGCATCATTAAATATCCATTGGAGGTAGATGGGGGCTGAAATAAGGCAAAGGTAGAAGGTGGGAAAGCTAAATGGCATGAGCTTCATCAAATGCAGGAAGGATCAGTGGTGAGCTGGGAGAATGCCTACATTACTATCTGCCTTCACAGTATCTTCCAGAGATGACTGTAAGGGATCTAGGGTTAACATTCCACAATGTGGTTCCATGGTAATGGAGCCATCTGTTAGCTAAGGAAATTCTATAGGGATCAGTGGAAAGAATGGGGTGGTTGGTCAACTTTGGAGGCTAGGCTGTCATGCGGCAGGCCCAGAGCAAAAGAGGGTGAGGGTTTGGCAATGGCTTTGAAGTTCAGGTGGCGACAGGTGAGAGGGATGTACTAGTAGTTTCAACCTGTCTCATGGTTCTGGAACATTTGGAGCTCTGTCATAAAGTGATAAATCATAAATATGGCACTTTAGAATGGAATTTTGTGACCAAGTTTTTCAGTAGAGAAACTCAGGTAATGGAGTGCTATTGCTGCAGCCAGCTTTGCAAAGTGTCTGTCTGTGCGCATCTGAGTAGGAACCCCATGAAAATAAATGCTCTTTTGGAAATGGGGCTGTCATTTTCTCTTCTCCGTGAAAAAGGACGTAGAATTTTCTGGGAAGACAGATTATCAGACATGAAAGTGTGGAAGTATGAAACAGTGTGGGAATTTGAGGAATGACTAGAACATAGGGCTCAGAGATTGAAGGGGTGAAGACCTAAACTGTAGGTGGCATTGGGAAGGGCCTTAAATGCCAGACCAAGGAATTTGATTTTATCCTGTAAAATAAAAGGGGAGTGTCATGAAGAGAACTGCGGTCGAGAAATGAGGGCAGTGTAGAGAATGGGGCAGCAAGGGCAGCAGACCTGTGCAAAGGCTACTGTTTTTGGCCACTCAGCAATGAAGAACACCAGGTGCCTGCCCACCAGGAAATTTTAATCAAGTCAAATAAAATGTGTACACAAATAGTTACAAGGTAGAATGTGATAACGGGAAAAGAGAGATTGAAAATGCCATCTGACCAGTTGAAGGCAATCAGGGGAAGCTTTCTAAAAGAACTGGCATTTGGCCTATACATTGAGGGGCAGGTAAGGTAAAGTTTTAATTTGTGGTAATGAAAGAAGTCAGTGAGATGTTCTGAAAGTAGAAGTTGCCTTGGCTTAAAGTGTAGAATGTGTTTGGGGAAAGAGTGAGAGGTCCATTGAGTTTACAGCAGGGGGTTCTGAACCTTTGGTTGTGCTGTGGCCCTGTCTGACAGTCTGGTGAAGCCTATAGAATCCCTAGTATAATATTTTAGTGCATAAATCAAAATAATAGGATTGCAGGAGAAAGCAATTGTACTGAAATAAAGTCATCAATAAAATACACAAATTTATGATATAATAATATAAGTATTTCGTTAGTACTAGAATAAACAATGAGGTCTAGTGGCAATCTAATCATGACTATAATCTCCAAATTGATGAGCTTAAGTGATATTTTGAGATATCTGCAATAACAGTAATGTAATATGAAAATATCTAAGATCTCAATTGGTGGTACAATTACTGACTAGGACTGCTAATACTGTGGTTTGGTACCTACAATCATAATGAAAGAAAGTACAAAATTTGAGTAATTATTGAAAATAAAGATGAATGTTTTTTTCCCATCCAAATTAATGTATTCTGTAAAATCTATCTACACATGCCTTGGGAGTCATGGACTCCAGTTGAGAACTCCTTTAGAGAACAGGGGTTAGCAAATTAATATACCACAGTGTTACTCTAAGTTTTGAGCTCTTCTAGGGTTTTAAGATAGAATTTGATTTACAAAATTAAGATTTATTCAAAACTGGAAAGATTCATGCTTACTGAGTCAACCAAAAACACCTACAGTGTTTTAGGTTTTCAAGCTCCAATGTGTTTTGCCCCCATTGCCTAAGAAGGCCTCTTGAGGAATTCTGCAGAACGAGGACAGCATTCCTCCCAAGCCCCAAGAAAGGCATCAAGTACAAGGTGTGGAGTGGAGGTGTGGGTAGCTTTGGTAGTCAACAGGGCAGTGTGCTATTCATTTGTCTTCCAATCCTTGGGGAGAGGGGAGAGAGCAATAGAGACACTCCCTTCTGTTATGATACCATGTGCTGTTCCCTGGACTTTTTGTTTTGGGCTGCTTAGTTATTTGTTACTTGGAAAAATTTTGGTAAAACACAAATCAAGCAGTTGGAAAGACCGAAGGACAAAATAAGCAGAAGGAAAAAGGAGGGCATTGGGAAGGCTTTTTTGGTGGCACTTGTGTCCAGTGGGCCCAGTCTTGGGCATTGAGACCACCCCTGGTGCCCAGGTCTTTGTTTAGGTGACCACTTTTTGGTTTTGGAATATGACAAAAGCTGTGGACATGGTTGCTTACATTAGAGAAAAGTAAGGGACCGTTTGTTTTCTAACAGTGAAGTGGGAACAGAAGGACTTTACGTACGTGGCTTTAGTCACAGCCTGACCACACAGAATGGGAAACTTTGGACAGTCTGAGCTTCTGAGGCAGAGAGAAAATAAACCTTTCTAGTTCTCCAACTCTTCGATTCCCTCTTTTCTTCCCTGGGCAGTGTGAGTCTGTAGTGACAGGGTCAGCACTATGCTTGTGAAACTTGCTCTTTATTCAATTTATGACTGCTATTCCTTGTGTTTCCTGGTCCCTGGGGACACCTGGCATGGCTTTGAGCTCAAGGTCCTCAGGGCATCCCAGCTAGGCTGCTTCATGGCTCCTGTCATCCACCATCAGATGCCCGTGCTCACAGAAAATGTCAACTGTACCTCTCACTGCACAAAGGAGTGATTCTCTCTGCAAAGGCAAAGAGGAAACATCTGATGCTGCAGCCATCTGGCTATCTTTGGAGAATGAACATGCATATTAATTTACTCTTTTGTTTATTACCTTGCTCACCCTCCAACACTTAGGTGGCATTAATTGCAATGTTTGTTAAGCAGGCTCCCCCACTGCAATCCATCCTTTCAGTCCCAATCCGTTGGGCAATTACCACCACTAATATACTTCTAGTTGAGTGTAACAGCAAGCAAAGTGGACTGCCCCTTGGATGATGAACAGTCAGCTTTGCTGGCTCTTTAAAATGCAAAAATGAAATATATTATAGAAAGATTGAATTTTCTAAAGTTAAGAAATCCAAAAAGGTTGCCTTGGGAAAGTAGAGTGCATTCATAGAATAGTACTGTATGAAAATCATTTATATAAAAGGTACAAAAGATTTGGGCAGGTCAGATTTTCACTGAATTTGTAGGCAAAATAGAATCCTAAGACAGATAGTTTGCCCTGTCTTGAATGGGTCCTAATCACTGCTTTGCAAAATTAGTTCACTCAATGACCACATGGCCCATAAATATCCTTTTTCTGCTTGCCAAGGATATGAATAAGTGAGAATGACAATCTAATCTTGACAGGGGCACCTGTGTTTATACTGAATTCTCCTTTTCCTTCCTCTTGTAACACATGAACTTCCACCTACAAATGAAAAAGGCATGATTCCACACAGCAGAGTCAAGTGAAAAGATAATAGCTGGTTAGCCAGATCATCCCCAATTCCTCTTTCAATTAGGACAGCAAGATATCTCTGCAAATTTGAGGCAAAAATTTGTTTCTGTCTCAGAAGGTGGTTTGGAAGAAGGTGCAGAAACAGAATGAAGAACAGAAATATGGGGAAGCAAAAGAGGACTTTAGGATAAAACTCTGACATTCGTTTATGATTTTTTTCTTTAAGTGACATTGCAGTGATGTGTGATAGAGAAATCTCTGATGGAATATGTGCAATTTCTGACCCTAATCTGTCAGGGTATGGAGTCAAGTAAGAGTGGAAATAGCTTGTGACGCTGAATAAGAAGGAAAAGGGAAATCTCTAAAAGTTAGGGATTTTTAGAACTAGTTAAGGAACATGACGTTGGAAGTTTTCCCCAGAATCAGCATTTCTGAAGATACTCAGAACTTTATGCTTATAATATTTCTCTACATTATGTTTATGTACATATAAATCTTCTCTTTATTTGTAATATCAGAAAGATAGGTAATTGGGTAGCCATTTGCCTTTCCATGGGTTTGCAGTCAATGCAAATTTCTAGGCGTCAGAAATAAAACACTTTGATTTCTTTGATCTTACTCGCTGTGTAATTTAGGTTATACTGAGATATGTAACCTTTGGGTACCTTGAAGGGAAACCAGGTTGGCAAAATGGAAATTTGGTGACTTAACATTGTTTGCATTGTTTTGCAAGGAAAAATTAAGTAAAACCTTAAGGTAGGTATTATACAAACATAGATTCATTCTCTAAAACTGGGTTTTTTGGAGATGGCTTTTAGAATAAAGGTGCAGATTATTCAACATTTTTGGCTATTTTACATTTTGTTCCTAACTCCCCTAAAATCCTTGTTTGGCCAGAATTTTTATCAAATTAGTTTGGAAATTAAAACCACTTTTTTTAAAAGCAGAAAATCTGACATACATAGCATATTATGTTGCAAATAATGGCCACTCAATAAAAGCCGATTGCATAAATGCCAAGCTGAACACTAAAGTCTTGTGACTTTTCCCTGGTTCTGGGCATGTGTATAAGCATACCATACATTTTTAATAATAATTAACTATTTAACAAAGTATGTTCATTTATCTTTTAATTCTCATAGCTTTATTATTCTGACTTTTAAACTAGAATGTTGAGATTTGTAAAGTTTCAGGGACATATGTTTTACTTATTTTTTGTCCATCATTTAATCACGAACAGCTCCAAACCATTTCTGATGTTCTTCATTCCTTCCTAAAGATTGAAGTTTTTGTTTGCCTGAAGAACTTTCTTTACCATTTCTTATAGTACAGGCCTACTATGATAAATTCTCTCTGTTCCTTTGATCTGAAAATGTCTTTATTTAATCTTAATTCTTGAAGGATATTTTCACTGAACCTGGAATTCTGTGTTTACAGTTTTTTTCAGAGAATATGTTGTTCTCCTATTTTCTGAATTGTGATGAGAAGTTAATTATCATTTGAATCTTTGCTTCCCTGTCTGTAATGCTTTTTCGAGATTTTTTCTTTATCTTTGGTTTTTAGCAGTTTAACTATGATGTTTAGCCGTGGTGTTATTTGTATTAAGTCTGCTTGGGGATCATTAAGGTTCTTGAACTTGTGAATTTATGTCTTTCACTGAATTTATAAAATGTTTGCCTTTTAATTTTTCAAAAAATTTTTCTGTTCCGTTTTCTTTTTCCTGTCCTCTAGAACTCCAGTTACCTGTGTGTTTGCCCTTTTGATATTGTCCCGTATGTCCCTGTTCATTGTTTTTCAATCTGTTTTCTCTCTTTTCTTTCAGATTAGAAAATTTCTATTGCTCTGTCTTCAAGTTCACTGACTCTGCTCTCTCTGTCACCTCTGTTTTGTTAATCCTGTCCCTAAATTTTTTTCAGACATTTTATTTTTCCATTCTAAAATTTCCATTTGGTTCTTTTTAATAATTTCTGGCTGTGTGTTGACATTTCCTATCTTAAATTTATGAAAAACACATTTTTCTTTATGCCATGGAGCACAGTTACAATAGCTGCTTTACCATCCTTTTCTGATAATTCCGTCATCTTGGCCATCCTGTGGTTGGCCTCTCAGGGTTGTCTTTTTCTCTTGAGAATAGTTGACATTTTCTGTATGCTGAAAACTTTTGGATCATTTCCTGAAGATGATGACTGATGTGTTGTGGAACCTCTGGATATTGCATATTTCTTTGAATAGAGTTGATTTCTTTTGTTACAACAGGCAATTAACTTAACTAGACAAAAACTGTGACTGCTGCCTCTTGGGCAGCAGCTCCAACCTCAGTGTGGTTGTCTTATTCTTATTGAGGCTTCTTGGAAGCTTGCCCTCACATGTGTGGTTCGGTGGTCAGCCAGAGATTTGCGAAGAGTTTGTACATGGAATTTAGAGCTTCCCATTTCTGGATCTCCACATCTTGAGATTCTGCCCTCATGCTAGAAGCCATGAAAATAGGAACTCCACCCAGTGCTGTTTTCTTCTGTCAGTGTCAACTTCCAGAATCTGCCTGCTCTGTGTCTTCAAGGAACTGGTTTTCTTGTTTTTGTTTTCATCTAGAATTTATAGTTGTTACCTGTCAGAGACTTAGACTGTTGGGAGATTTTTGGGCCATTTGGATTATTTTTGAGCCTTTGATAAAATTGGAAGAAGTAGGGCTCTGAAAGGGAACACTCCTTTTCCAACTCTATAGCTGCACCACTGATCAGTTATTCTTTGACTTAGTTACTGTACACTACTCCTCCCTAAGTGAATAAAATAGAGGACTTTTTTGTTCACCATCAACACATATGTCAGCTTAAATCTGACTGTGGTGTTCAAACTAAACATGCACCTTTTCTGGACCCTTCTTAGAAGTCTAAGTAGTTAAAATCTTCTTATACCTTCATATTCAAAACAGCAAAGTCAGTTCCAGGAATTATTATAATTATCTCTTTATAATAAAGTTAATTCCAAGGGTGGTATAATGGCTCATTTATTTCAAGTTATATTTGACACGGAAAATTGTCAGCCTAACAAAAGAACTGGGGCAATCTTGTGGAGTTGGCTATGATGGGATTTGAACTATCTTAATAGATTCAAAACATGGGAACAGTATACATAGTGCTAGTTAAGTAACTTTGAACCATGAAAATAATGTAAGCCTGTTGAATTTTTTTTGTACTTAATGTTCTATTAGTTAAACTGTCAGAACATTTTTCTTAGAGAAATATTTTCATTTGATAGCATTTTCATATGTTACATAGTTGATTTTCAGCCTACTAAAATATTAGATACTTATTTATAGAGTCTATAACGTAGCCTAATAATAATGAACAGGCATCAGATATACTTACTTAAGCACTGGGTGACATCAGTCTAAATTCAAAAATAATTTTATTGAAATCACCACTAGAAAACTTCATTAAATATTTCTTATACAAAACAGATTGTACACTGTTATTTTAGAAATGATAGTTACAGAAATCTCTTTGTTCTTCCCCTCTTTCTTTGTATTTTTGATATTACTCACTTGAAAATTTCTTCAAATGCACATCATTCCCTTCAAAATTCAAGATGGAAAGGCGAAATGTTATACCATTTCTTGGCATAGTTTTCTGGTTTAGACTTGATATTGATTGATTTGTTCCACAGTGACTGAACTCTTTTTGGCAGTAATTTTAATTAGCTCAATCACTTATGCAATTGTTTTCCTTTTTGATTTGTTCTATCATTATGGATATCTGCTTATGAAAATGAAAGTGTAATCATATTCTAAGACCTTTTATTAGATAGTGATCAATGTAATTGAAGTAAAAGTTCCATTTTGAATGTATCTTTCCATATACAGGCTAATCTATCATGTAGGATATATGTTTCCTGGGATTCATGTTTTGACTTTGCATTTAGTATATGATACAACAAGTCTCTGCTCCATTGGGAAATAGCGAAGTCAAATTCTTTTTTATTCTTATGGTAATATTCAGACTCATTTATTCAAAAGCATGAATAGCACTCTGCTTGAAAGTTCAGCTGGTTAACTTGGTTGTTAAATGTTATTCTGTAAGGGAGAATTCATTTCTTTTTTCTTCTAGTAATTATGTGCCTTGCACATAGTAGGTATTTAATCAGTATCTATTTGACTTACATTCAGTGGGATGAAAGAATCCAAACTAACAATTGTCTTTGGGGATATATAATTTTCATTTAAGAATTTATTTTCCTTAACCTTAAGCTTTTTGGTTTCAGCATAATTAAATATTTACAATTTTGTTATGACCAGGAATATTGTTTCCTTATCTAAATGGTCTTTTATTTAGTGTAAAAATGAAAGACTCTCAAAAATAAATGTTCTCATACACTTTCCCAATAAGGAGGGAATATCCCTGAAACTTTATATAAACTAATAAAATCCTTCCAAGTTAGAGTGCCATCTGAAATTGAAGCTATTAAACTTAGGTAAGAATATTGGCATATAGTATCATGCTATAAATGCCTATTAAGTTGAATTTTGGATGCATTATTACTGTTGAGCTATCTTAGCTATATCCTAGACATTGGTGAAATGAAAGGATGAGAATGTTTAGGCTTAAAAGAATTTTAAGAGAAGTGGTGGGCAGGAAAGTATAAAATGGTGTAAGAGCTCTTTTCCTTGATTAAATAGGATATTTCGGGGGAAAATTTTTGCTTCATAATCTGTATATAAATGTATATAGTTTTCATCACTATGACTGTCATTTCTACATTTACAAATCAACGAGCTATGTCAGCATTTGTCCCCTATTCAACCAGATCTTTTTTCTCTCTAAATAAGGGTGTAACTGGAGATTGACAGAATCTGGTGGGTTGCATTTGCATTATGGCACAGTGGAAATCTCAAGCTGGTTAATTATATTTCCAGCCCACACGGTGCACTAACTACCCCCCTCCTCTCTTCTTTCTCTGATTCCCATTCACTACGTTAGAGCTAGTCATGTATATAAAGGATCCCAATGCCTAGCACAGGTCCGGAGACAAACCAATGGTTGTTATTTATATAAATAAATCACCAGAGTTGCAAAAGAAATAACAGTTGATGTTTTCATTGTCATTGACCAAATGAGTAAACTGCTGTATGGGGTAATGATAGGTGCGATCCTCCGTAGCAAGGTTGTATAGATCGCTGGTGGGAAGGCTGACCTCGGAACCAGGGCCTGGAGATCCCCCGCCATGCACCAGTAACTTAAGCATTGTGCTTCATAGGCTGCTCCGTGAAAGTGGCCATATTCCTCACAGAAACCCACAAATATGAGCACATTACCTTTGAGACTTGGATTTTAGTGCAATTCTCTGCATCAGTTAAATTCACCAAACGTTTCCACGACTGAGACAAAGGAATGAAAACTCCCCTGCTGTTAATGAACTACGAAAAAGAAAGAAGCTTCTGAATATTGGTTTGTCGGTCTGTCAGTCAACGAATGTCAAATCTGATTGTGATTTGGCTAAATTGAATCCAAGACTGTTATGAGCCTTTTAGCACTGTGTGTGGAATTTCTGCAGGTTTAAATCTTTCAGAATTATTCATGAAAAATCATATCACATTTGGCATTCTAGGACAAAAGCAGCAAACTTATCAAGCAAGTACACCTCAGAATTCATGCTGTCTTTATAATCTGCCAAAATCTTTAAGCAACACTAGCAAACATGTGAAGTTGGTCTAAAATTATTGACATTAATACCAATAAAATTCTGAAGTAGGCATTAATAATATTTAGTGAACATCAGGATGTTTGTAGAGTGGACAGGTAACTGTTTCCTTAGGCAGTCTCTAGGTTAAGCCAGGAGTACCTTCTGATAGACCCGCTTTTGAAGCAGTAGCTCTTCAATGAGGTGATCAGATGTACCGATGGCAACTACTTCACAGTTGTTAAAAATAATGTCCGCTGTGAAAATGGAGTTTTCTGTAAATGGAATTTTCCATGAAAGTGAAAATGACTATAAAAAAGAATGTATTGGTCCTTATTTCTAATGGACACACAGAGGACTAAAGAGAAGGAATTAGAGACGGAGATAGTAAATGAAGCTCTTCACTGATATGATCTTCTTAAAAGCATAGAGGAAGGAAAAAACTTATGACTAGAATTACAGAATCATGGAATTCTAGAGCTAGGAATACTTTAGATTTGGATTAGCATATATATATGGATAATAGAGCTGATAAACTTTCAAAAATGTTTAGTAATTAGAATCAATTAGATGGCAGAATTTTATTCTCAAGAATCTCTGAGCAGTGTATTCTAAACCTCTAAGGATTTTTGGAACAGGGTTCTATAGTTATACTCCATTGGGACAGTTCATGAAATAAAAAAGCCCTGATACATCTTTATTACAGAAGAAACCCAACCCTAGCTCTTCAATAACCTTTGCATTTCAGAGTGAATTAATTGATGCTGATGTTTTGGAAAAGCAGGCACTGAAAAACTATGCTGAAGCAATAGAGGAACACGGAACCATGAATAGGGGCAGTAAGCCCAAGGTCTTAAAAATGATCTCCAGGGAAACCTCAGGAAATTTGAATCATCAACTTCCACTAGTCCACACAGAAGAGACTGAGACACCGAAAAAGTAAATAAATAAGCCACATTTCTGAAGCACACAGCTATGTATTCTACTCTAAACCTCAATCTTCTCATTATCTTCTTGTACTTCTCTTAGGAATTTCAGATGACTGTTACCATTGAGTGCAGTTGGTCTTTCTGTACTCTTCTCCACCATTCATTTGACAGGTTTTAATCGGAAAATGGAGTTGAAGTCAAATGTCTACCTTCTCGCTTTCGATGTGTCTGTTTTGAGGTTTTATCTTACCCTAAGATCTAAGTGGTTACTTGGAATAGAGGGTGTTGTAACACAGTGCTGGGTATCACACCAGCCACTTGGCAGGGAGTTCTTAATAGCCATGGTGTCATTATAAATTCATTGGTTTAACTTCTTGTTGTGTGGTAAATGCCTTAGAAGGAATTGCATTTTAACGTATGGGCTTTAAGATGTTGATGACTTTTGTGAGTGGTTTTTCAAAGATTTGTATCTCTTTCCATGTGGTCTAAAGCCTGGATACCAAGAGTTCCAGGCTTGACTTTCATGTTGGGAGTTGTCAGAAACTTGGGTATGCTTGAGGAAACGTTTTCTTTGTCCACGAAAATATTCCTCAGTTCTTTTCATTTAAATAAATCTGTAAAGGAAAATAGTGGCATGAATGAAGGATGTGCCTGGACAAGTGACTTGTAATGAGAAGTCCGGGCATACTTTTGCTCAGTGCTTCCACCAGGATGGGCGGCCTGTGATAGACAAAGGAAAACTGAATTTCTCTGCTTCACCTGCACACTGATTCCACACCTCCCATTCTGCCTAGGAAGCTGCATAGTTGCTATTTAGTTCAAATCCCAGCCAAAGACAAACTCTAAGGCTGTGTCTAAGCAGCAGCAAAAAGAATCGGGTTCTCTTCAGAAAGTCAAGTATAATTCTGCAATGTGTCAGATGGCAGCTATCACAGGCTCTCCTGGAGGAATCAGAAAGTCTATCTGGAAAAGTAACAGAGTGGGTGTTGGACCTGGCTTCTGGGACAGTGAAGACCCAAACGTTGAGGCCAGGAGAGACCTTGAAGAATGATGGCTGTAGCATGTGTATGAGGCTTGGCTTTTGCTATAGTCTGTTTAGATTGATCTAACCTTGGGACAGAAAAAACACTCAATTTCTTCCTACCTCGATCTCATTTTATTTGTACATATGTTCCTCTCGTCCTTAAGAAAACTTTTCCTCCTGGGCTAATTTAAGTGGCAATGACTGCACTGAGCATGATTATTCTAAAGCAAAGCTCTTACATTGAAAAATGGCTCATTTGACTTCTGCATACCTTTTTGTACCCATATCCGCTAAACTTATCTAATTAATATGATGCCTTTTTAGTATGAATCCTTCTTGAACAGATGATCACCACTGCCCAAAGGCTTCATTTTCCTTCCCTGATTTAAGTGGGATGGGCTTCCAACTCATAAGACTGAAATTTATAATATGGCATTCACTTTTCTAAAAAATAAAAACCCTGCTTTTTATTTTTTTTTATTTTTAAATGCCAACTAACCACCGTGCAGCTGGACTGGGAAGCTTCCTGGCAGTGTGACGGTCCTGAGGAGCAATGTGGTCACTGATCAGTAAAACCCCAACATGGGGAAAATAACAGGAGGGCCACTGTAATATTAGGAGTGTTCATTTCACTTTCTCTCTCATTTCTTCTAAGTCTGTGTGTTTGTGTGTGGCAGCTCTCTATTTTCTCACACAAAGGCTTAGTGGAGTCACTGTTCTCACTAACTGCTAATGGGCCAAATTGCTGGTGCTTACAAGGACAGATGCTGGTGACAGATAATGAAGTATCCAAGTGGTTGAAAGTGTCAGGAGAGAAAAGTGATGTATTCACCTTGCCGGGTTCATTTTTTAAACTGTATTGGTTAAGCTTGTTTTTCTTTTACCTCATTTTTGTTAATGAGAAAAATCTGGAAAAACTTAAAGGCACCCCTCCACTTGACTCTAGATTTTTTTTTTTCCCCCTTGACTCGGTTCTTAAATACTGAGGGTGCACAGAGGCTCTGGGGAAACCACCGACAGTGAAGTCCCTAAGAGTTTTTCCTCTCTGGGCCTGCCGGTAGCCTGTTGCCGAATAGGTTGGGTTTTTATTTTGGAATAAGTAGTGCTTTCATAAGGCACTTCTTTTATGCAGTCAACTCCTCCCGGGGAAGGGACTGTCTACCTATGGTGGTGATTAGGGGATGTACTTCAGAACAGCGCAGGGCACTCAATTTAATAATACACGGAGTCCTCAAAAATGCAGAATAAATAAAATGACTGGCTTGGGAGGGGGCGCTACAGGAGTTTTAGATTTAAAGGGAATCCTTCTGTGATTTTTTTTTTTTTTAGTAAAATATTGAATCTTTTTTTGAAGCAAATTATCACATCCCAATTTATCCTGTGTAAATCTGGAATGCCACATGGAGACTTGACTTTAACTGGAACACATATTCACCAAGCTAGTTCAAAGCCAATACTTCCCCTCCCCAGATAGAAAGGAAACTCCATGAAAGCAAAGTCCTTGGTGTTTTATGAGCTGCTGATGCTCGACAGCACATAGCAGGTACTCATTAAATATTTGTTGAATCCATGGAGTGAATGAAGAGGCAGACAAGAAGCTAATATTTTAAAATGTGATCAAAAAGACAAGATCCAGAATTCCTTATCAGAGTGATATTTTAAAGAGGCCTCTTTGGGTTAAAACTGGAAAGAATTTGGTTGGAGTCTTAACATAAAAGCTGAGTACTTACTATACCCTAACACAACCTCTCTAGACCCAGTGAATCCTTTTTACATTTAAGTAGGGCACAAACAGTATCTGCACAGAGAAGTGACCTATGTTGGCTACCTGGGGACGTTTGGTCACGCACTCTGGTTGTCTTCCTTTCTCTGTGTCAGGACATGGTTGTTAATTCATGCACAGGTCATGAACTCTCAACACGCACATTCACAGCACTCGTGTTCCACCTTCTCTCATGAAAGCCTAAATGGGCACTCATATGGGGGTGAGGGGTGGGCAGCAGCACTATCAAATGGAAACAAGGTGCTGCTGTATCTCTTACTTAGAGAGAAGCTGGGGGCAGGGGCCCCATAACATGACTCCCGTGTTCAAGTTACACTCGGGGAAAACCAGAGCCACATGTTTGAATGGCACCTTCTGAGCTCCTGTTTCCAAATTCAAGCTGAGCTGACACGTGGTATACATGATTTCGACTCAGGAGCAGATTCCACTTAATCCACAGGGCATCTGAGTTACACGAGTACAAAATGAGAAACAGACGTGACTGCAGGTGCTTTTTGCCCTGCTCTTGGATAACAAACTCAAAGGTGTCTTTGATTTCCACGAGAAATTTGGCAGAGAGCTTGTCCATAAAGCAGTTTAATTGCACTGGGTTTTGGTAAAAGGGCTTCTCTCTCCTCCCACCTCACTTTCACCACACACATTCAAACACGCATAAAACTCCCGTCAGAAAGAATAGAATGACTGGGTTAAAAATAAAATTTAAATTAAAGGTCAACCTCAGTAACCTATAAATTTCCCCATTCTCCCTACAAATGACCATCAGTTTTCTTGCTTTGTATAGCCTGATTTTAAATAGGTAATGATTACCCAATAGTCCAGAATGGTTCCAAATCTATTGTGTAAATAATATGGCTTTTAAATATATTAATGAGTAAATATTTAACCAATAAACCAAGGCAGCTTCAAAGAAGTCAGTCAGCTCCAACGGGGACATTCTTCAGAAAGAAAAGCCTAAATAAGGATTTGTTCAACAGACCATAACCATTCATGGCTCAAAGAAGGGTACACTACTTTTGTGCCTGGAAACGTTTCTATCAGAGTCTTCATTTCCTGGGCCAAAGGATGTGTGATTGATGCACAGCTCTGCCCTACTGTTGCCTCATGGGCTGGCACCTTTGGAGAGACTCTTTGAGTATTCTCAAGAAAGGCTTAGTATTTAGAAGGTGCTCCGTAAGTGCTGAGTGATGATAATGATGAATTAGGCTCAGTTTGGGGTCTGGGTGACTGAATGCCATTCCCAGCAAAGTGGCCTATTTTGCCATCTATGGGAAGCAGGGGAAGTCTGTTTCACTTTTTTTTAGCATAGTATTGCTGGCCTTGGGCAAGACATATGTCTCTGGGCTTCAGTTGCCTCATCTACAAAATGAAGTGATGGTCTAAATGACCTCCAAGTCCTCTCCCCGCCCCCCGCCCAGGGTTATAATTTAGGACACTTTTTGGTGGGAAATTTGGGTTCCACTGTGTGCATTAAGAATTTTCCACAGAATAGTCTATCACAACTTAAATTTTTCCATAGACTAAAGCTTTCATGCCTGTGTGGAATGATTGTAGGTAGTTTTCTGACTTGGATACCCTGAACCAGGGCTTTTCAAATTTGGGTGCACAGGCTGCGCACTGTACAACTCTAGGGGGCACCCTTCACATAGGCTGTAAAGTGAATGGCAACCCCCCCAAGCCTAAGTTATGCAACATTGTTACCCTGCCTTGAAAATACAATATATTTTCTTTCCTGCTAGAGAACAGATTCATGATGTTAGATTTTTTTAAACTCCTATGTTTGCTGGAATTCTGCCAACTTCTTCCTTCAGACTCCTTTTCTGAGAAGACTCTCCCTGATTCTCTTCCAAAGCCCTGATTAGAATGAAACTAACATCTAGTTGAAAAGGTAATCATTCTCACTCAGATGAGTTCTGCTCTGAAAGTGAGAGGAAAAAAATTCGGAATTGGGGCACTGCTATAGACTGAATGTTTATGTCTCCTTCAAATCAGATGTTGAAACCTAATCCTCAATGTAAGGGTATTTGTAGGTGGGGCCTTTGGGAAGTGATTAGGTCGTGAGGGTGGAGCCCTCAGGAATAAGATTAATGCCCTTAGAAAAGAGCCCCTAGAGAGGTCGCTCACCCATTTTGCCATGTGAGAACACAGCAAAGGGACTGCTGCCTTATGAACCAGGAAGTGGGCTGTCCCCAGAAACCAAGATTAGTGCCTTGACCTTGGACTTCCCAGTCTCCAGAACTGTGAGAAATAAATTTCTGTTGTTTGTAAGCCACGCTGTCTATGATATTTTTGTTAGAGTGGCCTAAATGGACTAAAATAAGCACTGAGGTACTTTGTAGCCCCCACACTGGCATTGTGCATATGGGGTAGGATGGCATCAGATGGCCACAGAACATACACGTATTTTTGGTGGCCTGGGGGGGTGAGTAGCCTCAATATCTTGTATATTTCCAGTATAGAAAGGAAACAGCAATAGATTTCTGTTTCTTAAAATTCGGTCAAGTGGTTTGGCTCGTGGAGCCATTCCAGCCTACGTTGTGGAGAGAGTTTGTTCTTGAACTGTGCTTAATCTCATCTCTAAACCAGCGTCAGGCTTGGTGACCTCAGGAAGGCACAAGCTGAATGATAACCGACTGCTTCTCTGTTACCACACTCTGAAGAAACAAAGACCACTGGGGTTTGCTCAAGCTAGTCCTCTCCCTTATGGGGAGCAGAATTGGACTCTTTAAAAAAACATTACTCCTTAAAAATAACAAGTCGGAGCTGAAGTGCTTCTCAGCTAATGGGTAAAAACTAGCTCTTTCTTACTGAAGTCAGATTAATATTTAAAGCCTAGATTCTGGGCTTTGAGATGTTCTCACTAACTTAGTGGAGTTTTCACCACCGGCTCCTGATGAGCGCCCCTTTTGCCAAGTGTATTCCCCTCGAGAGCAGCTTCACTTTGCTGGCAGCACTTTCAGCTCTAGGCACTTAGCTCTAGGGTGTGCAGAGTATAGGAAGTGGAGTTAACCTCCCCAAGCATATCCAGACTGTTTAACTCTAATGATGAGATCATTTGACATTGAAAGTTAGACCTGTCTTGCGATCTGCCCTTATACTGAGCTTCTAAGAAATGATCAGCCGGGTGCCTCACGGTTCCATCACAGTCAGCCTGGTGATATTTAAGCAGAAACACGAGGCCTGAAACTCCAACAGAATTCTGCCTAGTTAATTTCTTCTGATGTTTATATGTTGCCCCTGACAAATCTCTCAATATTAGTTTAAAAAAACAATTTTTGATAACCCAGCAATGAAACCTTTTATTGACAGCCTACTTTGTACATTATCACTAACTGCTACCTAGACCTAATTGCAATCCTATTTCTAGGATTGCAAGGTCATGGATATTATTATCTCTGTTTTACAGTAGAAGATATTGAATCTCAGACAGGGGAAAGTATTTGCCCAAAATTATGCAGCTATTGAGTGACGGGCACACAATTCAAGGCCAAGGGTCCAAGCCTGGCTCCTTCCTCCATGCCATTGCGATCCGCCCTTCTCCCCAGTTAGAAAAGCAAGCCTTCCTGCAATCTCCTTCCCACTCAGCCCAGCTCCTCTCTGGTCTCAGGCCTTCTTGTGGGTATAACTATTGGTATCTTCCAATTGTTCTGTCTTCCATCTTTCCACAAAGTTCCTTTCCCTGCCTGGCTCTAATGGAAATCTAGGTTTTATCTGATGGTTCTACTATCCTCACAGCCATCTCTGATGGAGACTTCTCCTTTCAATGCCTTCTACCTGAATTCCCAGCCCCAAACTCACAGCAAGAAGAGCCCAGCAGGCATTGGTTACGTCATCCTTTTTGACTGCACTATCTTTAGCAAATTCCTCCCCCTCTTTATTCCCTTAGCATAAATATTCTTATTTCTCTCTGGTTCATGGCTATCCCCACCTGGACACTCCATCCTCACCTCAAACCCAACATATGCTGGGCTAAACACAACACTTCCTCCTCAAAACCAACTTCCCTACTGATTTTCCTCTTCCTGTCAATGAGCATATTTCTGCCTATCTCACTAACTTCAGTGGAAGTTTCTGAGTGCTCAGTGTCCCCCCAGGACCTAGATTTGTGGGAGACTTTGAGACTTTAAGATCTGAACTTGAATCCTGGTTTGGCAATTCCTGGTTGTATGATCTTCAGAAAGTTGTTTAGTTCTCTGGCCTGAAGTTTCCTCATCTATATACTCTATATAAGAGTATGTACATCTTACAGGTTTTTTCAAGGCTTAAATATACTATGTTTAGCATGATGCTTGACACACAGAAGGGCCTCAGTGAAGGACCTTGTATACAGTATGTACTCACGTGCGGAGCTGATGCTACAGTGCATTTTTTGCTTGTTGTGGTCACTCCCAGTGATGTGGTTTGGTTCTGTGTCCCCACCCAAATCTTGCCTTGAATTGTAATAATCCCATGTGTCAAGGGTAGGACCAGGTGGAAATAATTGAATCGTGGGGATGATTTCCGCCATGCTGTTCTCATGACAGTGAGTGAGTTCTCACGAGATCTGATGGTTTTATAAGGGGCTTCCTCCTTTACTCGACACTCATTCTCTCTCCTGTTACCCTGAGAAGGGGTGCCTTCTGCCGTGACTGTAAGTTTCAGTCAAAAAAAAAAAAAAAAAAAGAAAAGAAAAAAAAAGGAGTTCAAGTTGCATTTGAAGTGTTAGGGGTTTTAGGCAGGGGTGTGAGACAATGCATCGATGCTTTAGAAAGACCACTCTTATTACCACATGGTAGATGTACTGGAAAGGGAAAGAGTGAAAAGAGGGACACCCTTTCAGAGCTATTAAAATAGGCAGGAGCTGACTGTAGTATGAACTAGGGTTGTAGCAGAGGGATAAAGAAAAGGGTTGAATTTGTAATTTATTTTGGGAGTAGAGGTTCCATTCCTCATACACCCCATATCCTAAATTAATTTAGGACAAATGCCAACCTAGATATAGGGTATATGAAAAATGAAACATTAAAGGATAATGGAAAGTCTTTGAAACTGAGAAAGTATGAAGTAGTGATGCAAAATATTGGGATGGAGAAAGCTTGGGATAGAAAACCAACAGTTCCGTGGAGAGGTCTGGGACTTAGTAATAGGTGAGAGTCATTTAAACTTGGGACCAGATGAAATTTATATAGAGAGAAAGTGGAATAAGGAAAAGAGGAGAACCAAGGACACTCAGACTGACCTTGGAGGGGTCACTTCATTTTCCTGAATTTCAGTTTTCTCTTAAAATGAGGGACTTTGATTAGGTCCCTAAGCTTCCCTCTCACCTTAATATCCTTAGATTCTGTAATCGAAACAAGGGCTAACACGTAAATCATCTGGATTTGAATTTAAAACCATATATTGTCAAAGTCAAACACATTCAACAATGGTTTCCTTAACAAAACAGCAATCTGTCGTAAGGCCAGGCATATTCAAGACTCACTTGATTGTGAGAAGCTGATTATTGTTACATTCTTTGTTCAGGAAATGGCACTTCAAGAAAGGAATGGCTTCACTTATGAAAAGCAACTGGTTCTGTGTTGATTTTGTGCTGAAATAGAGCAAGGGAAGATGATACTAAAGAGGCATGCAGTTGTAAAGTGCAGACCCTTCCCACCTGTTAAGTTGAGGCCTTGATTGCCTAATGTTTTGAAATTATCTGTGCTTTGTAAAAAGAATCTGCCTAGTTGTAAACAGCATGGACCCGACAGCAGCATCAGTTTTTGATCTGGTTACTTGGCCTGTGTTAAACAAATGCCAAGGAGTTAGTAGCAGGTGAATTCCAGCTCAGAGAAGTCCACCTTGAGTAGAAGGGTTGCTTTAGGGAGAGCTCCAGCCCCGATGTTGCTTTCTGCCAGGAAAGTAACTTAGGATGGACACAAAGCAGAACTCGTGAGTTGGGGAGTGAGGTTGAGAGGAGCAATTAATCTTGGGACTTGTATGAAAACTAATAATACCAGGCCCTGACACTTCACTATTACTCAAGAAGCACGATGCACTTTATCAACATGGACTAATGGACTAATGCCTCCCAATTTTCGCTGTAAGGCCACTCAGTGCTCTCTTTCCTCCTCCTTTGGTGACTGGGGAAGCATGCTGAGTCACAGAGAGGTAAGTTACCTCCAACCCCCCAACAAAGGAGCTGCCAGGAGATGAAAGTCTCAGTGCAAGTTTCACCATCCACTCTGCTCGATATTTCCTAGTTTAATGAAAATAGTCCCAGTTACCTAGGAGACTTGGTATAACTTCGTAGATAGGCTAAAAGCACTTATGAGCTATGAAAATGCTCAGTTGTCAGCCTGATTTTTCCACCCTAGCTGAGAGTTACTGGCATCACTTACACAGCCAAGTGACAGTCACATGGCTTGACTTCCCAGAGTTGGAGTAAAGATGAAATGAAAACTCTAAGGCATTTTTTTTCTCCCAGAATCTAGGTGCCCTCTATTTGAATATGGTGTAGCCCACAAATAAGATTTGGGACCCATTCCTAATGAATTAAATCGAATGCTCTGGGCATGGGACTTGGGCATCTGTTGTTTTTAAAGCTCCCTAGGGGATTCTATTCTGCGTCCAGGGCTGGAACCCACAGGCGGAGCAGAAAGGGAAGATTCCCCACTTGTTTGCTGTGGGTGCGTCGGTCAGCTTCTATGAATTGTGGTTTCCTCATACATTGAAGAAGGTTAATACTTACCTCATGCGGTTGCTGGGAAGATCAAGTGAAATTCAATAAAATGAAACACCTTATAGCAGGCACCTAGGATTTGTTCAAAAGATGTCAAGAGCCTGCTCTTCTTGACTTTACTGTTGCAGAAACATTTTCTACTTATGTGGAACCAGGATAATTTTCTATAAAATCATGATAGAAATGTAGTTCTTTATCTCACAGTCAATTAAAAGACTCAAAAACAAAGAGACCAAAACCTCTGGCTTTGGCTTTAATCAAAATTAGTCATTAAAGCAAAACAGAGTGGCAGGTGTTGCCAGGAAGCCTCAGGCCTCAGCCTCTGTGAAGGGTGGTTTCTTTGGTTTCTATTAGGCTCTTAACTGTTCATTTCCCCAAGCAGAAGCCAGAAGAGAAACCGCGGTGGGACAGAGACACTCTGTTAGATGGGTAGGGCTGGTTAGATCCTTACCTGCCAGGGAGGGCTCAGTGGGAAGGGTGGTCCAAGGTGGGTAAAGAAGTGGCGGCCCCTTTCTTCTCAGAAGGTGGGTCTTAATGAAAGCAGACTTCTGGCCGTGAGTAGTAGTTGGCACCAGCCTGATTTTTCCTTTGCTTAATTTCATCCCTCTGCACCTCAGGGTATCCTGGTGCTGGTACCTCTTTCTTCCTGGCCACAGCAGGCCTGCCAATGCTTGAGGAGCTCAGCAGTCTTGATTTGATAATAAGGCCCTCCTTTCCTGGGAAACAAGTCAGACAGTGAAATGGCATTGCCACAAAACCAACTACCATCCACACAAAGGCTTATGGCCCCTTAGGCTTCACCCAGGGGGAGAGAGATCACCTGCAGCAAGGAAACATTTGTGGCCCCTCACAACCTATGGGCTGCACCTGGCTGCAGGCCCGCCTCAGCCATATCTGGGATGAGCTGTCAGTGACGCAGTAGGGGCTGCCATGAGCTCCTGCCTGCTCGCTCTCAGCAGGCTGGGGACCAGGGAAGGAACTGTGCCTCCACCCCTCGATCCTCCAGAGGGGAGCAGCAGGTGAAGAACAGGAAAGCCTGCCTGGGGTTTTGTTAGTGTCCCTGTGTTCCACAGGTGATTCCAACTGGATTCCTTTCTAGGTGATTCCAACTGGATTCCTTTCTAAGGAGCGCCTACCTTCATCCCCAGCTGGATTTAGTTTTGGGCAGGATGACCCAGAGTGTGGGAGACGTGGCACCATTGTGCTGGACTCAGAGCCCCCAGAGCTCCCCGTGGGGTTCAGGTATCATGGCCTGAGTCGCAATGCAGAGCTGCAGTCAAGCTTCTTGCGCTGTGTTCCTATCATTCCTTCTGTGTACCAAGTGTGATGCTGGGGCGATTCCTCGTTCATTCAGCATTTATTGGACATCTATTATGTGTCTGGCACTGTGATGGGGGCTGAAGGTCCGTGGATGCGGAAAGACGCGGTACTGCCTTCGGGGATCTCAGGGTGAGTGAGAAAGACTAATAGAGGAGCAGGTATTGATTGGTTATTAGAATGCCATCCAGTGAGATAAGCATGATCATAGCTAGGAACAGAGTGTGCTGAAGCATGGAGGAGGGGCACTCAAGGTAATGAGATTCAGAATTTTACAGCAGGGGCCCTGGGTCAGGGACAGGAGGAGGCACACCTCCAAGGATTTACATGAGGTTAATCAGTGCCCTGGGGCAGTTGACCAATCTCAGGGCACAGCTACTTGGAGAGGGACACAGTGGGGAAGTGGAAAGGGGTGGGGCTTGGGGCAACTCCGGGGTAGAAGGCTGCCATAAGCACAGGGCTGGTCCCTTTGTCTCCTTACCCCAAGCTGCCCTCCCAGGGAAAAAGCCTGGGGCCCACCCACCCCCTTTTATTATTTTGGAAGGAGAGAAGCTACAGCACAAGGATGATGGCGGAGGCCGCTCTCAGGGCTAAATTTAGAGATTGACTCCCACGTTCCAATGGAATCATAATCAGGCTTTCAGGTGGGTGGAGCAGTTGCTCGGCCAGGCAGTCTTCCTTTTGGATATGGGAACATCTCCTTCTGAACTTTGGTCAAGGAGGACCTTGGGTGTCAGCAGAAGGAAACTTGAGAAGGTACACTTTGTATGCTTGAATAAGTCCCTGGCCTCCAGTCTGGCTGCAGCAGATTAAGACTTGTGGCCCCTTGGCATTTTCTGAAGAAATAGGATTTTTTTTTTTTTTTCTTCCCTCCTAGATAGTTCCCTGGTTCTATAATGAGACAGTAAGATTTGAAAATAAAAACCTATATACCTAAAATTCATCTCAATTGAAGCCACACTTGGTTTGACACCTGCTTATAATGACCTTGGATAATTTTGATTCATTACTCAGAGTATTATGTTTGCATCAGGGGTTCTAAAACGATGTTACTTGCTTAAGATATGACTGAGATATGATCATTTTTCATCAAGGTTTGGGCTAGTTCCATTCCTCCTGAGAATAGAAGTATGAGATGAGGATAGGTATGAGATAAGAGGCAAAGAAAAATGGAAGCCTGCATTTTCACTTTCCCCTTCCAAGGGAGCTCCAGGACCACCCAAGTTCCTTCTTTCCTTCTCTCTGTTACCTGGGATCTTTGTCCTAAACAGTCTTGGTTCATACAGCCCCAGTGCTCATTACCTCGTTAAGAATAGCTGGTCAGCATCACATAGAATAGTGATGAGTGTAGTGTGCTATGCACGTGTAGTGGATCCTCTTGTTCTTGGCAGAGATTCTATAGAGAATACAGAGAGGGGGCTGCTTGCTCATCCCACCATTTCATTTATAAATAGCCTCAGTCAGGGATCTATGCAGCTCAATCCTCCTTTCTTAAGGTTACCTTTGGGAGACTTTCTGGTGTTTGCACCCTAACAGCGATTTTGCTGTCCACATAAAAGGCCCTGGTATACTCTGCATTCTGTGAAACTGAAGCTTTGGTGGTAGATATCAAGGATCAAATTTGGCAAACGGCCACATTTTTCTGGCGCATGGCTCGTTATAAACACCTTCTACCCCAGTTTCTAGTTACTATCCCTCTCCTACCAGTTGATCAGAATTCATCCTCTTTTCCTTGCCAGCAACATGTCTTTCACATTGAGTTGTTTATCCATTCAATGCACATTTCATCCAGCAGTTCCTATGTATCAGGAGAATCAAGATGAAAGGCCTGGCTCTCTTTTCAAGAACCCCCATTCCAGTGAAGATGGGGTATGCAAAATTGCTGTGTCCTACAGCGTCTGGTGTGGGTGGTAGTGTAGACACACATAGTGTGGGTGGGAATGTGAAGGAGAGTGAGTCCGAGTGGTCCAGGAGAGCCAGGGAAGTTTCTCAGTGGAAACTACCGTGGGGGTTGAAAGATAATTAGGGATATTCTAGAAAGATAAGAGTGGAGAAAGCATTCTAGCAGCGTACATGAAGGCTCAAAGCCATGAAAGAGAATGGTACCTCCTGGGACTGATGAATATCCTCGTGTGGCTGGAGTCTCGGCTCCGTGGGGGAACTGCCACATGAGGCTGGGCCGCTGGGCCTGAGAGGGGCCAACAGGCTGGCTTATGAGGGTTTGTTTGCTTCCAGGGATAATGGAAAGCTGCTGAGGAATTTCAAAGAGCACTGGCAGGAGTAAATTTTGGTGTGATCTGTTTGACAACTGGATATGAAGTGATCAGGAGAAGAGGTGAGCCCCTCCTGCTGCTCTGTAGTGGAGCTATGGTGTGACCCCAATCCTGGGCACTTGTCCTTTCAGATGCTGTGAATATTGCTTCTTGATGTCTCACAGCTGAGTCCCTCTTAGAAAATGGGCTGAAGAGAGCTACTTTTCTAAGACCATGAGGGCATGTAAAAGCTTGGTGCCCTTGCCCCAACTTGGAACTACTCTGAAGGGTCATCCCAGCCCCGGAGTGCCCTGTGGCATCCCCTGACACCTTTGTCGTGACTGCTTCACAGCTCAACTCCTCCTTTTGCCTCATTCTGCTTCCTTTACTCCCTCGCTTATGTTATACCCAAGAGTCCTCCGTATTAAGCCACCTATAGCCAAATCACCGTCTCAGAGTCTGTTTCACAGGAACCTCAACCTACAACCCTCTTCCTCAATCCAGAGAGTTAGAGGCCTGCCCCACCTCTCTCAGGTCAACTCTATTCCTCCAAGCCTTCATGACAGTGGAACAGTGGTTGAGACTTCGACACACTATGTTTTGCAGTTTCTGATTCTTATCATACAACACAATCCATCTCCAGACACTTTTGAAGATTGTGCGGAGGGGGATGGAGGTGTCTTCACTAATTGTCCCTTGTCCTTCAGTATATGGGAAGAATAGATTTAGGCTCTTCCCAAATAAAAGGGGAAACTTTGCTGCATTGACCAATTAGATTTACGGGTCAGTAAAATTCCACCTGGAAATTATGAATTGTTTGCTTCGCATTTGTCTCTGCTCTTAACCGATTCAACGAGAATCTCTGACTTATTATTTACAAAAGGTTTTAGAACTAAGAATGTTTTGGATAGGCATTAAATGCATACAGCAATATTCAGAAGATAAAAAAGAGTCTAACTGTGCTACTTTTCCTGCCTCCAACCCCCAAAACATCCCTTTCTCTTTATTTCTATAAACAACTCCACCGCAAACAACTACTGAGACTAGCTTCTTGGCACTTTCTTTTTAAAGATGAAAAATGTATCTCTCCCATTGTTTTCTGGTGGGTTGATTTCCATTGATGAAGACTTGATATGTAAAGGCTCGGAGCCAGGTGCGTTGTATAATTGAACTGATCTATTTCTCAGGCTGTAGCTAATTTATAGATTTTCAGTGTTGGAAGAGTCTTTAATAGATGTTTAGTTTGAGAAACCTTTTCTAATTTCCCTCTGGAAATCTACTCACTTTGAGATGCTATGCTTTTATATATATATGTTTTAAGATATTTTTTCCTTTTTAATGTTACACATAGCTTTTACTTTTTCATTATAATATCAGAATACACTCATGCTTGACATATCAGAAAATGTAGATAAGCCCTACCCATATTACCACTATCCAGAGATAAACACCTATACTTTGTTCTATACTAGAACTTTCTCTTTGTGTGTATGTATACATATGCATATATACTCTTTTAAAAAATAGGATCACACTATAATAAGTTTTTCAATCTGTGCCTCTCTACTATTCAGTGAATAGCTTTCCATTTTAATAAATAATCATTTCAACAATTTAAGCTGCCTTATCTTGTAGTTTGTATTAATTAGAGTAACCTGGCTGCTATTATAAATAAACTCAATCTGTGATGAACCCACGCAGAAGTTTATTTCTTGCCCTTGTACCAATCCTGAACATGCATAGGCCAGAAGGGCAGCTTTTCTCCAAGTGGGTATTCAGGAGCTCAGGTCATCTGAGGCTAATCTGTTCAACATGTGGCTTCCAAATGTCAGTGATCACACCTATCCCAGCTAGCCTGAAGACGGAAAGTGCATGTAGGATCTCACAGGCTGGGCCAGGAAGTGGTGTGTACCATTTTCATCCAGTTTTATTGGGTGGGACTCAGGTGCATGGCCTAACTGTTGAGGAAGTTGGGAAGTGTGTCTAGCTGTGTATTAGACACAGGAATAAGAAAAAGAATTTGGACTGGGCACAGTGGCTCACACTTGTAATCCCAGCACTTTGGGAGGCTGAGGCGGTGGATCACCTGAGATCAATAGTTTGAGACCAGCCTGGCCAACATGGTGAAACTCCATCTCTACAAAAAATACAAAAAATTAGCTGGGTGTGGTGGTGGGTGCCTGTAAGCCCAGCTACTATGGAGGCTGAGGCAGGAGAATCGCTTGAACCCAGGAGGTAGAGGTTGCAGTGAGCCAAGATTACGCACTGCACTCCAGCCTGGGCACCAAGAGGAAATCTCCATCTTGAAAAAAAAAGAAAAGAAAAAGTGAGTGAAAAGCTAGGAGTTTCTGCCACATATTATTAATACAGTCATCTCTTGATAGCTAAGGGGAATTGGTTCTAGACCTCCCTTGGATACCAAAATCCATGGACACTCAAGTCTCTGATACAAAATGATACAGTATTTGCATGTAACCTATGCACCTCCTTCTAAATACTTTAAATCAGCTCTAGATTGCTTATCATACCTAATAAAATGTAAACTATGTGCTATGTTTTGTTGTTTAGGGAACAATGGTGAGAAACATAAAGTCTATATATGTACAGGACAGATGCAGTTTTTTTTTTCCCAAAAACTTTTGATCCATGGTCGGTTGAAGTCATAGATGTGGAACCCATGGATGTGAATGGCCGACTGCGTTGCTTTTTCTGAGATCCTTTCTGTTCCCGAAAGGCTGAATCCATGTCTGACCCATCCCCACAAAACGTATTGTAATAATTGTGACATAGTTGCCACTGCTCAATAGATAATGAATGAATGAACCCTACCTAGTTCTACTGTTCAGGACTAGTGAGGATCTAGTAGTTTTGTTTGGGATAGACAAGAGCCACCACTCAGGTCATGGAGGAAAAATGGAGTAGGAACTTGATGTCTAAGAAGGCAAAACCTTCTTAGGGGGGATGGCAGGGTACTGAGCCTGGACTAGAAATAGAGGTAAACGGAATGTAAACGTCCTAGACGTTAAGAGGATGCTGACCAGAAACAGTCTGGACTTGCATTGTTAGGGAACCTGTGTGATTATTTTCCCCCCATAAACCAGATAAAGCTTACCTTTCTATAAGCCTTGATGTTCTAGTTTACAATCCTTGATGTGTTTTTGGTCTGTATCTTCATGACATGCTTGTGTTTGTAGAAAAGAAGTATTCTGTTACTCTTGTGAAGACAGGCCTGAAAGTACACTGTTGAGGACTTACTCTGAGAAGCAGGGATGTCTCTGTAGCCTAGGAAATGCCACAGGCCCCAGAGGATTGGCAATGAGACTCTGGGGTGACACCCAGAGAAACAAGTGGTGAGGACAGCTGGTATCCTGGCATTGCCTAGTAGACAGGATGGAGGCCTTCAATGATAGAACAATTTTTTAATGCATTAGATGGTCTTGATAGTGACACTGGGCAGGAAGGTGGGGCAAGGGAGGCTATCCCAATTCTCCATGTACCCTCGGCACAGTACATCCTGAAAGGACCAGTGTCTTGTTCTCCTCTTGTCAATCTCATAAGTGTAATGACTGGTGCTAAGGCAACTAGTGAAGGAGGATGGAGCCAGGCCCAGAATTCCCTCCGCACTCCAAGCCCTGGTTTTATTGTAATGTCAAGAGCTAGTAAGTAGGGTGCATGATCTTCCATTCTGATTTGGCTGCCCCTGCCTTCCACCTATCCATCAGGGAATAATTGATTTCTCACTGTACAGTCTAGTCCCCCCATTATATACTTACTCTTAGAAAGTATGTACAGATACTGGGTGTGGTTTCTTCTTCCCTATAGGAGGGTGGCAGGAAGAGCTCCTCCCATAGGCTCTCATAGCCAGCTGTTTTTCCACAGGTCCAGGAACACAGCAGCTCTGTTTCACAGTTGTCCTACTTGGGGAGTGGACTGAGGGCTGATGGCATCCTGAAGGCCTTTTTTGTAGGATTGGACATGGCCTACCAGAACACACAGGTCACTGGAGGAAGATGAAGTAGTATGCTCAGTCCTCTGCCCCAGTGCATCTTCAGAAGCTGGTGGCCAGGCAGCCAACATCCAGGGGCAGGTGTATATCCTTCGGGGCTTATGAATCCACTTTCTTTCTTCCTACAAGGGGAAAAGTGGTGATTGGGTCAGGTAATTTTAGTATTGGATAGAAGTTCTGATCATTTAATATTTTACAACTTACATGAAAATCAGCTTAACGTGTTGAAGGCTACTTGCTTTTTCAGTGGAATTTTTAAATGGTGCAGCAATTACTTTGGTTGCTGTAAAAGCTTGGAATGAGTCAAGTAAGGAGTCTATATAGTTTCCTTTCAGTATCCCCAGTGGCACATGTAGTTATTAAGATTTAAAGCATTTTGGCCTTGAGATCATAAAATTCCTAGAGCTAGGGGGAAGGGGTGGAGATGAAGGGACAAAGGAAAGGAAGAAGGGTAAGAGGATTCTTGCAAATACCCTCAGCTGTTAACATTATTTTATAGAGCACTGTCCATCTGAAAGTCTTGGAGTGCTCTGAGGGTCATACCCTCAATCCTCACACTGTTCCCTTGCAGGAATAAAGGCAGCTGGCAATAGGTATGAAATATGAAAGAAGATGGGGAGTCAGTAGGACGCCAAATGTCACTCAAGTAGCTTTTTACCATGAGCACAGGGCTGGTGGTCCCAACTCCTTTTTGAATGCAGGGGCTGCTCACAGGGCCTTGCCATGGACTGAGTAAAAGAACGAAGTCCGCCATCTTGCTTTATGACCCATGGCAGGGGTACACTAGAATTGAACATGATGAAAAATCATTTAAATTGGATTAGCAACAAGGCTAGGCTCTTGGGCTGGGCCAAATGATAACTTTACTCGCCTCTAATTTATGACGTTGTTTGCTTGGATATGGCTACCGGAGCTACAAAAAGAGCATAAAAATACTCACTATTTAAAAATGAGTGAAAAAGTTGCACATAGATGGGTGGAGGAAAGGAACGTCATGCTCTTTATTCTAGCCCCTCCCCCAGCACTTATTCCCCACCCAATGACTCTCATTAGTTGGTGCATAAGGGATGAATTGTACTTTAGTCATGGTTGAATGTATCCCATTTCCTTTTGGTATTTCGAGACTTTTTAAAAAAATATGTAATTATGCTTTTGTGATGAGAGAGGTATTGGGATTCTCTGGGGTTTGGGAATATCTTTGCTTTATCCTAAAAGCACCTGTCTATTCCCTCGGTGCAATGGTTTCTAATCCTGCCTAGGATGGAGAGATACAAAATGGGCTTCTAATTTCATGGTTGAAGTGAGAAGAGATAATATCAGCTCAGTTCCCTGCATAAAAATTATTTCTCATACAATTCTTCTAGAAGTTTGTCTTTGTCGCTGCAACACTGTCAGAAGGATAACCTTGTATATATGTGTACATACAGTTTTCATTCACATGCATTTATAAACTGATCATGAAAAGAAGTTCTTGTCTTTACCCAAGATTCAAGCAGTTCTATGTTATCAATATGAGTGCCAGGTGATTTCTTTTAAGCATTTTGTAACATGCCCTAAGATACAACCATGGCAAGTGTCAGGTATATCAGCCTTTGCCGGGAGCAATATTTCAGGCATCCTTAATGGTGGTTACCTCAAAATGATCATTCCTGCACAGACTCAGCATATTGTTTATGGGCATTTGCTGCAATATAATATAAAGGGAGCTGAGACAGGAGAGGGTTAAGGAAAATAAATGGGGTCCAGTGTGAACATCTTTCCCCCCTTTTCAGCTTTTTAGAAGATAAATGTTTCAGATTTCAATCTGTGGTTCCCAGCAGTTCTTTGGGAACACTGCAGTCGGCCCACAAAAATCGCTACTGCTGAGCCAACCCTAGATAATGCGTCTCAGCAGGGATGACATAATGTGCTAAAAGAAGACTATGATGTAATGCCCATCTCAGAAATCAGAGCCAATTTCCGTTACAAAGCCTTGGAGTCTAGCAGGAGGTAATGAGCTAGCATAAATTGTGCAGCACAGAAAACTTCTAGGTCTGATATTCCAATCTGCATTTTTAAAGGCAAAAAAATTAAAAATGAAACAGAATTCCTAGATTTGCTGGGCGCAAGAGCATCTGCTCACCAAGAGGCCTTGCTCCCTTCCAGTTTGGACAGGCTGATACTCCAGGCTCCCTGGATCACCTTGGCCCATGTGGGAAATTGTTGTCTGGGTCTGTAATCTGCACGAAGTGGTGATGTAATTTATAATGTAATTTCAAATTTGTTTCTGCAGATAATGTTTGAGGAGAGGGTGTGGTGTTTGAAGGAGATCGTGCCTTTCCTGAAATGTTGGGATAAGTAGGCTGGAAATGCTTAGGAGGAAGCTGGGGGTGAGGAGTGGTGAAGAACGTCAGAATCACCTTGAAAACTTTATTAGGTGCAACTTGCTCTGGCATGCAGAAGTCTGTGCATGGGGAACCTAAAGGCTCCCAGATAACAAATCTCCTGTAACCTCCCGTGGATTAATTATGCATTCTGACCACCTGGGGTGTAGCTTGCCTGGCAACCAGCAACTAGGGTCCAGCTCTTTGTCCTGTTTAACAGAAATGTTGAAAACAGATATAAATTCACGTAAATAATGATCTTGAGTTCCAGAGAATAAGGAAAGAAGCACGATCTTTGATTTCAGAAGTGTTCCATCCTCACTACAGCTTTCTATTTTAGTTCATGCTTTCCTTCATTTTATTTTTAATTGCTTGGAGTGTTTGCATGAGGAACATGTTTCTATTTTACTTGCCTTCTATGATTTCTCTTATGTTCCTCACTTGGGGCTTGATCCTGTAACACGCCCTACATAGCAGCAACTCCCTCTGGATGGAATAGTAGTGGTTTTGTGTCATTGCTTGCTGAAGATCAGGCCTTCAGAGCCACAGACCTGGGGGGAGCGGGAGTGTGTGTGACAGCATTGGCAGAGAACTGCTGGCTTCACAAACTGCTACTGTGTCTTTAAATAGGGGATAAACATCAGGAGCAGATGACATTTTCTGGTATAAGAAAACGAGAGAAATGAAACAGAAAACATGTCATACAGGCTGAAGAGAAGTTGCTTCTATGACATGCAAACTGAAATGGCATTGCTTTCTAGACCTTTCTGTGAAGTGCCAGCCAGTCTTTTATTCTTACCTGCTGAAAGGATGGTCACCATCAGAGCCACTGGTGGTCCTTTGCAGAGTAATCATGGGTCAAATATTGATACTATTAATACTATTAACGATGATGATAATTTTTAGCCAGTGTTTTTTAGTGTGTAGCAGGTGTTATCCTAAGGTCTTTGTATTAATTGTCTCATTTAATTTTTACCAGGACCCTCTGAGATAGGTACTAGTATGATCCTTTCCATTTTACAGAGGAGGAAAACTGAGGCTCAGAAGGTTTAAATAACTTGTTATGTTTGCACACCTAGTACGTGGCCCAGCTGGCACTAACATTCTTGGCATAACCACCACGGAGCACTGGTTTTCAGATGCCACAAGGGTTAGGTAGAGATGATCCCTGTCTTTAAGCCAGGTATTCCATGGGGCAAATGAATTTGTCACGTTAACATTTGCATAAAGCAAAGGATTTTTGCCTTTTATCTTTGTATTGCATCACTAGGCCCCTGTTGGGTATGTACCAAGTACTCACTAAATGTTTGCTGAATATTAGAGGAGGAGGAGAGGGAGAAAGAGGCAGAGAACAAGTGCACAAAGAAATAAAGTCTAAATCGAATAGAGAGCTCAGTGAGAATGACATGGAGTCAGGTTGCTTCTAGTTTATCAGAGAAGACTACCTGAGGAAGATGATCAACAGTGTGTCTGCATTCACAGCTAAATAAGATGAAGGGGCTATTGCTTTTTGTTTCCAAATTCTTTAGCATCCGACTAGGTAATTAAGGCTGCTCAGTGAATAGGTGTTAGAGATACGTGAAGATTGAATTCTTTATTAATAAGGACCATTCATGGATAGGTTCTTGCTAATTCAATAATGTCAATTTTAAACAAAATCACTGATATAAAAAGGAATGGGGAACTGGGTGCAGTGGTGCATGTATGTAGTCCCAGATACTCAGTAGGCTGAGGCAAGAGGATCACTTGAGCCCAGGAATTTGAGTCCAGCCTGGGCAACATAATGAGATCCCATCTCTACAATCAATCAATACATACATACATACATACATACATACATACATACATAATAAAAATGAATGGGGACAGGAGCATATATTTGACAGAAAGAATATAGTATAGCAGAATAATTGATTTGGGCAGTTTGTAATATATTATCTTTTTTACATTCAACAGCTATGAGCCCACCACTGTACGATTATGTGCAAAATGAGTACACAACTGAAAAGAGATTGAGACCTCCTGTGCTCTTTTTCAGCATCAGATATCTGTGATACCTAATGTCTATTTGCTTATTCTATCCTTCTACCCTCTGAAAACATATGGAAGAGACAATACAGTTAAAAAACTCATAGCAAATGAAACATCCTTAACCTATAACAAAATCATTCATCAATCAATATTGGTAAGTTCAAAATCTCACACTTTCAAGTGTCTGCTTGACATGGTGGAATTTTATTTTCATCACAAACACCCTAGGAACTGCTCCTCCAGCCTTCACACCAAATTATTCCTGCTCTTCCTGTATTAGTGGTGTGGTGATGCTGTCTCCTCTCCGTTCTCGTTGGAGTGCTCTTTACCTCTCACTCTGATGATCGTAAGCGGATTCCTTCCTCTAGTGTCTCTCATCTCTGGTCTCTAATTCATTGAGGCCCAATGAATCTGCCTAAAGACAGGCCCTCTGAAGAATGGTCCGTGGCTGCCCGTCACTTAAAGAATTTACCACAAGCTTTCTGGCTTCTTCTTGATACTCTGCAACTTGGCTTCCAAAACACGCTTCCCACTGTGTCTCCCTTCATTTATCTATCCCACATATTAGCTAAACCATTAGTTCCTAAGCAGATCTTTTATTTTTATGCCTTTTTTTCCATTTGCTTTTCCAGAAAGCTCACTCTTCCATGACCTCTTACTGTGTTTAAGCCCTTTCCACCCTTCAAGTCCCCGCTCAAGAAGCCACCTCTTTGATAAGTATTTCTTGTATCTTTCCAACTGGAAGTGACAGACTCCCTCTCTGGACCCCACAATACTCAGGCTGAGCCTGTCTTTAGGCACCTAGCTGACTCCTCCCCATGGCACAGTTGTTGATGTGCAATGTCACAGTCTTAGAAGTTTGCAACCAGGAGGCATATTTTTCTTCTCCCTTATTAAATGGTACATTTCTAGAGGCAAGACTATGTCTCCTTCATATTTATGTCCCTTAGAGTGTACAGCATAGTTCTTAGCACATGGCAGATGTTCAGTGGATGATTGTCAAATCAATGAAATGAGCATTAAAATCCTCAGTTGCAATATTAACTATGGAAGTATCTATAGTCCCAAAGCTGGAAAATGGGGCTCATTTGGATGTTCCTATCTCTGCCTCTTTCTGCCCCTTGGATATGGATGACCAAAAATATCTGGTTTATCTGAGGAGGCCAAAAATAACAAAATATATAGTTGGAAAGAAAAGGGTGATTATAAAGGATTTATAAAGTTAAAAAAACTCATAGCAAATGAAACATCCTTAACCTATAACAAAATCGTTTCTAATTGAACCAGTTTCTAATTGGCTTTGTCTAATCTTTTTTTAAAATTTATTTTATTTTATTTTTTACCTTTTTTTGTTTCTTTCCCACCCCTCTTGCCTTCCTCTTGTTCTCCACACTTTTTGACCCATAGTGAGGGCCATGAGTGATTGACAGAATTTGGAAAGATAGTATGAGATTGCCTGCTCCATGGAATTTTTTTTTTTGTTCTCCTGAATTATTACGTGAGTTAAGGAAATTTAAGTCTTGCTTTCTCATTTTATAAAATGAAAGGGTGATGATGGATTAACCCTACTTTTCCTTATAGCATAAGAATCTGTTGAAATCTAGTAAGAGACGGTACTAAAAGTATTTTTTCCCTCACTTGGGCTGGTGAGTTTTTGAGTAGAACATTGACATTTTCTTTGCTACCGATACCTTTACAGAGCATATATAGAACAAAATTGCACAGCACCAAATACAATCCATTCGTGGTAAACCTTGAGAGGGTAGAAAGGATATGAATTCATTGGTACAAAAAGTTACAAGGCTAGAGAAATCAGGGTAATAAAACTCCCCTGTAAAATCTAGCAAAGTAGAGAAAAGGGTGGCTATTCTCAGGTGAAACATAGGAACTGGAGGGGTGGCCTTTTCTGGAAGTTGATGTAGGCACATGCATCTCTGAATTCAAGAAAAAAAAAAAAAAAAAGGCTTTTCTTGTCCATGCTGAAGCTCCTGTTAAAAGACCCGTTAGTGAGCCTCCATCCCTGAATAGCTATGATGCAACTCCACCTCTGACATCCTTAAAGCATTTCCTCTGACTGAAGATCACAAACTCACACTATTCAGGTTGACTTGAAGCCTACTACTTCCTGCCTAAACCAAAATAACCATGAGCCAGGTCAAAGGATAAGATAGTTTTGAACTGATCAGTAGAAAAGATGATAATGAGATGGGTGCCATCAGGAAGATGTTGCTTCCATAGATGGGTCCCAGAGTCTTCTGCCTATGCTGGGTAAATAGGGCAGGGAGAAAAGACCACCCAGGAGATACATGTGGATCATGAACAGTTCTCTGTGACTACCTACCAGCATCCTCCTTCCAGGAATGAACTCACCACTGACTTCAAAAGGAGTGCAGCCCATGCCTGCTGTTGACCACAGTCTTGTTACCAACACCTTATGGTTAACTGAATCAAAAGCTTCCGACAGGTCTAAAATTAGCCTGGCTAAACATATCATTAAGGAGTTAGGGAGGAGTGTGAATGACCTTCCTTCAGCCCTGTCTCCCATATCCAGTCAGCTGTGGAGGCTCACTGGGGTGCTAAATTGGGCTTTTAGGCTCTGGAAATAAATGACCCTTTAGATTGATTTTTTTATTGCCTGAAGGTGCATATTTTTGGAAAGTTTGGAAGCATTCTGTTCATCTATTTTGAATCATTTGAGTATAAAAATGTGGCATTTTCACACTTTGGGATATTCAAGTCCCCTATTCCTTTTTAAAAATCTCTAATATTTTTTCAAACTCTTCAAATTAGTTTATTTAAAGGCCAAATTTGATTTCCTCACAGTTTCTGAGGTAGAAATGTAACTTTACCAGCTTTGAGGGGGAACAGTCATGGAGTCATGGTAGTTCACCGAAAAGAAGTTATAAATAGGTGGGAACACTATTCTAAGCATTACGTTTCTGGTAAGAATTTAAATCCCCATGGAGAAGAGTGGCAGAGGTAGGGTCTGTGTGTGTACTTTTTTACACATAACTTTAATGGCAAACTAAAAAGTTTATTCTCTTTATCTTTGCTATTCAAGGGCACCCTTATCCTCCATTTCTTTCCAAGTTCCCAGCATAAAAAGACCCAGGGGAAGAAAATAAAGATGACATGGTAGCATTTCTGAACTCTTGCTTGACATGAGCCAGACTGTTTCAATTTCTTTACTTTCCAGCCCAATTATTTTGAAATTCATTTGTCTTCTGACTAAGCCAGCATATCCCAGTGTATGTTTCCTAGAACACCAGGTCTGCAGGATGTTAATAGATGTCACTTGGAAAAAGAGTTTTGAGTTAAACAGATTTTTTTCTGCTGGGCTTCTTTCTCAGGTTTCCTAGTGTGTGATGTGAATCTTCAAGAAGGAAATATGGTATGTAACATGTCCCAGGTTTATTGGCCCTGGATGGCCTTCTTTCCTTCCTTCCTCTATTTTTCTGTTTATTAAACCAAGTATCTAGAGGATTGGTGTTTTGCGGAGTACAGCCTGGGAAGTAATAGGTGATGGTATTTGAAATTTCAGAATTCTATCTCTTTCAGTTGACTGAGCAGCTCAGCTTCCTGAAAGTGATCATCTAGACTGGATACTGGTATGTTCCAGGTCTCCCACCACTGGGTGGTGGCCCTGGACAGTCACTTGTCCTCCCTGAGCCTCAGTTACTTCATGTATAAACTTAGAGAGCTGGGCTGAATGGCCTGTAGGACCACTTACTATACACCCTCCCCAAGTTCCCACAAGGTGGACAGTAGTCCTGGGACTCAACTACTCTGCCCCTCAACCACAGCTGCTTGGACTAGGATAGAATAATGTTATCTGTTTAGGTTTGAGGGATGTACTTTTTTGGTTTCTTCTTTTTTGGATATTGCCAAAAAGTCATCAACACTCAAAGAATAAGTCTCAGAAATTTTAGACTAAAGGAAATCCTTTAATAAAGGGCAGGTATCTGAAAATAGAAGCTTGGCCAGAAAGTAGCACCTCTGCCAGGATTTTAATGGAGGCTTCACAGTACAGCTAAGGTTGTTTTCATGATTTTTAATTAAAGTGTGTCTATCCTAATGCTGTAATTATAAACAGACTGTTGTCAAGTCAAGGAGCATTTGCCCTTCAATCATTGTATTTCAAGACACCGTCTACTTTTGACAAGTGACAAATGTCTTTAGTTTGGTGTTTACTATAGAACAATGTAGCTTTTAGAGTTGTGTCATATTCTCTCTGGTTCTTCCCCCTCAAACCCAGAGCCTGCTACAAACATTTGAAAAGCCCTGACTGGATATAAGGCTCATATTCTATTTGAAGACCACCAGACTCTAAACCCCTCTGGGCTTCAGTTTCTTGTCTGTGAAGTGAGATCCTGATTATACTGTCTTGGGAGGCACACCAGCAAAGGTTTCTCCATCCTTCTGCAGATCAAAATTTACCCACCTCAGCTTCCCAAGCTGCAGTAGGTTAGGTATTCATAGCTTCGTTACTTTCTTGGAGATTTTTCTCTTTGCAGCAAAACACTCTTAAATATATGCTGCCGTATTTCAAAGAAGGTATTACTCCTGATGCAAATGTCATATTCTGAAGGTGGCAATAGTGTTTCAATGACAGGCATATTTGGAGCCATCTTCAATCATACTTCTTAGGCAGCTTCCTCCTTGGCCAAGTATGCTTAGCCTTTAATAACAGTGTAGAGAAACAAGGAGTGAAGCCTTGCTATTTATACCCCATCCCTACTGATGCAGTTTGGGTATTAGTCCCCATGCACATCTCATATTGAAATGCAACCCCCAGTGGAGGTGGGACCTGGTGGGTGGTGATTGGATCATGGGGGTGGATTTCTCATGAATGGTTTAGCACAACCTCCTTCTTGCTGTCCCCACTATAGTGAGTGAATTCTCATATCTGGTCATTTAAAAGTGTGTGGCACCCCCTCCCACCCACTCTTTCTCTTCTTTCTGCTCTGGCCATGGGACATGCCTGCTTCCTCTTTGCATTCGCCGGGATTGTAAGTTTCCTGAGGCCTCCCCAGAAGCTGAGCAGATGTTTGCACCATGCTTCCTATAAAGCCTGCAGAATCATGAGCCTATTAAACCTCTTTTCTTAATAAATTACCAAGTCTCAGATCTCTCTCTCTCTCTCTTTTTTCTATCTTTCTCATCTCTCTCTTTGGGACAGAGGCTTGCTCTGTTGCTCAGGCTGGAGTGCAGTGGTGTGATCTCAGCTCTCTGTAACCTCTGTCTCCCAGGCTTAATCCTCCCACCTTAGCCTCCTGAGTAGCTGGGACCACAGGCATGAGCCACCATGCCCAGCTATTATTTATTTATATTATTTTGAGAGGAAATTTTGCCATGTTGCCCAGGCTGGTCTCAAACTCCTGAGCTCAAGAGATACACCTACCTACCTTGGCCTCCCAAAGTGTTGGGATTACAGATGTGAGTTACCATGCCCTACCTAGGTATTTCTTTATAGCAATGCAAGAATGGCCTAATACACCCACCTTGGCTCAAATAAGCAACACAAGATCAGAGAGGCAAATATAGTACTTGTTTGTGTACTGGGGAATCGTGGGAAAGAATATCTTCCCCAGTAGAAATCACTACGTGGCTATCATAAGTCTACATTTGCCCTTTAGGTCTATAAAGGGAGGCTTTGCTGTACCAGTTTCTCCCACAGCCCCTTGCTCATAAATCAACTCCCCATTCCCAAGTTCCTCCAATGTAGGCAGTAGATTGTGTGACCTGGCTCAGGTCCCCTAGCCACAGCTAATTGGAACAGGAGTAGACATCTGCCCCCAGGAGAACAAGTACTTAGGCTGAGCTGATCAGTGATATTTTTTTTTCTCAAGAATTTGAACTACCAGACTCAGAATTAAACATGCTTGAGACTGTAGAGACAGACCTGGCAACACTGGGTTAGTATATGCATGTGGCCAGAAGCAGCCGGAATGGCGTGGTTGCTGCTCTCATTCTAAAGACATGTGCTCTCTAGTGCCCCCTGTCCTCATGTATGCGACTTGTCTGAGAATCACCTTCCTCCTCCTCCATGCATTAGAGTTTGCTCCTTAATACTTCAATTATGCTTTTGCCCAAACTTTTATCATCCCTCTCATTTCTCTTTTCCTGAAATTTGAACTGAGAAATTCTTACAGGTATGACCTACCTGTTGGTTTCTTTCCTATCTATAAAAAAAATTGTCTGTTTGTCTACTAGTACATGATGGAGGAATGGCTGGATGGATTTTCATCGCATTTTCGAAGAGTACATTTAGATGGTCTGACTTAAAATACAGGCTGTGTGAAAGCCATGAAATATGAAATTTACCTTTTTGGGATGCATGAGGATAGCTCAAAGAGGAATTTTAGACGTTTCCTAAACACCTGCTGATATTGATTTGTGATCAAGTTGCTTTTGGGCAATTGGCTCTAGCTGTCTTGAATGCTGTAATTTGATGTAGAGGTTGAGGTCATTTGGGAACTAAAGGAGAATTGAGCATTTATGAGTTTCTGTCACAGGAGTCTGGTAGGAGCCATCTCTGCCCACCCTCAACCAGGGATGGTTTGGTTTTCTGCTGAAAACATTTGAATCACTTTAGAATTAAAGCCAGATAGAAGAATAAAATTAAACAGACAGAAGAGGCTTCCTACATTTGGTTCCTAAGAAGCTAGACTCTTCCACAGTCAAAGGACAACACGACTGATTTAATAATACTCAGTCCCTGGGCTTCCATGAGCTCACAGAGAGGAGACTTTGAGGAGATTCAGGGAGACCAAACCATGTGGGATTAAATAGAGGCTTGGGGCTGGAACTGTTGTCTCAGGGACTGAAGGGTGGACTGCATGGCTAGATGCCCTGGCTATATCTACAGTGTATTATGATGCCAATAATCTGGAATTTTGTTGGAGTTCAGCATTTTTTTTTTTCCCCAGCGTATTTCTCATAAAATGTAGAAAGTAATTTCTTGGACATTGAGCTGCTGTCAATGATAACAAATGTATTGTATACATTTTTTCTAAATTCCTGGAAACTGCCTTAGCACATGGTGGGGTATAAAATAACTCCTCCCTTGCGTTACATTAAGTGGGTTTTAAAAGATGATGGGTGATACATTTTCTTCATAAGATTAGAATTTGGGGGAAATTTTGATGATGTATCCTGCAGCAATTTCAATGACATTTGGCAGGTTTTATTTTCTGTTGGTGATGGTTCTGCAATGAGCTGGATATTGTTTTAAACACCATGAATTGCAAACTTCATAAACTGAGGGGAAGTGGAAGTGGTTAGAAAGGCCACTTATAAAAGTCAGTTGAGTTTGTATGCACAATTTAAAATTTATGGAGGCTTCTTTGTTATTAAGAATGACAGCAATGAAAATAATATTTTTAGTAAGGTGACAGTATGATTTTACCTACTAATAATACTCCTAACAATCACATAATGTAGGCAATTTTTGCATCTATGTTCTAATGTTGAGAGATTAATTGACTAAATGACTAAATGACACTGCTGGAAGCTGAGTAAGGACTCAAGTCCAAGTCTTTTCCTACTGTTCCTCATATAATTCCAAATCCAGTCCTGTGGTGTTCTCTCTTTACAGTTATTCTTTGTTAAAAATTAACCAGAAACAATAAACAAAGCAAAAACAATGAAGTATTCAGGAGGAAAAGTACGTGGGACAGTTCTTGTGCCCACCTCACATCCTCTTGCCTTACCTTTTACCCTGGTGATTGCCATGGAAATCAGATACACCATTTATCTTCTGCTTTCTGTCTCCAGGATTTTCTGACTTTGCATTGTGGGAAACCTGAAGGCATCCTCTAGTTCATTCTCATGCTCGCATAAGTCTAGAAATGAGAACTAACATCCATGGGCAATCTTTGACTAACACATGGTGATAGCTGGTCAATAAATGCTCCCTTTCTGATTTCTTTTATATATCTTCACAGTATACCTTGTTTTGATTTTCCCTTCTTTCTTGTTTCACTCTTTCCAGTTCTCAGCCATTTCCTGATTCATTTCCATAAATAAATGATTCACATGCAAGCCTTGATCTCAGGTCCTATTTTCTAGGAAAAAACCTAAGCTAAGACAAAAAGTTTCTGCAACACCAGCTGTAAGGCTACTCACTGATTATAGTGGGCATTTATTGTTTCTGGCACTCAGTATTCACTTTCTTTTTTTTAATACTTTAAGTTCTGGGGTACAAGTGCAGAATGTGCAGGTTTGTTACATAGGTGTACACTTGCCATGGTGGTTTGCTGCACCCATCAACCCGTCATCTACATTAGGTATTTCTCGAATGATATCCCTCTCCTAACCCCCACCCCCCCAACAGGCCCTGGTGTGTGATGTTCCCTTCCCTGTGTCCGTGTGTTCTCATTGTTCAACTCCCACTTATGAGTGAGAACATGCGGTGTTTGGTTTTCTGTTCCTGTGTTAGTTTGCTGAGAATGGTATTTTCTAGCTTCATCCATGTCCCTGCGAAGGACATGAACTCATCCTTTTTTACGGCTGCATAGTATTCCATGGTATATATGTGCCACATTTTCTTTAGCCAGTCTATCATTGATGGGCATTAGGGTTGGTTCCAAGTCTTTGTTATTATGACCAGTGCTGCAATAAACATACGTGTGCATGTGTCTTTATAGCAGCATGATATATAATCCTTTGGGTATATACGCAGTAATGGGATTGCTGGGTCAAATGGTATTTCTAGTTCTAGATCCTTGAGGAATCACCACAGTGTCTTCCACAATGGTTGAACTAATTTACACTCCCACCAATGTGTAAAAGTGTTCCTATTTCTCCACATCCTCTCCAGCATCTCTTGTAACTAATTTACACCCCCACCAATGTGTAAAAGTGTTCCTATTTCTCCACATCCTCTCCAGCATCTCTTGTCTCATGACTTTTTAATGACCAGCATTCTAACTGGTGTGAGATGGTATCTCATTGTGGTTTTGATTTGCACTTCTCTAATGACCAGTGATGATGAGCTTTTTTTCATGTTTGTTGGCTGCATAAATGTCTTCTTTGTGAAAAGTGTCTCTTCGTATCCTTTGCCCACTTTTTGGTGGTTTTTTTTTCCTTGTAAAATTGTTTAAGTTCTTTGTAGATTCTGGGTATTAGCCCTTTGTCAGATGGAACAAATTGCAAAAATTTTCTCCCGTTCTACAGGTTGCCTGTTCACTCTGATGATAGTTTCTTTCACTGTGGAGAAGCTCTTTAGTTTTATTAGATCCCATTTGTCAATTTTAGCTTTTGTTTCCATTGCTTTTGGTGTTTTAGTCATGAAGTCTTTGCCCATGCCTATGTCCTGAGTGGTACTGCCTAGATTTTCTTCTATGGTTTTTAAGGTTTTAGGTCTTATGTTTAAGTCTTTAATCCATCTTGAGTTAATTTTTTTATAAGGCAGGGGTTCAATTTCAGTTTTCTGCATATGGCTAGCCAGTTTTCCCAACACCATTTATTAAATAGGAAATCCTTTCCCCATTGCTTTTGTCAGGTTTGTCGAAGATCAGAGATGTGTGGCATTATTTCTGAGGCCTGTGTTCTGTTCCATTGGTTTATATATCTGTTTTGGTACCAGTACCATGCTGTTTTTGTTACTGTAGCCTTGTTGTATAGTTTGAAGTCAGGTAGCGTGATGCCTCCAGCTTTGTTCTTTTTGCTTAGGATTGTCTTGACTATATGAGTTCTTTTTTGGTTCCATATGAAATATAAAGTAGGCTTTCCTAATTCTGTGAAGAAAGTCAATTGTAGCTTGATGGGGATAGCACTGTATCTATAAACTACTTTAGGCAGTATGACCATTTTCATGGTATTCTTCCTATCCATGAGCATGGAATGCTTTTCCATTTGTTTGTGTCCTCTCTTATTTCCTTGAGCAGTAGTTTGTAGTTCTCCTTGAGGAGGTCCTTCCAGAGAGAAAGAAACCCTTTGGGTTATCCACAAAGGGAAGCCCATCAGACTAATGGTGGATCTCTCTGCATTAACCCTACAAGCCAGAAGAGTGGGGGTTAATATTCAACATTCTTAAAGAAAAGCATTTTCAACCCAGAGTTTCATATCCAGCCAAATTAAGGTGCATAAGTGAAGAAGAAATAAAATCCTTTACAGACAAGCAATGCTGAGAGATTTTGTCACCATCAGGCCTGCCTTACAAGAGCTCCTGAAGGAAGCACTAAATATGGAAAGGAAAAACCAGTACCAGCCACTGCAAAAACATATCAAATTGTAAAGACCATTGACATTATGAAGAAATTGCATCAACTAATGGGCAAAATAACCAACTAGCATCATAATGACAGGATCAAATTCACATATAACAATATTAACCTTAAATGTAAATAGGTTAAATGCCTCAATTAAAAGACACAGACTGGCAAATTGCTTAGAGTCAAGACCCATTGGTGTACTGTATTTGGAAGACACATCTCATGTGGAAAGACACACATAGGCTCAAAATAAAGGGATGCAGGAAGATTTATCAAGCAAATGAAAAGCAAAAAAAAAAAAAAAAAAAAAAAAAAAAAAAAAA
>NC_045437.1:50344852-50508318 GCF_002776525.5 Piliocolobus tephrosceles
CACCTAATACAGGAGCACCCAGATTCATAAAGCACATTCTTAGAGACCTTGAAAGAGGTGTAGACTCCCACACAAAGATCAAAAAAGACAAAGAAGGGCATTACCTAATGGTAAAGGGATCAATGCAACAAGAAGAGCTAACTATCCAAAATATATACACCTAATACAGGAGCACCCAGATTCATAAAGCACATTCTTAGAGACTACAAAGAGGCGTAGACTCCCACACAATAGTAATGGGAGACTTTAACAACCCACTGTCAATATTAGATCAATGAGACAGAAAATTAACAAGGATATTTAGAACTTGAACTCAGCTCTGGACCAAGGGGACCTAATAGACATCTACAGAACTCTCCGATGCAAATCAACAGATTATACATTCTTCTCAGCACCACTTTCTTTTTATGATTACCGTAGCCTGATGTCCCCTTTTCTCATTCAGTTTATGTGGCTTTGGGGTATACCTGATTCAATGCTATATGACCCAGGTCACAGTCTGGGTTTAGAGGTGAACATGCGACCCAATCAAATGCTCTGAGACTATTTTTTTTTTTTTTCCTGAGATGGAATGTCACTGTGTTGCCCAGACTGGAGTGCAGTGGTGCGATCTCAGCTCACTGCAACCTCCACCTCCTGGTTTCAGGTGATTCTCCTGCCTCACCTCCCAAGCAGCTGGGATTACAGGCACCCACCACCATACCTGGCTAGTTTTTGGATTTTTTAGTAGAAGCGAGGTTTTGCCATGTTTGCCAGGTTGGTCTCAAACTCCTGACCTCAGGTGATCTGCCCACCTTGGCCTCCCAAAGTGCTGGGATTACAGGCGAGAGCCACCGCGCCTGGCCTGGTCTGCTCTGACACTTTTACTGTGAATAGCACTCTTGTTTCTGTGTACAGGGTCTGTACCCTGAGAGGCCAGGAGGTCCACGGTGCCAATGTCATCATGCAGCCATATGGGAATTGAGACCAAGGAAGGCAGGACTAATTGAAGGGAAAAAAGCCATGTCCTAATCATATTATTTGAGTCCTGAGTTCATGTATGCACTAAACCAGATCCACCCCTGAACTTTAGTGTAAGTAAAGTTTAGTCTGTGTAAGCCCGTAATTGCCTTTTGCCCAAACTGCTTACTTCCAATGAATGTGTCCCAAGTCTAAGTTTAGGCCTTTCCCTGGACTCACACATATCAGGAGGTATCTCATTTTCCATCACATAAGTACCCTCCCAAAAGGATTAAGGAAAACTACCATGCACAGAGAGACTTTTTCCCCATCCCCATTCATCCAATCAAGCCAAAATGTTCTGGGTGAAATAATTTGTGGCAATGCTTCAATCTTCCCTCCTAGAGGAATAGCAGATTTTTAATATCTTTGCTAATGAGATCATGGAAGTTGTGGCTAATATGGAATCATTTCTGCTTGATGAAAGGGTTGGGTTAGCTGTGTAGTGATGGCTTTGATGTGACTCACTTCTGGGGCCCTACTGTCCTCTTTCAATTTCTAGAATCGTTTAGGAGGAATGCTTGGTACTAAGCTGTAGAATAAGTCCACACAAAGATAATATAGTCACAAGCATTACTAGTGGTGGCTTGGGTAGTCCAGGTTTTTTCTTCTATCACACTTTGCACCTCAGATTTCATTTTCTTCTTATTTATGCTTGTTTTGCTTATCCAAACTCACGGCCTCCTTCCCTAATCTAAATCACTGTCTTATGCACATCTGTGTCTTCTGAGGAAGGATAACTCAGATTTAGAGGAGTTTTAGCAGTAAGACCTATTTGGTGGGGTATAGTAGCTAATTGCCCTTCAACTCTGCTCCTGCTGCTAGATGCCAATCCATTTCTAACCTACCTGAGGCTGTGATGCAGCGAAAGCCTCCCTAGGCAGAGAAGTAGGAGCTTCATACCGGTCTTGAGATATCCCAAGCTACTGAAAATCTTAAGGGGAGCCACCTCAATCCCTGGAGCATATTTGGCTTCAAATTGCCTCAAATTCCAGGGATATGAAAATATCACTGCCCTCTTAAAGGATCAGTAAATCCAGAAGCTCATCTCCATCAGTTCGCCATTCTCAAAGCCTGCTCTCCATAGGCTGAACAATTTTATAGTTTTCTTAGTTCTTGGAGGTATAGAAAGCTCTAGAAGAGGTGCCCAGAGTCACTCTGGGACAAATATAAGGGCCTAAGGCAGACTTGAAGACAGGTATCCTGAACCAAAAGGAAATGCCAGACTAAAGAAAGGTTCTGTTCATCCTAGCAGGCTTCCTGAGAATGCCTTTTTTCCTGGGGACGAGATCTACTGGTATCCATCCAATCATGTTCTCACAGTTAGTTGTCTTTTGAGGACAATGCTTTCCTTTGAGACAGCCCTCTTTATCTCTGGCATCAGGGTTTCCATGACAGTTGCCAAAGGCCGTTGCGGCTCAGTGTTAAGTATTCAGCGTACTTATATGTTTCTTTGGGTTATTGTTAATTTTTACTGCTAGGTAAAGAAGTATAATGTGGCTAGTTATGCAGTTCTTAGAGTAAAACTCTATAAATAATTACTCTGCTTTTTTGCCTGTTTGCATAACTTCAATAATCTACTTTTTGGTCAAGATGAAGAGGTCCTGCTAAGAAAGAAGACACAGGACCAACAGGCGGAAGGAGGAAGGCACTTTGAGTTCTGCTGGTAGGCTTGGCCTGACTCACTCCTCGATTGGGATCGCTCAGGTGCATTAATGAGCACCCCACACAAAATCCTGCTTTATTTGGAACTGCCTTCAGGGCCCCCAATTAAGACCTGTTAAGATTTCTGACGCTCCTACTTTATATAAATAAATAGACTTGCACAATTACTACAAAAGCACTCCTCACCAGCACCATCAGCCATCCCTCAGAGATTTTGGATTTATAAATAAAGTGTTTGGGGAGTGGTTTTAGGGATTTCTTACACACCTTGTTGTGTGACAGGTTTATTACCAAGCTCTCAGGTGATTCTCTTGATGGTCACTTAGTAGAGACTTCAAAACTGATAATGAAATGTTAATGAGCACTTGCTCTGTGCAAGGCACAGTGCTCAGCATTGCAAGACAATAGAAAGAAAGAAGAAAGGGCTCCTGCCTGCCCTCACCACATTTTGACTAGGAAGCCGGAACACAAAACAGATAAAATTAAACAATAAAATAAGTGTTTTGTAGGAATGCAATACCACAGTCCCAGAGATGCCACACAGCAGCTTGTGATTACTAATTGGGTTTGCTCAATATAATTAACTTTTTCTAGAAAAATAGATGTATCCATTGTTTTACATAACCTTATTCATCATCTCCCAAAGACAGATGTAGATTTTATTTCTGATGGTGAATACCTCATGATTTATTTTTCAGCTAAAACATAGAAACAGAGATACTGTTGTCAGTTTATTTATCCAAACTAACAGTTGGTGAAACTGGATTAGATATTTTTGTGGCCTAGGAAAAGTTCTGCATCACTGAGTCACTGAGCCACGTAGACTCCACCGCTATATCTCTTAAGAAGTCAAAGAAGAAGTGTGGTAAAAAAAAAAAAAAAAAAAAAAAAATTCTGCAGTCAGATGGGACTAGGCTCACATTTAAGACCTGTCTTGACCAACTGTGTGACCTTGGCCAACTTCCTTAATCTCTCTAATGTTCTGTTTACTCACTGGTACAGCAGACACAATGCTATGTCCCCCACAGAGATTTTGAAGATAAATGATTTAATGTACATAATACATCTAGCACAGCATGTGAAAGCAGGAGGTACCCCATAAGTGGTAGCTTCTACACTGATGTAACATACACATCTGAATCATCTCTTATCAGGTCATTCTGAATCTTCATGTGGGATGACCAGGAATTGAGACATATGCTGAGGCCCAGGGTAAGTTATTCTGGGCACTATCTTGACTAGAGGTGATACAGTTTTAAGTGCTATGTGTATAACAATAGCAATTTAAGATGTTATTTACCTCAAAATTTTTTTTAAATCTAGAATTTGTTTATTAATTGGCAATTGGTAATTCATAATTGGTGAATACATCTTTTATGCATTTTCTTTACAAATGAGATTAATGGTATCTTTTAAGATGAAAACTATAATACGGTTGGTATTGCTGATAACAGTATTTGAATAAAAACTATGGTTTGATCATGGAAAAACGTGTGTGTATCATCACAGGGGGGTAACACAAAAGCATTTAGAAAAAGCAATGATTTAACCTCCTGGTTGTCAGGGTCAAAGACATTTATGTTATGCTACGTAGACAACCTTGTAAAAGAAAATTGTTAGGATAGTGCTATAGGATGAATTGTTGCTTCCCCTAATTTACATGTTGAAGTTTTAACCTCCAGTATCCCAGAACATGACTGTATTTGGAGATGGGTTCTTTAAAGAGGGAAGTAAGATTAAATAAGGTCACATGGGTGGGCTCTAATTCAATGTGACTGTTGTCCTCAAAATAAAAGGAAATTAAGACAGATACATATAGACGGAAAACCATGTGAAGACACAGGGAGAAGAAAACCATCTACAAGCCAAGGAGGGAGGCCTCAGAAATAACCAGCACTGCTGAACTTCTAAGCCTCCAGAAGTCAGAAAGTAAATTTTTGTTGTTGAAGCCACCAAGTAGGTGGTACTTTATTAATGGCAGTCCTAGCAAACTAATGTGGACACCAAGGGAGTCCCAAGGAATTGGAAACTTACAACTTGGGGCCAGGGTCATTCTATTTAGATCCAGCTACTCTTTTTCTCAAAGGAAAAGGAATGGAGACGAAACTGGGTGTTTATTTTCTGAACTGGTTACTTTCATTTGTTGCTGAGCCACACCCAAAATGTGATATTAAATATAGAAGTCTGAGAAAAGAGTACAAACTGGGTTTTAATATGAGTCATTTACATATGTGAAAGATCAGCCTAACTAGCTGAGGGAAAGATAAAGTTGGCCATTAAAATAAAGTTGGAACCCATGGCATTCCAATTTTGAATTGTAAACAACGGTATAAAATGTGATTAATTTCTTGAGGTGACTAGCTAGGAAGATCTGAAATTAAACTTCACTTACTAATGGGGTGTGGTTTGGTCAAGTTACTTTATCTCTTTATGCCTCTGTTTTCCTGTTTGTAAAAAGGGGATGCTTCTTGTGGTTGTTGTAATGATTAAATGAGGTAATAATGGGTTATTGTATAAAGGTACAATAAATATTAGCTGATTTATTGTTGATGGTAACGTGAAAACATTAAATTGTTTAAACAGTAGTTTGCTTATAAGGAAGAAATACGTGGTTTTTCTTGTAGGCAAACTCTGTGGAAGAACTCACATTCCCCTTGCAGTGGTTTCTACAATGGGTAACAAATGCCATGGTTGTAATATGACCTTCTCTTATAATTACTGTAATGGCTGATATGGTGGTTCTATGTTCTCAAGCATCAGAATGACAAATAAGCTTACAATGAAATATCCTCATTGCTTAAAAGATTGTTAATTAAGGAGATAGGGATACTTCTTGGGCTAGGGTGGGCTGTGTTTAATTGCAGTGTTCTTTATGGGTTCTTTTGAACTCTGAGTCATTTTCTCTTCTAGGTACCTGTGTATGTATGTTACAGGAAGTGGGATATGGTTAGTGACTTATTTTTAGAACTTATTTAAGTCTTAACTCTGCCCTTGTCTGTTATTGCACTTCTAGACACCATAGCTTCCTTGGTTATCATTGCTTCACTAACTCTTTACGTTTTGTGGTAAACCAATTCATCATTGAGGCAGAATAAAAAGAAATGTGGAGCTAATGGCTGAGAAATAGATTTCTTTCAAAAACTTTACAGAAGAGCAGTGACTCAGACCTCGGTGAACACAACGTTACCCAGGAGCTCTTAAAATAGGAATGTTCTCTCCTCTTGAAGCTGTGGGGATTAGTGCTGTGGGCTTGGGAGTTCCTGAGATGAGGGCCTCTTGGACTTCCCCAGGGCACAGCGTGGGCCCCTGCACTTTCCTGGAGGAGGGTGGAGCTCCTCAGTCCCCATGGACACCCTTCCTGCCACCTGCTGTAGCTGAGCTCCCAGAAGGGAGAGTAGGACAGATTCTGGGGGAGGAGGAGAGAAGAAAGCAGGGTTCCCAAGCAACAAAGCACCATGAAGCCTGTGGCCGTTCCATGTAAGGCCAGGGGAATTACTTTAGTAGGGAAAAACTTCCTCTCGTTAGCTCCAGGGTGGTACACAGTCACCCTTCATAAGCACATCAAATTTTTTTCTGAGGCAGATCTTGCCTGGAATGCTAGGTTACTTTCTCCAGAAAATTGGTAGAGGTACTAAAATCATAAATTGGTAGGAGTCTAAAATCATATTTTTTTTCTTCCTTTTTCCTTCCAGATTGGAAGGCCTTATAAATAAGAGCTCCTTTGGTAGAAATGTTCATGGAGACTTTTGGGCTAATTCCAAACCAGGATGAAAGTAAGACACATTCTTTCTGAAAGTGCTGACCAGTGGCATATTCACATTTGAATGGAAATAATCTGAAACATGTACACTTCATGGGGAAGAGAAACCTGGAAAGCAGGAATGCCAAAGGGGAACTGGGGTGATGGTGGACAGGTAACGTGAAGCCAGACTGCAATGAGAGAAGGCAGCAAGAAAGGCCAGACCTATTTTGGGACCGTACCCTGAGTTACAGAGTAACAGAGAGCAGAGGTGACAGCTGGTCTCTCGGTTCCTCAGTGAGCAAGCATTTGGAATATCACTTTGATTTCATAAAGCTTGAGTTAGGGGCATAGAATCTTAAGGAATTTGGAGAAGGACAAGGAGAGGGGGTAATCGAAGGGGAGGGGGACTCAGGGAATTGGATTAGAGAAAAGATTAGAGCATCTAAATATGGATGGCTAATGGGGCTGGCAAGAATCTACTAGTTCCTGACACCCTACAAAAAAAAAAAAAAGACTTATTTATAATAGGAGGTGGTATAATTAGAAGGTAAAAGATGGGTATTGAAAGGCTGGATAGCATAAGAAAATGCTCTGGCCAATTATATTAGCTTACACAACAGGACTGCCACTTCTCAGGGGTATCTGGGGTGTGTGTGTGTGTGTGTGTGTGTAACCAATTACTTGAGATATCTGAAAAAAGATTTTCAGTAAAACGGCACTGTAAATGTCTCTGGGACAGAGACTATCACAGCACAAAGTGACCTAATCTATAGGGCCCTAAGAATAGGGCCTATGTGAATATTTTATAATTTCGTTTTATAAATTCATTACTGAATCAAAATAAATTATATGAGGTCACCTAACCTCTAAACCTGGCAGCCCGAATTTTGGCTTATAGAAAACAGAGACTTAGTAAACTAACCTCAAAATGCTCCTCTAAAATATAAACTTCTTTCAAAAGATTTTGATTTCATTCTTGTAGTCCATTTGGTGATGAGCAAAGGAACTCTACCAGGGCTTAGAGAAGTAGAGGCTTAGACCTCATGTACAGGAAGTGTAGCCCTCCCACGGGGGATGCACGGACGCCCAGAGAGGAAAGAAGAAGGCAAGACCATACTCTACTAAATAACTCGTTAATAACCTTGATAAGTGAATCCTGCAGGATACTATGGCATACATGACTCCTCTTATAGGTTATTGAGGATCTGGTTAAATGGTTAGAAATCCATGGAAAAAGGTACATTGTTCATATAGACATGGATTTTGATTCAGACTGAAACAAGCCTTCTTTTTGTTAATTCCAGGTTTTTTAAAAAAAGTTTGCTGCTAGGTTTGGAGGACAGCTGGAAAAAGCCCTTGGACTTGGATCCATGCAAGCCTTCTCAGACATCAGGGGCCTATGAAGGGCCAGACATTTTTGCTGTCTATTTTTACTTATAATTTAGTCCTACCTCCCAGGTGCTGGAAAGCTAATCCAGGCTGACAGATTTCCTTGCTTGGCTGCCTTGGCTCTCAATGGCCTGTGTCACTGCTATTAATAGTCAACTCTATATTCTTAAAGAGCTATCCTGTCTGTTCTGCCAGTCCTGGGGCAAACCGTGGTAAGATCAAGCTGGGGTTAGGCTGGAGGAAGATAGAGGCAATTAAGAAGTAGGGACAGGGAGGCACCAAAAGAAGAAAAGCCAAGAATTTCTTGAGGGAAATTAACCTTAAGCTGACTTTGAGACTTTCTTTGATACATTCTTTAACGATTGGTTTTCAAATCTCCATAATACAAGAATTAAAGAGCTCAGCAGGACCCATGGGTAGGCGGAAAGCAAGTCTGATTTACCAGATTCGCTGGCCTCTATGAGAAGAGGACTCAAGAGATAATCTAGTTGAGTGAACTTCTCTTCTGGCTCCCTTTTCCTTAAACAAATGTAAAAATAGTCCTTTTAAAACAGAGTAATATGTATCTTTTTGCTAGTGTGTTCTTTTGGTTGTCAAAGAGCATTGCATAATTTGGGAGAAATTCCAGTCAATCTTGGTGCCTTTGTGTATTGCCATTTATCCTACTGTGGCAGCTCTCAAGCAAAGACTGTAGAGTGTAACCAAACACTTCAGAAATAAAACCTTTGTTATTGAGATTCTGGGGAAATAGAATCTTTGCTTAATTCACAGTTAAATATAAAACCCCTTTTGCTTTGACTCTTGATGTTGAAACCCTTTCTAAAATGTCTACATTAGCTCTTTGGTCTCAGCGCAGTAAGTGATCATGATCTAATCTTGCTCTGATGATTCAGCGTCTTTTAGCCCCTCAGTTCTAACAATGTTTTATTGTAGGGGTAACGGGTACAGAAGGTTGTAATGGGTCTAGGATTTGGCTGAGAAGTTTCCTTTATCTAATTGTGTCTGAATCCTGAGACAGACTGGAGTTCCTGGTTCAGTTCAAGATATCTGCAGACTCCAGTTCCAAACACTGCTACTCTTCTAGCAGGTCCAGAGTGAATCCTTTGCTTCCATATTATCTCATTGTAAGAGAGTTATAAAGTCCTGATGATGAAGATTGGTAGAAGAGCTGTGTTTACAAACCAGATAAAATCCTTACAGAACAATTCTCCTGGGGAATGACTGGGTGCTGCCTCACTTTCAGGCCTGAGGCCATGTGCTCCTAAGCTTCTGCCTTGACATGCAAGAAACCTATATGGACCCAGGAAGCACATGGAGACTCCTAGTTCCTTCCCAATACAGCTGATGAAGTGTAAATATATTCATTTATGTGGGGTAGAGGAGTCACGCTGCAGTCTGTCTTGGTGCTCTCTTTGAGTTCAAGGAAAAGTACCAGGTTGGAAGACATAAATAGCCCATCCAAAGACAATTTTAAAAAATCTCCTCACTTCTCACCCTTTCCATCCTAGCTGCCAGAGTGATGGCAATGTGAATCACATGGGAAGGATGAGAAAATGGTAGTAGGTCAGGATTCCTATTTGTCTTGGCTTCTTTTGCTTGTTGTGACAACTAGGCGAGAACCCACTGCATTAAACTTCTGCACAACCTCTTTTAGCTACAGGATTTACCACATTTATGAAGTAAATGGACAAATAAATTAGAGCTGGGTCAAGGACATGAAGATTCAGCAAAGGGAGCCCTGTGGTTCCTTGCTTGTTATGAATGATGTATAGAATGAGGTAATGCAACCAAAATGAAGTGAGAGCTGCAGAGTCACTTTCTGCACAGCTGGGAGTAGAGCTTTTTGATGACTACATGATTTTTAAAAATGTCCTGGAGCACAAGAAGGCCTGAATCCTGGAATCACATTATCTTGCAGTCGTATGTCACAGGTATATCTGGCCTTCAAGGAAAGAGGGCCTTCTCCAGGGGGGAATGCTGCAGATATTTTGACTTTGGGAGGTTGGGAGCCTTTCCTGCAGTATTTGCTCCCTCCTTATTGTGGTCTTAGCCTTCCGGCCTAGAGAATCAGCACAATTACAATAGGAAACTTGGGGGATGGAGAAGGTGTGGTTAGAGAGGATAGGAAATGAAAAACTGAAATGGGGCAGTATGTCCAGAAGGAACTAATGGGCAAAAGCAGGATTTACAAAAAGAGCAAGCTCCCTGGTCTACTTAGAAATAGGACTTTTACCTACCTTAAGCACTCCTTTACTTGAGGTTGTTTTCTTGATGTTTACCATGGGTCCTGTTTTCTGGCTCATGGACTTCCCTTCTGAGGAAGGGATTCAGTGTGATGTTGGTGAGATCCTAGTCCTGGCTGTGCAGCATCTTAACATTGAGGGAAAATCTGCCACAAAAGTGATTTTAAGGACTGATGTATTATCAGTGGCCAAGAAACATAGATTCTCTGATTCCCTCTATTTTCCTCCTCTCTTTTTTCTTTCCCTGTTGACTTTCCTCTTTAATATGCTAGTAGATGTCAACCTTGAAGCTGATAAAACATTTTGTTTTTAAAGTAGGCTATGGGTCTGCTCTTTCTGGAAACTCTGCCTTAGCCAGTTAGTTCCTGGTATGGTTTGACTGTGTCCCCATTCAAATCTCATCTCGAATTATAATCCCCATAATCCCCATATGTTGAGGGCAGGATCTTGTGGGAGGTGAATGGATCATGGGGACAGTTTCCCCCATGCTGTTCTCATGATAGTAAGTGAGTTCTCACGAGATCTGATGGTTTTATAAGCACTGACATTTTCCGTGTTGCACTTCTCTCTCCTGCTGCCATATGAAGCAGGTCCTTGCTTCCCCTTTGCCTTCCACCATGATTGTAAGTTTTCTGAAGCCTCCCCAGCCATGCTGAACTGTGTGTGAGTCAATTAAACCTCTTTCCTTTATAAATTACCCAGTCTCGGGTATTTATTTACAGCAGTGTGAAAATATACTAATACAGTTCCCTTTGGTGGAAAACATTCGGAGGATTACTAGAAGAAAAAAAAAAAAACCCACCCAACCCACTATTTAGGGACTTATTTTGACTGCACCTCAGGATTGGGAAAGGGGTAAGAAAGAGGATAATTTATCCACCATGAATGAAAATGGAAAAAGATTACTATGATCCACTTATTTTCTATGTGTTAGTGAGATACTGCTGGAAAGACAAGAAAGAAGATCTGCTATGGACCTGTGTCTGTTTGATATTTGACTTTATTGTGCTTACATTATTGGGAAGCTCTCAAGATGAGAAATCTTTGTAAAAAGAGCTATTTCCAAGGTGCTTGGAAGAAACAAACATAAAACTGATATGGTGGGATAAATCCTTAATTTGGGTCTCATAGGATTCTCACAGATAAGTACCTGCTGAACATGAGCCCTATCTTTACCAGATATTGAAAAGCAATTTAGAATTAGATAGTTGCCAATAATTTAAGATATTAGGGCCATTGTGTAGAAGCTATTACAATAATGTTTTAAATGATTAAAGACATATAACTGGGAATTTAAAATATGAGGAAAAAAAACAAGCAATTATAAAAAAAGGAAGGTAAATTTGAAAGTAACTAAAACATCATAGAACTTCTAAAATGGAATGTAATTGGATGAAATTGAGATGAGAAGTAGTAAACTGAAAAGTAGATCTAAAATAATTATCCAGAAACTAACATTGAGAGATAAAAAATGGGAAATATGTAAGATGGGTAAAAATCATTATAGATAAAATTGGAAGGCTTATATATGTTAATCATAGTTCCTGAAGGAAAGAATAAAGAGAGTAGGAGAATGGTAATACTTGAAGAGATAAAGATTAAAAATTTTCCAGAATTAGGGTAGACCTATGTCCTCATCATATTCAGAAAGTACAACAAATCCCAAGTAGATTAAATAAAGAAAAAAAACCCAATAGGCTTGCTGAAAGGAAATTTCAGAACTCAAAAGACAGAGAGGAAATCTCAGAAACAATAACAAAGAAACAGTATATTACTTATAAGAACTGACAACAAACATTTTAATAATAAAAAGAAGAATATTTTAAAAATGCCAGGATAAAATGTTGTTTATTTTACCTTCACTCTTAAATGATAATTTGGCTGAATATAGAATTTTACATTGACATATTAAATCCAGAAATTTGGAGTGAGATACAAGTAGGAATGATGAACAAATAAATTAGTAAGCATGGGATAAATTTAAGTTAGAATTGACTCCATAAAATAAGAATTTCAACAATGGCATGATTTAGAGGTAAAAAGACAAGGAATAATTAAAAGCTGTATGAAGGCAATATGCAAAACAGGCACTGGTTGGATTTAAAATATTCTATGTTCTTGTATTGTTTTGGAGGAAGATAGAGACATTGATTAACTTTAGACTTAGTTAAGGTAAGTATGCATATTAAGACTTTAAGGATAAATACTAAAAGAAATTAAATGTGTAGCAGAGAAAGACAAAGAATAAAGAAAACTCTTCTAATGAAAGACTTTACAGCTATCAATTACATTCCATTAGAAATGAAGAAAATTAGAAATTTGTGAATTAAAGATCTAGTAAAAGAACATAGTAACCCACAGGAATTAAAAGGAAGAAAATCATGAGGCTGGGAACATAAACCAATAAAATAAAAAGCTCAGAAATAGGAAGGTTCACCAAAATCCAAGAACTGACCTCCTTGTGCTCCTTTATGCATGTTGTCTCTAGAAAGGCATCTGATTGGTAAATCTGAGAAGAATAAATTGAGATTACTCAACTCAGCCTGCCCTTTTTCTTTTTCCAGAGACTGTCCTGGAGTCAGGACAGTCTCCTCTGCTCCTCCATGCCATAGATCTTACCAGAGCGGCCCTTTTGGGGAATCCTGCTTAATCAGTCAGCAAACCAGTCTAATTCTGGCTCTCATATTAAGCTAACACCTCCACCTAGACTTTATCAGTAATAAAGACATTCCTTTGTTTTCTCAATTTGTTTATAACTTGGGCAGGAAAGAGGCAAAGCACAATTTTTTTTAGAAATGAATAAGGAAACATTGGTAAGATACAATATATATTAAAAAATCAAAAGAGCATACCATGACTCCTCAAATACCAATAAGCTTAAAAACTTTGAATAAGTAGACAATTTCATAGGCAAATAAAAATATCCCAAAACTGACTCACGGAAACAAGTAGTTATAATCATTAACAATAATCAATATTTTATAAAAATGTATACATATCATTTATGTACACACACATACACATCTCAAATTCCTCATTTACAGATGAATTCTGTTAAACATACAAGTGTTCCAAATAATAAAAAGAGTGAATGCTCTCCTATGCATTGTATGGGGCTAGTATATAAAAATCAGATAAACCTGAGGCTAGAAACAGAAAACGTCAATATAAAAAAGAAAACTTGCAGACCGATAATCAGTAATGAACATGGGACCAAAAATCATAAATAAAATATTTGCAAGTCAAAATCCAGTTATATCTTTATGAGCATTATGTGTGTGTGTGCATGTGTGTTGTGTAAACTAAATAGGGCTTATTGAGTAATATAAAGATGATTTAACAGTGGGGCCTCTTTTAATGTAATTAAGTATATTAACAAAGGAAAAAATATCATAATCATCTCAATAGAAGGGTAAAAAGCACTTGAAAAATTTAACATATTTTGACAACAAAAAACTTTTAGCAAAACAGAAAAAAGTGGGGGTATTTGATAAAGGATAGCTACCAAAATTTAAGAGCAAACATTATACTTATCCTTAAAGTCTTAATATGCATACTTACCTTAATGTATTACCTTCGAAGAGAAAGAAAACAAAAATGCCAGTCATCATGACATATATTCACCAAGGCACTGGAGGTACTAGACAATGGTGTTAGGCAAGAAAAAGAAATGAAAGATACAAGAATTGGAAAAGCAAGAAAATGCTTTTGATTATTTTTCTGACAATGTACATATACAGGAGAAACTGTCAAATAATTCAAGTAATGCCATTGTTGGATAAAAGATTGTTGTAGGTTGTGTTCCCTGGGAAGCTGACTCTAAGATGGAGATTAGCGTGCAGAGCTTATTAGGTAGTGCTCTTAATATCAACACCTGTGAAAAGAAAGGGAATGAAGCAGAATCGTGCAGACGGAGAAGTTGAGCTATAATGCAATTCTAAAATAGGCCCTAGAAAACCCTATAGGGAGATCTGGAGCTGGCAAGTCCCTTCAGAATTGTCACAAGTTGGGGTGAGGTGGTCAGGCCTTTGTATGCCCATGTTGACCAGTCATTGTGTGAGAATGCCTGGGGAAGGAATGTGACTTTGGGCTTGGCAGCTCTCTTCTGCTAAGACACTTCTTTCAGAGGGCTGACAGATGAGGTCTAACTGCTGGCACTACTTCATGCATGTAGAGGAATAAGTTTTTCAGTCCTAAAGTGGGATCTTGGAGGCACTGGGATCTACTTATTCTGGGAGCCATTCTTTCAGGATTCCAGAGGGAGTCGTGGGGGAAAGTTATAAGAGGAAGATTAGTAGGATGGACTACAGCTTTCATTGTTGTAGTTAGTCTTGGGGTCACAATGGATACACATGAATACCCTTTGATACTCACAGATCCCTGCTGTACTATGCATAGATCTGTACTATGTTCATATGCTGTACTATGTACATAACTGTGTACATATGCTGTACTATGTTCTAGATCCTTCTAACCCTTAGCTAGCACCTCTGCTAGTCTCAGTGGCCTACCTGGTGAATGACCCAGATCCTCATGACTGAGAGGCCTGAGATGCTGGTCACTTGTGCCTTTCTCAGGCCAGGATTGGTATAATTTACCATCAAAATGAACAAGAAATTACCAAGAGGTACCCAAGTACATTACTAGGATGCCAATTATGTTTTTCCCTGTCTAGATTTTGGAACAGCAACCTTGTCTTCTCCGGATAATCATCATTAATACTTCTGCCACTCCCAACTTTCTACTTATTATGAGAATTGCATACCCTGGGTTTTTAACAGTTAAGTGCCACCATCTATTATTTCAGGGTCCTGGTATTCCCATTCCTATCAATGAGCCCAGTTACTACTGTCATCCCTGGCCTGCAGAGGGGAGCCACCACTGAAATTAGGGAGGCTGGTGCCCCTCTCACCAGCACATTCTTTATTGCTTTGGGCCCTCCTATGGAGGATAATCATTCTGCAGATTTTTCAGTCTTACATGGTATGTCCACTCTTGTATGCCCACTTCTCTGAGTCTTTGAATAATTTCTTCTACTTTTTACCTTGGGAATCCAGGCATTTCTGCCTTTGCTTAGTGTGGGCCAGGGTTGTGTAAACTTTTTCTATAAAGGCCCAGATAGTAAATATTTTAGGCTTTGTGGGCCACAAACAGCCTTTTTTGCCTACCTTCTTTGTCTTTTACAACCCTTTAAAAATGTTAAGCTCATGCTTAGCTTGTGGGGTGTATGAAAATAAGCCACAGGCTAGATTTGGCCAGTGAACTATAGTTTGTGAACCCCCGCTGGGCCATCACTTTTTCATGCTCTGGGAGTCATCCTAGCAGGGTGTTTACACAATCTCCCAGGGTCCTAAACAGAACCTATGTTAAATCCTGTGTCCTGCCAGAGTGCTCCCAAATGAGCCAGCATCCTCAGAATCCAGTCCAATGCATATACTCTCCTGGGTTCTTGCTGGGACATGTTTGCTAGGTCCTGCAACTCATTTTTGGCATTTTCTCTTTCCTTCTTGATCAGGCTCAGCATTGTACCTCCATGGGCTGTTTTGTGACTTAATCTTAGTTATTATACTAGTTGCCAGGAGATTAAGTAGAGGCAGATCCCAAGAGGGATACAGCTGTACTGTAGAAGGGAGATGTCTTCCATCTTTGCAAGTAAGAGAGAAAGAAGTAAACTTTAACAGGGAGGGTGGGCTACTTCTGCAAGCTCAGAGGGTTCAGAGGCATTGGATGTGGCTTAAGAGTTTCAGTTACATTAACTCATATGTCTGCATCCTTGTGATTCTTTCCCAAGAAGGGTTCTGAACTTACATAGGTGACCTGTGCAAGTTGAAAACTTAATCTTTGGAGTTCTGCTACTTTTATGGTTAAGTCCTGGGTCTGGTCTTCAGCATTCCTTCTTCACCTTTTCCTCAGATTCTAAGATGTTAAGAGCCACTTTATATGATACCATGAAGATCCTTTGGCTTTCAATTTAGTTGTGAATTACCAATTAATTTCTATTAGCCTTTTGCTATCTTTTTCAAAGGATTAATCTTAGCTATAGCCACCCATTCCACTGTTTCTCTAGTTATTATTTGTCCAATGTTTCTCAAATGCCTGATAAATCACATCCTTTTGTGCATTCTCTTTCATCAGGGTACCTTCTTGGTTTACCACTGATGGAAGTTTTAGCAACTTTACCAGTACCTTGTGCCAGTAATGGGCCGTGGTTGTTGATCAGGCGTAGAATGACCTGACTTTAAAATCTCCTCTTTAGCGCTGTTTTCATGGACTAATTGTGTCAGTTCCAAGGAACAGACTTTGACATAGAGATTCATGTGCTGGAAGTTTATTAGAGCATGTTCTTGAGGTTGATATTTGTGGACAAGACTGAAAAGAGCAGGACTGAATGGAGGAGAAGATGGGTTGAGATGTAGTCTCAATGAAGACCTTAGTAGGGAGCTCTAGAACTAGGATGACCCTTCAGAGTTGGCCCAAGTTGGTGGAATGGGGCTGAATCTTTATTCCCTGTCAATCAATCTTTATATATGGGATTTCCCAGGAAAAGTATGTGACCTTAGGTAAGGCACAATGGAAAAAGATAAAAAAAGATAAAGTTATATTTCTGTCACATTCCATGTATAAAAATTCAATTTCAATTAGACTAGATATGTTTAAATTATAAAACATTAAACTTTACAATAATATATACAGAAATATCTTTATGACTTTGAGGTAGGGAAGGGTTCCTTAAGCAAGTCCTGAAAACCACATATCATAAAGGAAAATAATAGTAACTTTGAGTCCATGAAAAGTTTTGTATGACAAAGATAACTTAAATAAACAAAATACTAGGACAAGTCACAGTATGAGAGAAGATATGTGTAACTGACAGAGGAATAATATCTGGAATACTTAAAGAATACACATAAAACATAGGAAAAAGACAAAAATAGGCAAGAGATAAGAACAGGCAATTCACAGAAGTTGAAACATGAATGACTAATAAGCATTTGAAAAGTTGTAAAACTTCAGTGATTATGGAAAAGTTAATTAAAATTACAGTAAAATAGTTTTTCACATCCATCAGGTTTGTACAAATGGAGAAGTCTACCAATTTCAAGTGATTGTGAGGATTTGGGGCAAGGAAATATCCATATTCATACTTTGCTGGTGGGAGTGTAAATTGGAGCCACCACTTTGGAAAACAATTTGGTAATATAAAATAAAATTTAAAATAAGGTTAATTTTCACTCCACCACTTCTCTACTACTCTAGTGTAATGTGTTCACATGTGGATGTGTTCAGTGTAGCATCATTTGTAATGGAGAGAAATTGGAAACAGCTTTAATTTCCTTTTACTGAAGATTAGATAAGCTGAGGTCTCTTCATGCCAGGACATACTCTACTGAAGTTAACATGATCTCTAGAGCAACCTTGTCCAACCTGTGGCCCAGCATGGCTTTGAGCATGGCACAGCTTTGAATTTGTAAACTTTCTTAAAACATGAGATGTTTTTGTGTTTTTTTGTTTGTTTGTTATTGTGTGTGTGTGTGTGTGTGTGTGTTTTAGCTTGTCAGCTATCATTAGTGTTTAGTGTATTTTATGTGTGGCCCAAGATAATTCTTATTTCAGTGTGGCCCAGGGAAGCCAAAAGCCCAGGGACACCCTTCTAGAACTATATATCTCAACATAAATGGATCTTAAAAGCAAAATATTGAACCAAAAAAAAACAAAACAAAACAAACAAACAAACAAACAAAAAAAACCAAGTTACGGTATGATGTTGTATTTGTGTGTGTGTGTATATATATATTTATTTATATATATCTCCATACACACACACACACACACACACACACACACACACACACAGCATTTAGAATCGTGAGCTCCCACTCAGACTCTACAAGGGCTTTGAAAGGGGTTAGGTGAACACACACAAATTAAATATATGGAGAATGATCAGATATAATCTCTTTAGCCTTTCTTCTCTGGGTACCTTGGGGGTGGAATGGAGAAAAGAAAATTGGTTCAGGAAAAGCTCAGCTCAGGAACCTCAAAGATTCAACCCCATGTGCAGCACCCAGTCTAAGCTTGTCACCTCTCTGTTTCTGCTCTCAGGATCAGGCTCCTACTGTTCTCACAACCCTTCCTCATCCAGGGGCTCTGTGGGGTTCATTAATACCTGTTCTAGGTTTCCTGGTCAAGGGGAATGAAGTTGTGGTCCTCCAGGTCCTCCTGGTACAGAAGGAGCGTGCAGGCAGCGCAGCTGGTAACACCCCTTTGTCTGTTCGGTGGAAAGGAAAGATTGGGCTGGGGTGGGAGTGCCGGGGATCAGAGCCATATGAGGGAACTCTTGGGGAGTCAGAGTTGGGAGGGACCTGGAAAACTATTGAGTTAAACTTTCTTGTGTGCTTGTTCAAACTTTTTATTGAAAAGCAGTAGATAAAACAGGTGACCATGAAACTGCTGTGGTTAGAGCCAATGAGGGGACCACAAAGACTAGCTCTATAAGCCCCTGTGTCCCCCTCTGCACCCCTCCCATCTCACTCACACCCCCGACAGCCCCTGAAGAGGTGCTAGGAAGCACATGTTGAAAACACTGGCTCCTGTCCAAGCTCTTCATCTGAAAGATAAGACTTTTGAGGTCCCGGGTGATGCTATGACCTGCACAAGGTCACACTGAGCTGGAGACAGCAGTGCTGTTTCCACCACACCCTTAAGCAGTTTCTTAAATTTCTTAGAATTGAGCCAATATGAGCAGGTTCTATTGCTTTTTCCCTTTTCCTTTGTTTGTTAATTTAGTCATTCTTTATATTCCAGATTTTAAAAAAGACAACTTTGAGAGTTTCTATATCAAGCCATGATATCATCATCATGCTCTGTTATAATTTTTTTTTTACTACACTGAGCTCCATGTGAAGGAATCAGAGTTAACTCTTGAGTGTTGTGGAGGGTGAGGGCTGCAGGCTAAGTTCATGAGAGAAAGGGAGGAGGGCAGTGTTAAGAAGGTACCTGGAGAAGACGAGCCCACGCCGCCTGCTGTGCCCCAGACAGCACTCTCCTAAACCCCACTTATTTAGTTAATACTTTGGTTTGTCAATCTGCACTTAAAAAATTCCAGCATCTTCTCTTCAGGTAAAACTCATTGATTGCTTGTACCACAAAGTGAGTATTAATAACATTTCTTGAGCAGTTTCTATATGGCAAGCCCTATGCTAAGTGCTTCATACACGTTATCCTATATAATGCACATAATAATGGTAATGGTAATAATGAGATAAATACGATTACTATTTTTAAATACAAAACAGTACAAAAGGATAAATGGAGGTTCGTAGAGGTTAAGTATTTCACCCAGAGGCACACAGCTAATGAATGACAGAATGAAGATTTGAGTGCACGGTCTTATGAGCTATCCTATCTTGCAACGTACAATCTCATACCCAACTACTACCCGGTTAGAGAATGGGCGTTATATCGGATGTGTGGAAGAAGGAGTAATTGATTACAGAGCAGGGGGATATGCCTGGGTGGGGCTTTCCATTTTACAACCTGGCTTAAGTTGCTTTTGTATAGGCTTTGATTATAAAATATATGTATAAAAAGACTCATCTAAATATAACCAAATGACATGACCTAAAAACTGCACTTAAACTGTATAAGATTTGCTTTCAAACACTCACAAAAATGAGAGTATAACTTCTGAAGAAGCTCTATACTGTCAGCCCCGATTTCCTATGACTTTTGTAAACTTTTTAGTTCTTAAAAATCAGCTTTATAGCAAGAATGGACTGTTAAAGGCATTCTAGAAATATAATTACTGATTATCCATTTCAAAGAAAGGTACGCTGGATAGTTGAAATAGATACTTTACAAAATCTGCTTGTGAAAATGGGGCAGTCTTCACATCATTTAAATTCATCTGCAAGAAACAAAATATCAAATTCAAACTGGCTTAAACAACAGGGATATTTATTAGGTCTTATAACAGGCAATTCAGAGGTAGAGGAAGCTTTGTGTTTGATTCGATGAGTTAAAAAAACATCATTAAAGGGCCAGGTTCTCTCAGTTTGTACATTCTGTTGTCTTAATCTTTGGCTTCATTCTCAGGCTAGTTTCCTCATGTTCATAAAATGGCTTCCAGCAGCTTTTGTGGGGTGCAGGCCTCCTAATTCCCATAGAGCAAGGAAGAGAAAACCAGCTTCCTATTGCTCTCTCTCTCTCTCTCTCTGAAGAACCAAGACGAACATTCCCAGAAGCTTCTCTTTCTGTCTCCCTGGTCAGAATCAAGGATCACATGCCCAGTTTTTAAATCAGTCTCTGGAAAAGAGGTTGAGGTTCCCCATAACAGTCCAGGCCCATCTCTTTAACTGAGGGTCTTTCTTGTGACACCACTGCTTTTTCTCAGTCAGAAAGAAGTGGAATGTATATTACAGAGGCAACCACAATGCCCAGTGTAGAATTTACCCGCACCAGATGGATACAATGATTCATTGACACAGCCAAGAGACATGTATTAAATATCTGCCATCTGCTCAGAGCCAGGAGATTCTAAAGAAAAGTTCCACGTGAATCTGTTTTCCTAATAGGTGACAGAAATAACAAATTGTGGCTCAGGCCTCTTCTGCAGTCCCCTCCCCATCCTTTGGTATAAGCACTTGACAGAAACCCCAACACAGCCAGGGAGAGGACTAACGATGGAAACTGAGCCCAAATTGATGGCTCCAAAACAAGGAAACTGGCCAAATTCAGTCAACCATGTAGTTACTAACCAACTATTTTAATAAACAGAATCCTTCAAAAAGTCAATTCTTTTTATATATACCAACCTCCCTTTATCAAGTGATACATTATACTGACTTAACCTTTAACTCTTGGGAGCACTGGGTATGTATCTCTGTCACCCGCAAATCATCAGTTTGACAGCTGGCAACTTTACTCTTGGGCTTATTATATTATACACCTACATCTTCTATAGGGTAGGAGAAGGGCCCAAAAAATCTTTCATGCAGACCTCAGAGTGCCAAAATATTTTCATTTGTAAGTGTGAAATACCTTCAGAAGCATTTTCCTTGAAAGTGATTGAGGTGTGGGAGCCGGGAACAAGTTAGGAATTGTTTTATTCTGTAGGTTTCATGATTTGAAGTGGGTCAAATAAACAATTTTAACCCTCTTCTTTTACTTTTCGAACAGACCAGCTGACTGAACCTACCTCTTTATTAATTACAGAACTGTGAAAACCTACCAACGTGAAATTAAATCTTTTTCTCCTTTGGCACCGGTCTGCTCCTGGAGAGTATTAAAGACATGGAAGATTTAATGCTCAGGGAGAGGAAAAGGTGATTTGCTTCTGCCCCAGCAACAGAGCTATTCTAAGAGCTCTGATTGCTTCAGAGAGGCAGGGCCCAGGCATGGCCTCTCCTTCTGTCTTTTGCTGAGACTTTTAAATTCTTGTTGGTTTATTTATTTGTTGAAGAGATTATAGCATAGTCTAGAGCTGTGGTTTTTCCAAGTAAAGAATGACTCCCAGGCTGATCACTTATAGCATTTATATTTATAAAGAGACAGTAATCTACATTTTGGTTTTTGACATCTTTTCATCATTTAATTATTAGTTCCTAAAAACCCAGTAAGCATCCTATGCTAGTGATTCTAGCAAATATTTTAGTGGTGGAAATGAATAAAGGTAAGAAAGGGAAGGGCATGGGGGCCGGTGACCTGAGAATCATTTTGCTGTGCCAAAATGGCAGCACGAGGGTTTGACTTGCTACTGTTCTAAATTTATAGCACTTTTCAGAACTCAGCTTTTTATCTCCACATGATTCTTTATTTTATGACTTTTATTCCTCATGAAGATTAGACACCAGCCCCCAAACAATTCTACACTGCTCCACATGTCTTTAAGTATGGGTCCCACCTGTGTCAGAATCTTACGTACATAGAGTTGGAGACCCACTTCTCCAGAACCTCAAGAATACTCTGAAAAATTAAATTAGTGGCCACTTGGGAGAGCAAAACCTGAAGCTTTCTGGTTGTGTCTACCTCCATCCTGTCTACATGACAGATCTCTTTTAAACATCAAGAACTGTGTGTTTTGGTCAGTTGTAGACATGTTCTACCCACTTTTCCTCAACCCAGCAAATGAAATGTTACCCACCCTTTGTTTAGATTAGAAATAGGAGAGCAATCCTGAATGTTTCTTTCTGTAACTCCTCACATCTAATTTATTTTGAAACCCTGTTATTCTCCCTAAAAAACACACAGAGAAAGTGTCAACTTTATTTCTGCAGACAACATCTAGCCCAAGGCACCATCATCTCTAATCTTCAAGAATTTTCTGTCTTTCCTCCTTGGCTCAATTTTTGTCGTTTGATAATTCATTCTTCACCTTGCAGATTAAATTTTCTTTTAAAAATACAAATCAGATTTTGCCAGTATCCTTCATGAAACTTTCTCTTGCACTCTGAATAAACTCCAGACTCCTAAATATGATCTTCAAAGCCTTGCTTGATTTAGCTTCTGCTAACTTCTTCCCTAAGTTCCCTATTGCCCCCAATTACTAAGTCCAGAGTTGTTACTGTTGCATCTCCTGGACTGTTTCTTTGTCAGTCCTTCATGTGGTCTTAGCTTAAATGTCACCTTCCACAGAGGCATGCCCTGACTATCCTTCTCAAAGTGGTTTGGTAGCTACTATGGATTGGTTAGTCTAATATCCCTTTAAACTCCCTTATCCCATGTCAAGAATGCAAAGCTAAAACCCACATTTTCCAGACTATCTTGAAGCTTGGGTACTAGAAATGATTTTGTTTCCCCCAACAAAATGCAAGGCATCGATTTTGTGGCTCACAGGATCTCCATTTTGATGGGACCAAGTGTTATTGTGTTGGCATGGATTGTGGCAGAAGTTGTGTGAGTCTGGAGCAAGTAGTCATTGCTGTGGCTGTGACTTGTGCTAGGAAGAGGCAGCTTCTTGATTCAGTATCTGCTATTTTTATTGCACTGGGGGTTAATATGATTCTGCAGTCAACAGGGGCGTAGCACCTTGCCTAATACAACAGCTTCCGCCACCCCACCCCAGATACCAACAGAAGTCACCGTACAACAGTTTCTTATAACAGAATGTGCATAGACGGGGGATTGTTCTTGAGACGTCAGTCTAGAGCCTCCTCCTCTAGCCCTTTTAACAATTTTATAATCACTAAATTCCCTGTATAGAATTCCTTTCTGTTTAACCTAACTAGAGTGGATTCTGTTGTCTGCAATACAGTCTGGACCAATGTAAATCTTTTTGGTAAGTTACTCTTTAGCTCATCTTTTATTTGTTTCCTCACTCTTTTAATAATTTAAATGATACCATTAATTTATTGTCACTCTCCACTACAATATAAGCCTCCTGAAGGTGTGGCCTTGTCTGTTTGGTTCAATGCTCTGTCCCTAGTACCTAGGACAGTTCTCAAAACACACCAGGTGTTTCATATCCATTTGTTGCATGAATGAATGGGCCCTAGGCATTTGCTGAGCTACTCCACACCACACCTCAGCAATCTTAGCAGCAGTGGGGCTTGCTCTGCGGCAAGTCTTTCTTTTGACTCACTCATCTGTGTCTGGTCCAGCTCCAATTTCATTCTTCTGACTCAGCAATGGAAACATGCACTTAGGATGATGACAGAGCAAGTCCTTGAGGTCTCTAAAAGCTCTGCATCAGGAAGCTTCTGCTAAATGGAGTGCTTCACACCATTATCAGCAGAGCAGTGCTCAGCTGAATTTCTCTATCAGTGGTGTCAGGCAGTGAGGAAGAGACTGGACAAGGGAGGGCTAGCCTGGCTTTGCCATTATAGGTTCTTCTTGCTTGAAAGACAATTTCACAAACAATGGCATGTCTAGGCACTCTCCTGAAAGACTGTCCAAGATCATCCCATCCATCCTGGTTGCTGGCATGTCTGTTTCCCATAACCCAACATGCTATTGCCTCTCAAAAAATTTCCACAAGTCCACAGCATGACTTAGCTAATGCAACACTCTGTTTGCTCTAAGAGCCCCGCCTTTCCCTTTGCCTGTTTTAAAATGAAGCAAAGGGTCATTTGAAATACTTTGTTTTTTAACAAACTGAGAAGTTGGGTTCTCGCCATAAAATGCTGAATAATAGATTATTTGCCTAAAATAATCTGTGTCTCATTCAATATTTTATTCCATGTACCAGGGTCTGGTACATAATGGGTGTTCCATAAGTGTTTGAAGAATGATTGAATGAGTGAATCATTCCAGTTTTATGCCTTTTTATTTTTTTTAAAGCTGGCAAAAGGTTAATGTATGCAGAGAAGACAGTATATGAGAAAAAAAATCCCACATATGACTTTGATTCTATTCAAATGTGTTCCTTCAATTAGGCAGGATTTCATTAACATTTCCTCCACATCATGCCTGCTGAATATCATTGCAAGATTTAGTTGACAAGTGCCATTCACAAGCCAGATCTGTGGACCTAAGAGGGTATCCCGCCATGTGGGGCTTCCTTTTCTCAGTCCTGACACACATAAGACAGCAAATGTCAAATGTGCTTTTTTAGAACTCATATACTGAATGATGTGCTTCTCCAAGGTCAGGACAAGAACCCACTTTAGTTTGCATTCATGCGCAAGAATGCTAGCGACAGGTAACCTTCAAAGAGGGAAGCTGTCATTGGCAGGAAGGGCGAAGGCTGGGAATTGAATCTTCCTAAAAAAGTCACATCTGCCGACTGGCAGGAGAAGGAACTCATGTCAGGGCAGGAGACTAACTGGCAGTTAGAGGATCACTGGTTACTGATTAAGCTGGGCAAGGCATTTTAAAGGCAAAAGAGCAGTCTCCAAGTTCAGATTAGGCAGGCTCTTGCAGGCTCTCACAGCTGGGAGGGGAGCTGGTGGGTGGAAAAGGGTAAGGTGAGGGAAAGGACAGGGAATGGGATGCCCTCAGCTTAGTGGGAGGGACAAGTCTTCTCCAGGGGTGGCCAGGACCTCTGTTCTATCCCTGGGAGTGGCCAGACAGGTAATGTCTACCTCTAGGGTAGAAATTCCTATCTCTGAGGCTAAGACATTTCAAGGTTTTGCCAGCTGTCTCAAAGGGCAATGTGAAATTCTCAAGCCCAAATTATTTTCCTAGTTTTGTGCCTTTTAATTTTTTTAATAATATGAGTATCACATAGTTATCTTCAAAGTTATCTTCAAGTACCTCTGGAAGGCCAAATATTCCCCCTCTCAAAATGTGTAGGAATAGTTGCTGTGGTTGCCACAATTTTCACTCGTTTACTGTGTAACAAGCTTTGAGTTACATGGTTTGCACATATGACATAACATTAAATTGAATCCTCACAATCTGATGAGATAGGTGTATTTGTCCTCATTTTATAAATAAAGCACCTGAGGCTCAGAGAGACTAAACAGTTTGTCTCATCTCACAGAGCTGGACAGTGGCAGTGCTGACTTCCCAGAACAAAAGCAATTTTGCCCCTGTCTAGGGGAATGAGTCCCTAAAGAAAGATTTCTTCCCAACTGTGGGAGATTTTGTAGGATATTTGGCCCAAAGAAATGCTATTTTTCATAATTGGGCACTACCTATTCATTACTGCTCTTGTATCCTCTGAACAGTTTATTTTATTAACTATAGATCAACCTAGGCTTTTTGCAGATGCAAGTGAATGAAGCAAAATGTGGTCTGGCCATAGGATGGGCTGCAACCTCAGGGGGAGTGGGCAGCTGGTTTAGAAAATGTGAGTGGAGAAGAGCCCAAAGCTGCAGCTTCTCCCCTTTCTGCCTCTCCCCTTTCTTCCTCTCCCCAACTCCAGCCTGCCCTGATGCTTGAAATTCCCTAGAACAGAGACTCTCATTTAGATTAATGTTCTGAGAGTCCTTACTAATGTCAGTTTATTAACTGTGAGGACTAATGTACTGATAGAAATAATATTAAAACTTCACCTGTGTGTATTGATTTCTCTCATTTGATTCTCTCTACGAGAGAGACAAACAGTTGCTTGTCTAAGCAACTGTTTCCTCTTGGCATGGGTTGATTTATCAGAATAGATGGCACTGAACAAAGCCCTCAGGGAATGGACCAGAGAACAGGTAAGTGTTGGTGATAAGAAGAGCTTGTCAAGAAAGGGCAGGATTATCCATCCCTGTCCCTTGTAGGTGGATCCTGATATAAACTAAAGCAGCCAGAGATCGGCATGAAGGTTTGGGCATCCCAGAAAGTAAGGGTGAGACCATGGGAAATTGTGAAGCTAAAATTGGAGAAGTGTTTGGATGTAGAAGAAAACTCACTGACATCTTTTCATATTTAATTTAAACATCTTTTTTGAGGTAAGGTGTGTTAATAGATTACTAAATAACTACATTTTATCAAAGAAGTAAACCATATCTCTTAACAGTCCTAGAAGGCACCAAGGAGGAGATGGGGGCGAGAGACGAGCAGCAGGACGGATCGGTGAAATTGATGAACATATTTCTCATGTCTGAGTCGAGACGGGTCTATCTGATGTTGCCAGTTCTTGGTCACATGCTTCTTTCCCTAGGAGATCAGAGATCCCAGATGGTCTTAGATAGGCACTCACAGATGCTCGGCCACAGCTTGAACTGTGCAAGGCACACCTGCCTCCCCAGGAGATGGTCCTGGGCATAGTTACACAATGGGAAACTCCAAGACCTTTGCCCCACTCTACTCCTCCCAGCCTGGAGAAATTCTGACGTTTCCTATGTTTTTCTCCTGCTCCTGCTCTGCTCCTGACACTCCCAGTCTCATGGCTCTTTGAGGCCTTATCATTCCTTGAGGAGTGGTGCCAATGAGGTTAGGGTATCAAAGACATTCCCCTAAAAACAGCCAGATCACCCCTTCCACTGGTCTCTCCTCCCCTGGGAAGCAGTGCCGGCCTCAGGCAGTTTTGTAAATTCAGCCAAGTCTGGTTTTCATTTCCTCTGTTCCTTTTGCTCTATTTCAAAGCCAGCCAAGTGTCTGCTACTCTAATTCCCTTTCTCCCACCCCCATTGCTATTCCCTTTACTATTTCATGTATTTCGGTCCTAGATAACCTCATACTTTGGATTGTTTTCCTCTTCCTTTTCAGCCTACTTATCCAAACTTACTTGTCCTGCATCCCGTTGTTCCAGATCTGTTCTCTTTGTCGGTGACAACAGATTTTCCAGATAAAGAAATTTATCAGTCTACCACCTAAAACTTACATTACTTTACCCTGTTGAGCAAAACCTCAAAGCAGGGATTCTCAAACCCTGGGCCGCCGACTGGTACCGGTCTGTGGCCTGTTAGGAATTGGGCTGCACAGCAGGAGGTGAGTGGCCATCGAGCAAGAATTACCACCTGAGCTCCTCCTCCTGTTGGACCAGCGGCACCATTAGATTCTCATAGGAGCGTGAACCCTACTGCGAACTGTGCATGTGAGGGATATAGGTTGTACACTCATGAGAATCTAATGCCTGATGTTCTGAGGTGGAACAGTTTCATCCCAAGCCATTTCCCTATTCCCAACTCCCTCCCCAGTCCATAGAAAAATTGTCTTCCATGAAACTGGTCCCTAGTGCCAAAAATGTTGGGGACTGCCGCCTTAAAGCATTTCAATATAGGCTTTGTCTGTATACGAAGGACTCCCAAGGAGTAACATTGATGGGAAATTCAAGAACTATCACAGGTCAAAAGGAAAGATAGTACTGTCACTGCTCACCTTGCTGGTGGAGTCAGCTGTCTGTTCTGTGTTTGTGTGGGACAAGCTCTGGGGTGTAGATCTAAAAGTCTACATTTGCACTTCATTTCTGACTTCAGAAAGATCCTGGCAACTAGCTGTAAACCTCCCTAGGGCCTCAAGGGTCGTTTTCTGCAAAGTAAGTGTTAATAGTGAGAGGACAGCTATCTTTGTTTAGATTGTGACTTGGGGGAAGGGTACTGGATTACTGAATTATTGGCAAGTACTTTGCAAATTCTGAACATTTGAGAAGGGCTTATAGAAGATTTGGATGGAATTTCTCTAGAAATTGAATGGGATGTTGAGATGGGATACTTGGCAGAGTCCAGCGCTGGAGAGTGAACGTCTTGCAATGTATTAGAAAAAAGAAGCGCTAAATGAAGTATTCATGGCCATTAGCTGCTTTCTGCCCTAAAACCCCCCAAGTCTGGCAAGTTTGGGAGATAATTGCTGCCAGTCATTGTCTAATTTTGTGATGCTATCTTAAGGGATTTTAGAGACATATTGCACCATGAAGGTTTTTAGGCTGGTAGAGGAGGGGTGGGTGGGGTAAAGTCCTGGGGCACAACTTCCCTTTTTTAGAGTTAACTGTGTGGAACATGTATGCTTCCAGATGTTGACCTGAATAAATCCTGATTACTTGCTTTGTTTCAGAAGAAGCCACCTAGAATTGGATTTGGTAATATTTGCAGGCAGGGTGGAGTATTCTGGTTCAATGATACCAAAGTTTTCATGAGGTCATTTTGACTTTTTTGTTTTCTCAGAGTTTGAGATATGAGTCCTTCATAGCTGGTGGCCACTTGCTTTGGTTTCTATGGAAATATACCTTTTTGAGGACCTGAAATTCCACCTCTGCAGCGTCTTCACTTCAGCCCCACAGCGAGTTCTGTATACCCCAGAGAAGAATCAGGGCCCATTTTAGGCAACTGAGCTCCAAAGTCTTGGCCAGGGCAGGTCTTGGGTTGAGACAGAAACCATAAAATCTGAAGAAAAGCAGAACCCGAAGTCTTATGCTTGGTATAAGCAGCAGAACTCATTTCTTTTTATGTTTCTATTGATATCTCATGTCTTTATGTTTGTGGCAAGACAGAACAAGAGAATATGAGTCATTTGACTATTTGTTTCTCCTCTCCTTCCCACTACCTCTCTTGATTGTGCTACTCTGATGAACCTTGCTGAAGGCATTTTGTGTGTCTGCATAAAATGCACAGCAAGAAGTTAAGGCAAGGCCACATGGCTAGGCATTTTCTATATACTTGCTTGTGGTCATTTTTCCTTAAGCAACTCTTTTCGGGGAGACCATTAATGCAAAATGCCCTAAGGAAATGGAAAGGAATCAGTACCTTTCATCAGTTATGGGATAGCCTTCCCATGTCAGATAGATCAGCTGTAGGATGCTCCATACATAGAAAATACACTAGGCTTTGTTTTCAACATCAATAATTCTGACAGTTGATGCTTTTATCTCTTTTATTTTTCTGGAGCTCTTTTGATTCTACAAGTTTCTTTAGGGAGGGAATCTTTTTAGGGTGCTTACATATCTTTAACATCTTCTGGTCTTCTTTTCAAGAAGTGAGATGTCTCACTCAGGGTAGTGTTGCAAGAACAAGAGAAGCAACTACTTAAAGAAGAGGAGGATATTGCAACTGAAGCTTGGATGATTAAACTCAGTTTCTTTTTTTTTTTTTGTTTGAGACGGAGTCTCCCTCTGTCGCCCAGACTGGAGTGCAGTGGCCGGATCTCGGCTCACTGCAAACTCCGCCTCCCGGGTTTATGCCATTCTCCTGCCTCAGCCTCCTGAGTAGCTGGGACTACAGGCGCCCGTCACCTCGCCTGGCTAGTTTTTTTGTATTTTTTAGTAGAGATGGGGTTTCACTGTGTTAGCCAGGATGGTCTCAATCTCCTGACCTCGTGATCCGCCCGTCTCGGCCTCCCAAAGTGCTGGGATTACAGGCTTGAGCCACCATGCCCACCTAAACTCAATTTCAAAAAGGGCCATTGATAGGTTAAGGCAGAGTGACTATCTAAATATAAAAGCTCTGAATCTGTGAATCAGGACGGTGTTCTTGAGTATTTTCTCAGTGACAACACCACCCTAGTGCTGATGTCTTAGTCTGTTGGGGCTGCTGTAACAAAATGCAGTAGACTGGGTGGCTTACATACAACAGAAAAGTATTTCTCACAGTTCTGGAGGCCGAGAAGTCCAAGATCAAGATGCTACAGATTTGATGTCTGGTGAGGGCCTACTTCCTGGTTCCTAGATGACTGTCTTCTCACTGTGTCCTCACATGGCAGAAGGGGTGAGAGACCTCTCTAGGGTCTCTTTTGTAAAGGAACTAATCTCATTCATGACAACTCCACCTTCATGACCTAATCACCCCCAAAGACTCTACTTCCAAATACTATCACACTGGTGATTAAGTTTCGACATATGAATTCTGGGGGGACACAAACGTTTAGTCCATAGTAGTTGGTTACAACATAGGCCCTTGATAGAAAGTGGTTGACTCACTGCTAACTTATCTGTTCTACACTGAGCTAAATCCCAAATTTCTATTCCTATTTTTGTTTCTTATTATTTTATTTACGTTTATGCTCAAAAAGCTTTAGAAAAATTGGAGATGGGACTTACAGTTACACTATCATTTGCAAATCTTTTGGAAATAATGATCGTCAGGAGGTCAAGGGTACTAAACTCCCATCTCCTCATTCCTAGAGCTTTATAGTGGTAATAATTAATGGAGACCATTGCTGTGTGCACGGGAAGAGGCTATGCAGGCAAGAGGAATGGACATTCTAGTTTCTTTCATGGACAGTTGACAGCACAGATAGGGAGAAGGAGACTTTCTCAAATTCTGTCCCACAGAGACCAGGCTTTGCCAGCCTGATGAATACCAGACATGCTGGTCTGGGATGGATGGGAGGATGGAAGAAAGGCTTTAGCCATAAAGTCACAGACTTATCTGCTTCCCCACCAACCCCCCTAAACCCTCGGTTTCCCAGCCTCGCTTCTGCCCACAGAGAGAAATAGGCTTACAACAAAAACCTTGGCAGAAATCAATGTTCAACTGCATGGGTTTATCTTCCTTAATGCATAAGGTCTTGGTTTTGTTCTTTTTGGTGGTTTTTTAATTTCAAAGGAAAGTTAACATTGACATTAAAAAATATTTTGGGTTCATATCCAGGTACCCTCTCCAAAAATATTTTTTAAAGCTGGAAATATTATTGGTGGTGACTTCTATATCCTTTTTAGTGCTTTTATGTGTTTTTAAAAATGTTTATAACTAATATGTATTACTTCAGAAAAATAAGGTCAGATTAAAACTGTAAAAATGAATCACTTATAACTCCCCCAGGCTACAACATTTATTTCCATTTTGAAGCATCCTCTCTTTTGGTGTTTGTCAATTTTGTGTGCATTGTTTTGACATACTTTAAAAAAATTATTGAGATCAAATTTACATAACATAAAACTAACCATTTTAAAGTGAACGATTTAGTGGCATTTAGTACGTTCACAGTGTTTTGCGACCACTACCTCTCTCTAGTTTCAAAACATTTTCATCACTCCAAAGTAAAACCTCTTACCCATTAAACAGTTTCTCTGCACTTCTATGCATTTTCCCCTTCCCCCAGCACCTACAGCCATCAATCTGCATTCCATCTCTATGGATTTATTGATTCTGGATATTTAATATAAGTGGAATTATACAGTATGTGAGCTTTTGCTTAGCATACTGTTTTTGGAGGTTCATCTAGGCTGTGGTATGTATCAGTACTTCCTTCCTTTTTATAGTTGAATAATATTCTGAATAATGTTCCATTGTGTGGATATACCACATTTTGTTTATCCATTCATCTGTTGATGGACCTTTGGGCTGTTTCCACATTTTGGCTATTGTGAATAGTGTTGCTAAGAATGTTCATGTACATGTTCTTATTTGAGTATTTGTTTTCAGATCTTTGGAATATAGACCTAGGAGGTGAATTGCTGGTTTGTAGAGTGGTTCTACTTTTAGCTTTTTGAGAAACCAACAAAATGTTTTTCATAGTGGCAGAACCAATTTTCACTCCAACAGTATAGGACAGTTCCAATTTCTCCACATCTTAGCCAACACTTGTAATTTCCATTTGACATACTTTTAACCATTGTGCACATCATTTTATGCAATTGATTAAATATTAGGTTTTAAATTTGATATTAACCTCTAACGTCTGCATGTTCTGGAGCATTCGACATTATCTGGCTTGCCACTTTGGAATAATTTTGTTCTATTACTCTGCTTTTTCTCAGATCCTGTAACTCACTTCTGTAATGTTACATTTTGATAATGTTTGAACACTATGTTTATTGGTGGAGTGAATTCTCTTTTGCCTTAGAGCGATTTCTGTATTAGACACAACGGATTGTACATGTTGGCCCCTGACCTATTTTTTGGGGCTACATAAACTTTTTAAAAAATGTGATGTTTGAAATAGAGCACTGTCTGGAAAGCCAAGTAGTGGTGCTCACATTCTGTTCCCGTTGAAAGTTCTTTGGAAAATAGGAATATGTGGATGACAGAGAAGAGTGAACAAATGGGGAAGGGTGTCTTGAGTGTGCAGTTTCCTTCAGCCTTACCCATGTTCCCGCATTTTCATCTCACACCTGGCAAAGGGATGAGGAGGAATGAGAGAGATAAGACAGTAGAGTTTAGGGGAGTGAGGGAGAAGCAGGAGTGACCTTGCACTCATAGGAATAACAGGCTAAAGGGCAAGAATAATTACCTTAGGCTAATCTGTTGCTATAACTCAACTGGTAAATTATGCCATCAGAGAAAAATAACAGATGGCAAAATTCAGAGTTTCTTAAGCTTGGCGCTATTGCCATTTTGTGCCGGATAATTTCTTGTGGGAGGACTGTGCTTTGCATTGTAGGATGTTTAGAGCCTCCCTGGTGTCTATCCACTAGATGCCAGTAGCACTCCCACCACCCCAAGACATTGCCTGGGGGACAGAATCACTCCCAGTTGAGAACCACTGGGCAAAGTAAATAATAATAGTCAGAATTTTTTTCATTTAACAATTGGCATTGTCAGTGGGTTGTTATTTAAAAGCTAGTATTCATTGAGGCCCACTATGTGCCAGGCACTATGCTCAGCATTTTCATTGATTTAGTCCTCAGCAAATATTTGAGTATCTGTTCTACTAGGAACAGAGTCTATAACGTGGGCTAAACACTGGCAAACTCCTGCCCCCATACAGCCTTTGTTCTGGTGGACAGAGGTGTATTAGAACAATCACGCAAACATAACATTGCAAGTGTGCTAGGTGCTGGGGAAGGGAGATCTTTTGGAGGACTACAAAAGCAGTTTTCCAATGCTTCCTTTGAACTGGACTCACTTCTAAGACCATAGCCTGCATTAACTCATGTGGCCCTTATGGCAAACTCATGATGTAAGTACTAGTAATCAACCTTGTTTTGCAGAGAAGGAAGCTGAATCTTACATGGGCAAAAGGCATACAGAGAGTAAGTGGTGGAGTTTGAGTTTTGAATACAACGTGTTGTCTTCAGGGCCTGAGCTTTTAATTACCACCTTAGACAGCTAGCAGTGGGATCTAAAGAATGAAGAGATGTCAACTGGGTGAAGAGGGGAGGGATAAATGTTCCAAGGCAGAGGGAAAGAAATGAATAGGCTTTGAAAGCAGAAGAGAGAATAAAGGACTGAAAAAAGAAAAAGGCGAGTGGGGCTGGGGTGGAGAAAATGCTGGGGAAGAGAACACAAGAGAGGCAGGTGAAGTGAGTGGGCGTCACCCCATTTCAGGGCCTTACAGGCTGTGCTAAAGAGATTGATTTTTACCCAAAAAGCAATAATGAGCCACAGAGGGGTTTTCAGTAGGGAAAGGACACTCTTAGGCCACCCTCATTACCATATTTAGTATTTGCAACTACCCAGTGAGGAAAGACTAAAAGCTATTTTGCTGAAGAAACAGAGAGCTCTGAGAGAGCTGAATGCTTTGCTGAGGTCGCAAAACTGAAAAGTGGTGGAGCTGGGAATGAAACTCAGGTTTCTCATTCTGAAGTCCATTCTCTGAACCAGGACACTCTGTGGCATCCTCCTGTTCTTTCGAGCACAGCCAGGTCAGGAGCACACCTTCCCTTCACGGAAACAGTTGAGTTGGCTTTGAGGTCTGGGAATTCTGTCCCCGTACGTTCTGATCTCGATGTGGGAACACAGACACATTTCCTTGCATCTCGACAATCACTCTTTAACTTTGGAGTTTTCCAGTCTCTGTTTATTGTCTTTCACTCCAACTCCAATTCACCCTTTCACCCTGCACACCCCTCAGCCCTGCAATTCTGCTGTGGGACACTATACATGTGGCCTCTGATTAAGAATTGCTCCATTCAGAGTCGCTGGCAGGTAGGTGTCCTATTTGCTCAAACATGCGTGAAGGTCTCCACTCCTCAGATTTCACTGCTGTGGAACCTGGAACTGTTTGGTTGGCCTTCTTCTGTTCTTTTGGAGATAGTGTGTTTCACCCTCCAGGTAAACTTCAAACTAGTGTTCATTTAAATATTAATTTGCAATTGCAAAATCCCTCCTGTGATATTACCACATTCTGTGGGAATTAGGCTGAGCGAGCCTTCTTGCTCGCTTTAATCACACATTTCAGCAGTGCCGAGACTTGCAGCAGAGTCGGATTCATTCTTTGACACCATCCAAAACGCTCTGCAGAGCTAACCAAATTGAAATGAGCCCTTCATCTTAACGCACGGATAATTAAACTTCAAACACTGTTTATCTCAGTCCCCAAATCCTCAGAATGCAGAAGCAAATTAATTTTAAATCTATATCTGCTTTAAATAGTAATTGTTTAATCAACAGGCTTGAAGTATAATTATATTCTTTGTTCGTACTCCTTGCAGGCTTGAATAGACCACATAATTCCTGGGTTGCTTTCATTTCTGTAATTAGATCATGTGACAGATCCTTACTATATTACAGTCGACTATAGTTGCTTCTCTCCCACCCCCTTCTAAATTTGAAAATGGTTTCTCATGAATTCTTAGATTATAACAGCCCCAGTTTAACAAGGAGCTGTAAGTATTTAGCTTTAATCCTTTACTTTTCTTTCACCTAATAATTTACTTGGGAGCAAGTGATTTTTACTGGTGGCTGTGTCGTTTCAGAGTTGAGAGTTCTTGTTCTCCTTTTGAACTTCTGTTTTCCCAAAAGGAAGCCCTTCTTGACCACATAGAAATACATTGGCTGAACCCCTAGAAGTCAGTATTATCCTTATATAAGTGATAGTTGAGGTTCAAACTGAGCAAAAATAATATACTAGGGTATTGTTTTCTGATCATCTGGAGTTTCACGGAGAAGTAGTTTTCTTTGTTAAAAAGAGTAGATTTATCTCCAAGAATTTATTTTACTTGCCTGGATTCATTCCATAAAAATGAGAGCTGGACATTAGATAATTAGGTCAACACTAAAATCTATTCTTTAATTGGAATTTGTTTCTCCCACACAATATGCCCAATTTTCTGTGGTTCTGTCTGTGCTAGAAATATGATTACTCAGCTAATGTGGCTCTTTTTACTTCCTGTATCAGTCATGCCCTCCAGCCCATTATCTTTCAGATTTGATTTCCCCAGATTCTTGCAATTCTTACTATTTTTCTCATTTTTGTTATTGAGGTATGCAAAATTGGGTAAGGTATGGTAGGTATGGCCTAATGAATACTGTATGAATTGGGGGGTATGATTGGAGGTTGGAGAGAGAAAGAACATCATTCAGAACAAAAATAACAACATAAAGTGTCTATGCTTAAAACTCAAAATAACCAGGCTCTTCCCATCATATTTCCAAATTAGATCTAAGTTTGCACTGTCTCCCCTCAGTCTTCTTCCCTATATTCATTTCTTGTTTTTTTCCTTCCTGTGGAGTATCTGTGTTTTTGATTACTTTCTCTTACCTATCCAACCATATTCAGGCATCATCTCATTTTGCTATTTGATCCAGCTATGCATTTTTATGAATTCCATGACTGTATCCTGCACATACTTCTGTAACTGCCAGTTTGGGTTTTAAAACATTATTTCCTTCTCCTTTTGGGTATTTGCAATACTTCCCAATAATTTCTGCATTTGTTATTCACCCTTCCAGATCACCAGTGCAAATGCTGAATTAAATGACATGCCTATGGACATCACTACATTCACAGATTAATGATTACCCTGCATTAATGGACCTACTAGAGTGCTTTGGTTGGAGACTTCTAAGCCCAGTTCCTCTCCTCTTCACTGGCAGATAAATCATTATGAGGCTTCTATTTTGTATATCTTCCAAGATTTAGAAACCTACATAGTCATACAGAAATAATCTGAAATATATTTTGATTTAGATATTGTCATTTAAGGTCTAGTCAGGGAATATAAACCACTTTTGGTCTTTCAGTAGGGGAAATACAATACAGGAAACTGGTTACTCAGGTGATGCTAAAACTGAGAAGCCAAAGAGGAGATGGTGAAGGTGTCCCAGAGGTTGGCAATGGCTGGAAGCTCCTTCCACTCTAGCGTGGTTGAAGCACAAGAGGGGGAAGTGTTCCACAGCCCAACAAGGGTTACCAGGCAGAGCTGGGAACTGGGAGAACAGAGGAGTGGATTGCCTGTTGGAGTTGAAGGTCTCAAGAGAAACAGCACTGCCTAAGATGCTACCCAGGCAGGGAGAGGAAAAGATGCAAATCTTAGCCTCTCCCCTCTTCCACTGATGAGATGGTGAGCCTCCCACTGGCTGATCTTACCTGGAAACACTTGACAAGAAATCCAGTTCCTAAAAGTACAGATTAGAGCAGGGGAAGTGAGGACAGTGGAACTGAGAGCAAAGGGACAAATGACCAACACAGTTGCAGTCAGATGTGCCTCAAAGACCTGGCTCAAAGTCCTTTACATGGTTGTCTTTTCAGTGAGCTTGCCAATTCACTGCTAACCATCATCTGCCTCTCTCTTCTATTCTGAATACCACTGCTATGCTGGTCTTCATGAAATACTGTTTTTGTCTTTGCACATGACTCCTGCTTCCCGCTTCATCAAGCCTAAACTCTTCAGGACTTTATGAATCTGGATTGCACTTGCTGACTTAGGTCCAAGTTTAGTTAACATTTGTCTGGGGCCAACTCTGTGCCAGAGGGAAGAGAGGAGAAAAGGTAGATTGATACTGGTTGACTGTCTGCTATGCTACAGACACAGACACTATACTGGGAACTTCGTATACCTTCTCTTACTTAATCCTCGGGTATTATTTTCATGTTTCAGCAGGATAATGAGGCTCAGCAAGGGAAAGTAACTGTTTCAAGATGACACAGTCTGGCTGAGTTAGAGCCAGATCCATCTGACACCAAACCCTGTTGTTTCCATGACACCCATCACCATCACCCTCCTGGTTTTATTAATGCTCAGAGAAAATACATGATAATAATGATTTATTAAAGTGAAATGAAAATAATAACATAATTTATTAAAGTTTTAATAAGTGCTACCAGAGCTTTCCATTTCTGGTAAGTGCTACCTGACAGCTATCTGTTTTAGATTGAGAAATTTCCCGTGTAGTGATTGTCACAAGATCTTACCCACTTATCTTTGGTTCAGTTTCTATTTTCTCTACGATATTCCCCCCTACCTGGCAATCTCACATCAGGCTCTCTTTGAGCTTCTCTGACGCTTACACCATGTATATGCATGGTCTCATTGAGTCTAAGTGCTTCATATAAGGGACATAAATTCTGGTAAGCGGTAAATAGTAACAACAATTCTCCCTTATATTTTCCCTCTATCTCTTTATAAAATCCTACTCTAATGACAGAGTTAATCTTTAGTGACTTACTGCCAACCTGTTTTCAGGGATGTGATAAGTGTCTTGCAATTTAGTCAGAACTCCCTTTAATGTGCATTAGTATCACCTAGGGAATACTGTTAAAATACAGATTTTGATTCAGCAGGTCTGGAGTGGGGCCTGGGATTCTATTTCTCCAGTTAACTCTCAGGTGATGCTGACGTTGTTAATCCAGGAGCCAAGCTTTGAGTCGTGGGTCTAGAACACAGAGTTACACATCAAAGGCAGCTGACAGCTACCCAGCACATTCATCACAATGGATGTGATGAAGATATAGTTACAATGCCCTCAAAACTAGGGAGCTGACACATTGGCAGATCACATAAAGGGGAAGAGGAGAAAGGGATTTATTTAATGTTATATTAGTAAGAGTAAGTTGGTGGAGATGGGGCTGGCATTAAATATTGTATGGTAAAGATTTATTTTCCTTTAAAGCAAAGTTCTTCTGGTCTCCTGACAGTTTAACATCTTACTTGAGGGAAGGGTGAATGCAGGAATATGGGGGCAATGGCCTCTGAAAAGTTCTGGAAAGGGAGAAAGAGAAGTCTGTTCTTAGACTCAGCTCTGACTTAGGGATCTCCAAAGATGACCAGGCAGAAATTCCAGATCTTGGTTTGGGAGCTATATTGGAAGATGCCTCTGATGAGCTATGATGGCTAGAGTTTCTTGCTCTCTTTTGCCAACTTCTGGCTGCAATGAAGGGCAGGAGAAATCAATCCTAAAAGAAAGAAGGATAGCTGATGATGTGAACATTGCACATGCATGCACACATATATGTGTGCACATGCATGCACACACCCACAACTGTAGTGTGCTTTTGGTGGCTGGGATACTGATGTGTGGCACTAAGCAGGAGTTTCTCACTCAGCTATCTCCCCTAACCATGTGTTGGAGCCTGGAGAATGCTGGAGATTTCCCTCGGGAGCAAGTGTGCTGGTCCTTCAGCCTCCTGAGGTAGGAGTGCTCTGGGCACATTGTTGACTGGCCCTTAGGGATTCTTGAGGAAAAATGGGAAGATGGACACTTCTTTTCCCACCACCTGCCCTGGGTGTCAAGAAAGTCTGCTGAGGTGACTCTGCGATTGTTAGAATCCAACTGAATATTTTAATAGAGATCGAAGTTTACCTGAAGTAACAGACAGAATCAATCTTACTTTCATTTTCAGAAATCAGTACTGTATTTCCTATAACTCAGTCTCCTTGTCTCTGTCCCAAATCCTTGTTGCTGATAAGAAATAATCATTACTGCCTTTGTCAGACATTTAACTATCTATGATCCATACCATCTGCTGCAGAGTTTTCAGTTTTATTTTAGGATTTTAATGAAGTTCTTTATTTGCTCATTTTATATATCTTAGACTAACCATTACTTCAAAGACTCAGCTCAGATTTCCTCAAACCATCTGGAAGAGGACTGGATCAATCTCATGTACATCTTTGATTTTGGAACAGAGTCAGACTTTTTTTTTTGAAGATTTATTCAATTTTCCCTCATTGATCATGTTCCAGAATGTCCTAGCCCATTGCTTAAATCTTATTCATAATGTGATATTCCTAGCTACTAAAAACTGGTAATTTTTATTGATCTTGCCATTTTTGTGTGATCATCTTTGAAAAACATTGGGATGATGCAGTTGGGGAGAAACAGATTAACTCTGATAGACGTAAATATTAAGCATAAGAGATTACTACTCTCTTCTCTAACCTCCTATTAACCTTTAGGAATTTCTGATTTTGAATTTGGCTAAGTTTATTGCATTTCTACTCTCTCCTAGAAAAGACTAAATTCCCCAAGTGTCAGGATCCGCAGGATCTGGTACTTTCATTGGTGTCTCTTGTACTTAACATATAAATGCTCAATAAGTCCAGGTAATCAGTGAATGACTTTATCTCACTGACCTGTACTAAGATCCAGCAATAGGAGCCCTTTTGAATTCTGCAAAGGACTGGGTAGGAGATGCAGGAAAATCTTTTCCTTTTTGAAGGAAGGTCAGTTTCCCTAAAGTTAGTATCTTTGATCCTTTCTAGTTTGTTCCTTTTGTTCCTCTCTATATATCCACAAGCATAGATACTCGATTTCTGTATGGAGAGATTCTATATAGAAACCCAACTTTGATTTATAATTTCTGTTTCTGGTGAAACATCTCACCCCTGGAGGTGGCGGGAACTACAGAGACGGATGGAACCACACATGGAGTTAGGCAGAAGTGGGTTTGAGTGCTGGCCTTACCTCTTTCCAGTGATGGAACCTTGAGCATGTCACTAATGCTCAAGTTCATAAAATGAGGGTGTTAATGAAGAAGAGGAGATAACATGTATCTTAATGAGGCCTCCAATGCCTTGTCTGACCCAGTCCTAATCCACTCTAGCATTCTCCCCTTGCTTTCCGAATTTCACCCACACTGCTGCCTTTTAGCTCTTTAAAAGCTTCAAGCTCCTGTATGCCCACCACAGGACCTTGGCCTATGTAGTTCCCACTGCCTTCCCCATTCTTGTCTAGCTGACTCACAATCATATTAGAGCTCAGCCAGAGCACCACTTCCTCAAGGAAGCCTTCCCTGATCTTCTCCAGTTAAGTGAGAATTCCTCAGAAGGTGCATTTTGAACTCTATAGGACTTCCCACTATTGCCATTAAATAATAATTGTGTAATGAGTTGTTCAATTCCCCCTACTGTTTTCACCATACAAATATAAGCTCCATGTGGACAGAAATATTCTTTATCTTTGTATCCGCAGTGTTCAGCAGAGTGCTTGGCACATGGTAGTAGCTTAATGAATGATGTTATATGAATGAATACACAAATGAAAAGTAATGAATAAAATTCAAACGCAAACTAGATGCACAATAATGTTTCTTTTCAATCTATCCTCCCAGTTGCCTTCTTTTCTGAAGCTTTGCCTGGGACAGTAAGGAAAATTAAAAGAAATCATGATTTGAATGGATGCATCCTGGCCCCCTTCAGTTGCCTGAAAATAACTCCCTCAGCCATTCGTCAGAGTCCATGACCCCCAACCTTCACCTTGCTCTAGAATCATCTGGGTAGCTTTTTAAAACTGCAGATAAAATTTCAACCATGGTCTGGTGGCAATGGCATTTTTAAATGCTGGAAAAGGTGATTCTAACACGTAGCCAGATCGAGAACCACTGCCTTAGGTTATTTTGAAAAGACATGTTAAAATTCAGGACTCTTACACAGCATTGTATGTCTGTTGGAATAGGTTAATACGTCTTAGCATCTGATCTGCATTTTTGCAGCACAGGTGGGTACCACTGTCATCAGCATTCTCCTTCCAACCCCAGCTGGCCTACTGTTTTACAAATGGTCAAAGTGTTCAGATTGGTCCTATGAGAAAGGGATGAAGGGGCATCATCACAAGGCTGGTAAAGGCCCCACACGTGTGCAAGCCCAGGGTGGGCACAGTCGGGTGGAGTCCTGCAGAGACAAACCTCACCTTCTCTCCAGCATTGCCCAGGCCAGTCTTTGCCCAAATACAGCAGAGTTCTTGTTATTATTTCCATGGAGTGAATCGCACTGGGCTAGTCTTGGATGTGCCCTTTCCTAGATGAAAAGTGCTAGAATGGGTTTGTAGTGTGGGAACAGCTTCAAGGACATTGCCCCTGGAAGGTATGATAGAGGGGATGGTTTGAATGCGCTATGGCAGGGGATTTCAACAGCCAGTTGGAAAGGGCAAGCAAGCTTTGGCTTCAAAGAATGAATTTTTAGAGTCTTTGTTTTTATAAACAAGGAAAATAGGAAAAATATAGAATCATAATTTGGGGCATAAAAGCTCTCTGGTGCAGCAGAAATGCTAAATCTTAGAACTCTGTTCAAGCAGGGGTTGGTAAACTGTGGCCTGTAGTCCAAGTCCTGCCCACCACTTGTTACTGCTCAACTTGTGAGCTGAGAATGGTTTTTACATTTTCAAATGACTGAAAAATAATCAAAAGAAAAATAATATTTCATGATCCATGAAAATGATATGAAATTCAGATTTCAGTGCTCATAAATAAAATGTTATTGAAACACAGTCACGCTTATTCATTTACGCATTGCTGGCCGAAGGCTGCTTTAGTTCTTCAGTGACAGAGCTGAGCAATTGAGACAGAGGCTGTGTAGCCCACAAAGCCTAAATTATTTACTATCTAGTCCTTTATAGAAAAAAGTGTGCTGACTCCTGTGTTAAAGAATCAGAGGAGGAGCTGACTAGAAGGATTAACCATTGGTTGAAAAAGGCGAGTGAGAGATCAGAGAAAGGAGAATAATAGTATCATTGTAATGGTTACTTGCCAAGTGCCAGGCATTTTATGTACAATACCACTTTTAATCCTCTCAATGATCCTTGAGGTAGAGTCAGGGTCCCAGCCAAGCACAGATGCCCACTCCAATTAGGATAACTGGAAGGGGGTTTAGTAACTGGAGTGTTTATAGACTAAAACCAGCGGTAGGGATCCATAAGAGATAGTGCAGTGGCCCAGGCTAGCGACAAAGGAGCGGTTACCACCTCCAGGCCTGAAGTGCTGAGGGAAGAGAGGAGGTTCCAGAATCTAGAAGGAAAGAGTTATGCAGATGGAACTGCCTTGAGAGCAGCAGTGACCTTCAGTTGGAGGACACAGGCAGTCAGATAGGACCTTACAAGGAGCCGAGGCCATCAACAGCCTGCACTCACTCTTCTCTCCCTTCAGTCTTTTTCTGAGGCAGGAGTCTGTTGGATACAACCAGGGCAGGCTGTTGGACTCAAAGAGGGAGGCTGCTGAGGAGTTTCATCCAGGTCAGTCTCCCTGGGGCAGAAAGGATAGTGAAGGGTGTAAAGGGTCTGTCGGGCAAACCAGCACAGGTGGGCACCACTGTCATCAGCATTCTCCTTCCAACCCCAGCTGGCCTACTGTTTTACAAGTGGTCAAAGCTAGGTTTAGTAAGGTTAAACAGTGTCCCTCAGTACACACTGAGCTGGGACACTCTGATTCCAAGACCCTTTGTTTTAACTATTATGTTATCCTGCACTGAGATGGAAGAGACCTTAAGGGGATCCAGGTTTCCTCCCTCTCCGCTTAGGAATAGCTTTTGCAGCGTATTTTCACATGATCCTTTGGCTAATACTTGAATATCTGCCTACATGGGTATCAGTGACTGTCTTGTGGTCGTTTTTGTCTCCACTGGGGGGATTACTCTTATGGCTGGGAAACTTTCTCTTAGATTGGACAAACCCAGGGGGTAATGTTTACTAATTTAAAAAATCAAATGTATTTTTAATTGATACATAAAAATCTGAAGCTCTGTTTTCTTCTTCACTCATTTTCTCAGATTTTACTCTTCAGAATTAGTAGGGAGATTCCTCTGTTACTATTTTTCTGTCTTTGAGCTCCTGGATGTCCTTTGTGTGTTCAGTTTTTTTTCTTTTCCATTTTTTTTTTCTTTGAGACAGATTTTCAGTCGTCACTCAGGACAGAGTGCAGTGGCACAATCATGGCTCACTGTAGCCTTGACTTCCCAAGCTCAAGTGATCCTCCCATCTCTGCCTCCCAAGTGGACTACAGGCACATGCTATCACACCCAACTAATTTTTATACTTTTTGTAGAGATGGGGTTTTGCCACGTTGCCCAGGTTGGTCTTGAACTCCTGGCCTCAACTGATATGCCTGTCTTGGTCTCCCAAAGTGCTGGGATTACAGGCGTTGAGCCACCACACCTGGCCCAGTTGTATGATATTTTAATGGATACTCCCTCCTCTAGCCAGATGGTCACTTCCCATAGTCTTTATCTTTCAAAGTCACAGCATAAACATCAGAAGGAATAAAGGAACCACTGGGCTACAAATTTTTCTTCTACTCTTTTTAAAAGTTTGAGCTCTTAAAAGGCAGGGAAGGCTGCCCAGTCCCGTGTAAATCAGCAGAGGCGGGTAGTAGCTGGGGAGAGTGGTCAGTGATACATCCTGTAGGCTGTGCATACATACCAGGAAGAAGGCTCACCTCGTGACTGGCCATATGAGGCCATATGTCTTCCTTTCTCATGCTGCAATGGAAAGGCATGCGGGACACCCTTTCCTGGCTGTGGTAACAGGATACCTCAAACCCACTGGTGCTTAGGAATCCTTTTTGTTCCATGGAACATAGGATGTGGTTTCTTTTTCAGAATAAGTCTAGGACCGGATAAAACTTTGTGAACTCTCATGATGATAACAGTGATAACAATGACCTTTTATTGAGTGCTTAATCCTTGGTATACCAAGAATAGTTCTCGCCATTTACCATTTGTGTCCAATGGATCTTTTTTTGTTTTTATATTTTTGAGTCATTTTATGAGTAATTTATGGTAGATCGGAGATATTATGAAAAACAACTTTATTGCAAATTTTAATAAAAATTTAAACATAGCAAACTCCAGTTTTTCTTACCATATTTTCCCAGTGTAGAAGATACTGATGCCTACAATTTTGGGGCAGCTTCCTTTGAATGCCATTAACTAGTGATCAATTGTCATGCATAATTCTGGAACATGTCAGTCTTATAAATATAGCATTGATTCCAGACTTCAAGTCCATCTCTAAAAGTTTAGCTTATCGTTTCTTCTAATTGTTTCTTCTTACAGTTATATCATCAAAATAAAATATTTTTAAAAACTGTGGCTCATAATTTGCTTAAAAGAGGGCTCACATCTTCTTTATTCTATAATTGCAAAACATTTTCATGTTTCATCAATTAGAATGATTAATTCAACTGATTGTTTTGGTTTCCACATTATTTATTTTCTTCCATTCCCCTTTCAGTACACACCCACCTAGTCCACTTATGACCCATATCCCGAAAATTTTGGTGCACAACCACATAAGAGGCAAAAGAATGTCGTTACTTTTTTTTCCCCCAAAACAGATGGTCTAAGTTCTGATCACAAAACACTGCATGATGAAGTTCTTCCTGTTGAGTTACTAACTCATTGAGAACCCTATATTTCATTTTTGTCCTTAAAAATATAGTGTCCATTTATTGATTCTAGACTTTGGAAAAATTCATTTAGGATATTGTCATCTGAAAACTCACAGTCTAAAATTTTGCTTATATGAAATCTCTTTGCATTAATCTTATGATTTGTTTAATAAAATGAAACATCTTCCTCTGTAAATTTGCTTATCTTTGCCATTGTGGTTGGAAAATAAAAATTATGGATGCTCAATTGTCTATAAAAGATGAAAAGAAATTACAAAGATGGTGTCTTTACTGTTCTCCTAAACCTTCTTGAATGATTCTACAATACTTGGGGCAGGACGGCAGGAAAACTGAAAGGTGATGTAATAGCCATAGTTTAGTTCATTATTGCATCAGCCTTTTATGAAATTATATCATTTTTCCATTTCACATTATTTCAGTGTTTTTAAACATAGTTGGGAATAATTGGTGAGTAATGATCAAATAATGACTAGAATGATGAATAGCAAAATGTTTCAAGATATAGGAAAAAGAAAATCACTAAGATTCCATAATACAGCTTGGATTTACAAAAATTGCAACATTGACTTTTATTCTATTTTTTAAAGGGTAAATTTTCTCTTGTTATTTGTAAGATTCCTAAGAAAAAGTAAAAGCAATGAAATATCAATCCCTACACATAAATTGCTCAAAAATAGAATCCAAAAGCTAAAATGGGATCCTGTGTTTCCTGATGTTATACTTACAGTTAACGTGTTAGATATCGTATTAAGAAATTTAGAAATGTGACTAAATCCAGCTAATGGATTGAAAAAACTAACAAAGTTTCAGTTGGAGATGATGAAAATGTTCTGGAGATGGAGGGTAGTGATGGTTGCACAGCAGTGTGAATGTATTCAATGCCACTGAACCATACCCTTAAAAATGGCCAAAATGGTAAATTTTGTTATGTCTATTTTACCACAACGAAAAAGGAGGCATGTTTATTGAATGCTTATTTTGTGTCAAATACCTGATGTCGTCAGCGCTGTTATCATCACAGTGACATGGGTTAAAACTGTCTCTACTCAAGTAGATGGGGAAGGCTGACAGAGACTAAGTACATTTTCCAGAATCACAACTGGTCATGGCAGAGCAGGAGGAGGATTCTAGCAGAAAGCCCCCAGATCCTCGTACATAACCACTACTGTGCTTGTGAGGTAGGCCAGGCTGGGGTGCACAGACGTCATTTCCCTGGGTGTGCCATACCCTCTTTCTTCTTTCCAAATTCTTAGGGTGATCTGGGATTCCTTAGTTACCTCCTCAGAATCTCTTCTGATTTCTTTCAAGGCTCTGTGGGGAAAAAAAAAAAAAAAAAGCTTTGCAGGTAAGACCACATGTACTCTCAGCCAAAGCAGCTGCTGATATCCTCAGAAGTGAAGACAAGCATGCCCGTGTCCCAGGGGCTGGAAGAAAACAGTCCCCCAGCACCGCTCCCAAACCAGCCATCATGTGCCTCCACTGGACTTGGTTCTATGTGGCTGCCTCCACCAGACTCTGCGTATAAATGGCCGGGACACCTTCCACCACGTCTATTAGCCACTCTTCTGCCAGGTGGTGGTAATTCTCACTAATTTTACCAGCTTCATAGATGTCAAGCCCAATTGCATTTTATTATGTTTTTCAGGAAAGAAACATTGATTAGCTGGGTGTCAGTGAAATTATTTTCTACAAGTTGGGTGATGGAAAGAGAATTCTAAGTATGCCTACTATGTAAAACACCTTTACAAATGAAATATCCAAACATTTTAATAAAAATTACATTGGTGTGAATAAACAGAGTATGAGTAGGCAGCATAATAATGTATATTTTTTTAAGTGCAAAAATACTATTATTCACAGTTCAAAGATACATTTGTTTTAAGGCAAGAATGTAATTGGGGTAAAGAGCAGGGAGTGTGTCTTAGAGCTGTAGTTCCTGTCTGGGCCAGCTGAGGGCAGTGGTTCTGGTGAGAGCAACTGTCGGCTTAGAGGCCTGGAGTTTACTAAGGATGTCTAGTGAATGGTCATTCTGAGTAATTAGGAGAAAGAGTATCTCTAGCATTAACGGGGCCCAGTTAGGGTGAAGGGTGATAGGAAGTGCCCAGACTGCCTACCTACTGGGTTTCTTAAAGAGGTCCTGGCAGTCCCTGAGGTACACGCTGGAAATGCAGATCCTAGTGCCCTACCCGTAGATTACTGAGTCAGAAATCTCTCAGGTGATTCTTTTTCACAGTCAAGCCTGAAAGTCATTGCTGTGTTAGCTTCTCTTCAAGTGGAAGCACGGAGTTGAAGATAATAGAAGGAACTAAACCAAGACTAAATGCTGGGTTTTATAGGATTGTTATAGAGTCATATAGGATCTGATGTAGGATCCGGGAAGCAGAAATGCAAGAAGAGAGTCAAAATAGAGATCTCCTAGGAGACTGTTAATTTGCTAGCCTGGTTGGAAATACAATGCATGGGAGGTGAGGCAGACAGAGCCATCCAATTGCAGGGTCAGAACTTGGAAGGCCTGAGGCATGAAAGGCACAGGGTGGGGGTGCAGTCCTCACCACAGTGCAGGACCCAGAGGCTGGGGCTAAAGGAGCTATTGCGTCCCAAGTTCTGTCCTGGAACAGTAATAAGCCTTCCTGCTCCTGTCCTCGGCTCCAAAGCTGAACTGGAAAGCCCAGTTTCCCATCATGCCTTTCCAAGTGGTTGCAGGCACAGGAGGTCCTGTTATAAACCCAACTCCCAAGTTTGAGACATGGGAAACTGCAAAATAAGATGCATCTTTAGAGCTCAACAAATGGACTTGCCAAGAGGGGCTGGTGAAGGTGACACCCATTTACCCAACTTCCTCGCCCTTCATGGGAAGAGTAGTTCAAATGTTGGGCTCAGTGTGAGCAAAGCAAACAGCACAGGGTGAGAAAAGAAGCGAAGTTTTGGGACTCAGGAGCCCACGTGCGTGTGCATGTGCACGCGCCAAGTGGAGAGGGCAGCCTACTGCGGGCTTTATCAGTTTGGAATTTATCCTGAGGACAATAGGAAGCCATGGAAGGGTATTAAGCTACAGGGCAAAGTGGTCAGAATTATGCTGAGTCTAGGAAGTGCTATTTCTGGGCTGGTTAATTTGATCATATCAACAAGAGAATCAGTATGGGGTCAAATTGGTTGCTTTTTTATTTGTTACTGAGACAAAAAAATACAGATTTTGAGGAATTTGAGAGTGGTTAGTCCCCTAAATCCATTGACTAGGTTGGCCTCCATCATCCTCCCTAAAACAAAAAATCTTCCCTTAACTCTAAGCAGAAAATGAAAACGTATGTTCTTGGGGTGACTTCATCTTTTGGAATTTTCTCATCTATTTTCCCAAAATTCCAAAGCAATTGTTACAAAAAGGACACAAATATTAATGGCTTAAAAAGTTGTCTGTGAATCTGCTTATTTTTCTGAAAAGAAAAAAAAAAAAAAAAAAAGAAAGAAACAGAAGGAAATTAAGCTAGAAATGAATGAAATTTGTTATCTCCAGGGATCAGTGAGAACCAAATGCAACATGTAGGGAAGAAGATGGAACTTCTCTGGTGATCCCTTTTGATTTGGTTTTGTGTTTCAAAGTGTGTTAAAGGTTTACATTTCCAAAAAATAAAATTAAGAAATGGGAAAAAGATGAAAATTGAATTCAAACAAAAAAATCAAAATTATATGAAATAGATAAAAATCACACATTAGAAAAATTACTCAAGTCACTTTTGAACAAAGTGTGCTGATTGTACAACCCAGCATAACATTTTCTACCAATGAAAATGAAACTGTATGGAAATCTTGAACTCCACTTAATAAATTGTTGATAGTGTGTACTGCAGGAACCGGCAAATGGGTAAATGTAACAAGGTTCTTGGGAACCTGGATTCTCACTGTGGAAAAAGAAAGATACAAATGCGGACTGGGATATAATGGCCCCTGCCTGAATTAATTATCACCCTGATGGTTACAAAATGACAATTTTCTATTTCTAAATTTCCTACTTATTTATTAGTTGGTATTCTTCTGTAAAGAGGAGTGTTTCATTCTTCTTCCCACTTTGATTTTTCAATCTATCAGAATATATATTTGTTTCCTCTAATATGTTATAACCACTTCTGTCATTTGTCATTTTGATGTTTAAATTATCTCAGTTTCCCTAGTGGGAATCCTTTCAGGATGAATCCCATGTCTTCTTGACATATCTCCATCTTCCTAAGAAATAAATTTTTGAAATAAAAATAAGTTTATATTGGTACTGCTGGGACCAATTCAACACCACAACACAAAACAAACAAATGAAAAAGCAAACATGTCAGCTAAACGCAACGTGAGATCTTTGATTAAACCCTGGAGGCGTGTGTGTATGCATGTGCAGGTGTGTGTGGGTGTGTGTGTTTATGTATGTACTTAAATCAGCTGCATAAAACTGTGTAGGACAATTGAACTTAAAAAAGACCATGTTAGAGAAGAGTATTATATCAATGTGAAATTTCTGGAGTATGATATGAAATGAGGAAAATTTTCTGTTGAGATACTTACCTAAGTATGTAGGAGGGAAGTGTCCTGAAGCATAGGAAGCTAAAACAATGAATTCTCAAATGATTAAACAAAAAAAAGGTGTGTGCATATGTGTATAGAGAGATAAAGCATATCTGGGACAATAAACAGTGAATGTAGGTGAACAATATATGGGTGTTCGTTTTACTGTTCTTGCAATTTTCTCGAAGTTACAGTATTTGGAAAAGAAGTTGGAGGAGGGATGCTGGGTTGCATGAGAAAGACTGTGGAAGACAGGGCTGGGGCTGCACTATAAACTTTTAACATCTGCAGGGCATCCTAGAGGGTTCAGAAGGACATGCCACATGGGAAGGTGGCTGGAGGAAAATAGCAGAAAATAGCAGAAAATCTGGAGCAGCAGCTCACTCACAGTGATTTAGGGTCTGCAAGCCTTGAGATTTTAACAATGCAGTTATTTGTTTTAAACACACATATAACATCATTTCCTTTTATATCCATATTTTACACATGCAACATTAGGGCCATATTCCAGCTCCATCCCAGTCCCAAGCAGTTGATGAGAGGGACATTTATTGACTGATCCGGTAGATGGGTTTTAGTCCAAAGCTTCTCTTCGTGAGTGATTTCAGTTCTTGCTCGTTAATCTTGCTGTGAAATCACAGTTAAAGGATTGTGGGAGAGCACATCTAAGGTATCCAGTGATCAGCAATACAGCTTATTTTCTGTCAAGTATGACTTTGTCATTTTTATCTGATACTTACCACACAGCCTCATGCAAAAACAGGTTTGCTTCACCACCACCCCTCCTTCCCGCTGCTCCTTTCCCAGGCCCAGATACAGATTTGTATTCCTGGCATCCTGCTCTTGTTTGATGAGTTTTAGGAGGCTTCAATTCTTGTTTTGTCCCCAGGAGTAAAGCAGCAACTGCTTTAAACTGATAACGACATGATTTTGCTGCCCTATAGACAGTCATTTAAACTCTGTGATATGTGGTCACTGCCTCAAAATTCAAGCAATGGAAATGACATCATTATCAGCCAACTCTTTATGATGAAAAATGACCCACATTAGGAAACAATCTGAACCCAAGAAAACTTCAGTGATCAATCATCACAATTATAATGTGCTGGCCTTTTATGTAAATCCAACCCACAGTGAAGCAGGATTTGGATGGAAGAGTTGGGGGAGGAGAAATCTAGTGGAAAAAACATTAGTACAATGTAATTAAGCAAAAGGGAAAGCTTCAGATAATATATGTTTCTCAGGGGACCCTGACAGACCTAAGCTGAAAGGGTTGCATCATCATCATTAAAAGCATTTGTTAAATGCCCAGAGCTACAGAGAGATGGGCTGGACTTTGTGCTGCGTGAAGTTAGTTGAAACAGGCCAAGCCCCTTCCACCAGGAACTTGAGCCCTCCAGGAGCTACCTGGTTGATGAGTAGTGGGCAGGGACATTCCCTCACTGCAGGGGAGCAATTATAACTGCCAGAGGGTGATGTTGCAGCTTTGGAGTGCCTGACTTTCCCCATTCTGCTTTAGTCCCTTGGGGTCATTTGTCCTTTTCAAGGCTGCATGGCCAGCCACATGCTCAAGGTGGCCTCAGTATGAGGTAGAAAGGAGTGGGACTGTCACCATCCATCTGCAAGAAGGCAGAGTGTTTTCAGAGAGCAAAGGAGGTGGGGACTTTGGTGATAAATCATGCCTTACCTGAGGGCCTGTATGATTGCACCTGGCCAGCTTCACATGTCTGCATTTGATTCTTAGAGTTTGTGTGTTGTCTATTACCTTTTTCTCAGACCTGGAAATGGTTGTGTGTGTGTGTGTGTGTGTGTGTGTGTGTGAGTGTGAATGTGTATGAAGAGATGCAAGGAAGGCGAGGAAGGACAAAGGGATAATAGATGTGGCTGTGTTGGTCCCAGAAAATTGTAGAGAACAAGGCATCTCCTGGTAGCCTATACCTTAGGAAATGTAAGAAGCACAGGAAAGCGAACACTCAGCTCAGCTCAGCCATCCCTTACCAAGGACTCCAGAGGCTGCAGGTCCATCCCATGGCAAGGTGGCTCTAGGCTAGTGAGTGCTCCAAGCAAGATCTCCACATGGCAACACTTGTTCCCCTTCAATCCTATTTTTTCTTGAAAACTTTGTAGTGTCATTTCTTCTATTCTTGCTCTCAACTCTACCTATGAAACCTCTTATATATGCACTTCTTATCCTGAAATCAATGTCCAGGTTATGAGGCCTTGGCCTACTTCCTCCCCTCCTTTTCAATACTCTCCTACGTGATGCAAATAACCCTTTTCTACTTGCAGACCAATAAAACTGGAAATTTCCTTCTAGGAGTTTGTTCCTTGTAGCTAAAGTTCCACCCTCCTATTGAATACAAATGCTCCTGAGAACAACACATTAAGCTTTGTGTGGACTGGTGATTTGGTCTCTTTCAGGGTAAAGAGAGGAGCATCCCAGACAACAAGGCACTACCCTACTAGAGCAGATAGGATGGGTCGCCAGGGTAAGGGGAAGATGGAGGACCCTAAAGGAAAAATCATATGAAACATGACTTCATGTTGACTCACTATTCTAACTCTTTGCACCAATCATGTCTTTTAATCCTTACAACAATGTTACAGGACTATATAGGAGCTTTATTATTCCCTTTTGCAGAGGAGGAACCTGAGATTCAGAGAGGTTAAGTGACTTTCTCATGATTACATAGTTGGTGGGCAGAGCTGGGATTCAAACCTTCCAATACCTGTCTTTCATCATTACACTACTCCAGAGAGGAGAAGCACCTGTGGGGGAGAACTTTGTCAAGCATCCTGGGAAGTAGGTTCTGATACTGCAATTGCCCCTGCCCTGCCTCCAGCCCAGGGTACCTTGGTTTTCTCTGGTTGTATTACAGATGTGTGTCCTGGTGGTGGCAGGAGGCCACACCTGTCTAGAGGGAACAATGGGCCTGCTGGCAGAGGCCTCACTTTGTTCTGGTGGAGTCAGCTCAAGCAGCTGTGGGATCTTACCCTTGGCAGCAGTCAAGAACCCTCCTCGGGTCACCTTTGGACTTACAGCACTAGCAACTTTCTAATGTGACCCATCATGGCATTTTAAACACTGCCAGCAAATGCCCAGCTGATTTATCCACAGCAGTTAATGAAACCATATCTTGGGATCTGCAGATGTCACTGGGCATGCTCCGGTTGACCTCCGTTGTAGTCTAGTGGCCACTTACGGAGCGCACCATTGGTTCAGTTAGCTCAGTGAGTATGTGGTGCTGAGCCTTCTCTCACTGTGTTGAGGGGCCGGAGGAGGTCGCATAGGGAACACCCTACTTCACTCTGGGCTGAAGAGGAGGGGAAACAATTTTTTGGAACATTTCCTAAAAAATAGGCCATCTCTTGTGTTCCCCAGAGTAGCTGATGTCCAATCAGCTCTGCCTGTGCTCCCTACAGTCAAGAAGTTGGGTTCTTTGGATGTTTTGTGTGGCAGCCCTGGTTCATCCCAAACACCCACCTCCATCCCCATAACTTCGGGCTTGGCTGGGGAAGGGCTATGTGGGGCACGAAATAATCATTTCATAGCTATGGTTTAAATCATGCTTTATCTCATGAATAATCCATATGTGGTTACCAGGAGTCGTTAATAGTTGTCAGTCTTCATTTTCCAGGTGGTGGGAAGTGGGGAGGGTGAAAGAAACATCACTAGGTCTGTTGTCCTCTCCTCACCAGCACTGCTCCTGTGACCAGATCAGGTCTTTCTTCCCCACCTAGCAAAGAGAGGGGCCGTGGGGATTCTCAGGAAATGTTGGTTTGGAAGGGACAGAAATAAATCGCTGTAGACGGGAGCAGAGTCTGTGTAGAGGAACTGATCTGCCTCTGTTCATAAAATCCCCATTCATTTGTACCTTTGGTGAGAATACTACTTTCTCCCTGAGGTCTGTGGGATGTATTATCATTAAAAGTATCATGATATTTAACTGGCTCACAAAGTACATCACCCATCAGGTCCAGTTTGCTTCTTAAAGCTGGAGAGTGAACAGTCTCCCTGAAATTCTTGGACTCTGTTTCTTTCCATTAAGTTCTTTTGTATATGGTGCATATTCGTGATCATATTTTAAATCAGATTTTTTTTCATGGCTTGTTTAACTTGTGTCCCTTTTTGGAACCTATACATTGGTCAGGTTTCTAATCAGAGCCAGAGAGCATAGGTGAGTGTTGGGATGTGAGGGTAGTAGGGGTTTTGGCGAACAGTCCTCAGTGGGTAGAAAAAGGTGAACAGTGTAGTGCTGGGAATACTGGGGTCAGAAGATCTGGAATCAAGAAATAACTCAAACAGGTATTAGCTGAGTGACCTTGGATTTGATTTAAAACTTTCTGAACATCAGCTTCTTATCTGTAAAGTGGAGATAATACTTACCTTGAAAGGTGCTGGGAAGGCTCAAATAAGATAAGGTATGGGGAAAGGCTTTGGGAACTACACAGTCTTACATTTGTGAAAATTATGGCTTCTAATCTTGAGTTTGATCAAATAGTTCTTGAAAGAAAATGGTCTAAGTATGGGGCTTTGTTAAACAGATATTTCTAACTGATTTTTCTCCTAACAGGATTTAATCTATACTCTGTGGTTTTGTGTCTATTTTTTCAAGATGTAGGCAAGTTAATAAAGCCTGTGCTTGGCATTGTGTTTGGCAAGGCCCTGCACCTTGCCATGCCAATGTAGATAAGGGTTGGAGACCAAGCACAGGCAGTGTAACCCAATAAGTGGGGGTGTGTCCTGGGAAGGTGGTTCCTGCCTGATTGCCATGCTGGACCTCTGACCTGTCCCTATTGTCCATCCCCGCCAAACTTTTGAGCCACCTCATCTCTCTGACCAGGTCTGTAGAGGTTTGAGGCTAGGGTCACATCTGTGGCCAGAGTCTGCAGGTCTGTCAGAAAGAAAGGTGGTCTGACATTTGAGGAATTTGAGACATTTGACATTTGAGAACTACATGCTGTCTACCATGTAGTAAGTGCTGCTGTATGTCAGGTGCTGACCCAAGCACTTTATGTGCATTACCCCATTAAATCTTCACAACAGTACTGCAAGGTAGGAGCTATTATCATCTCCATCTTACAGATAAAGAAACTGAGCTCAGAGAGTTTAAGTCAATTGCTGAAGGTCGACAGTTAATAGAGTGCAGATCAGGAGTCCCATGTGGGTCTGTGTGATCCCAAAGGTTGCTCTTATCCCAGAATGCTGCTCCAGTGTCTTGCCCAGCTGGGACTTGACAGCAGCCAAAGCCTCAGATCAAACAGTGAGACGAAACGTGGCACTAGGGGGTATCCTCCTCTTGCTAAAGGGAAGAGAGGCAGAGGACTGGAACTGCATGTGACTTCCATCTTGTGGCACTGAGGTACAAGACCCGACATCAGTCGTAAATGAAACATATCACAGGCCAACTCAACAGGGCTTAAATCATGTGGCTGTACATAGTGCATGTGTATGATGGGTACTTGTGCTTCAAAATCTCTTCTTTAAAGTTGTAACTGGCCATTTAAAACATTTCTTTTCCAAGTAGCTATCCCCACATTTTTAGGGTTGTTTAAAGTGGGAGTGGGGTGAGCTGAATATCATTACAACTCTTTCTTTTGACCTCTTTGATTCTAATTTCATATTGTTCATTCATAACTTGTAAGTTATTGTCTAAAAGGAAAGGAAAGGGATGAGAAAGAGAGGAAAGAAAGAAAAAGAAAGAAAGAGAGAGAAAGAAAGAGAAAGACAGACAGAAAAAAGTCAGTTTTTTTTTTCCAAGCAAGACAAGAAAAAGGAGAAAAACAATGGGGAAAAGCCAAATGTGATCCAGGGTTGAGTAAAGTAGCATGAAACTGGGGACTTTAATGTCTGTTACACCCACCCAGTACTATCACATAAATCTCTACATTACATTCCGCTAAACATGTCAGAAATGAAACTATGCTTGCAAATAATTGCTGCCATTGAATGAATCCGCCCTAGCACATCCATTTGGGCTCAAAATAACCCCTGTAACCTAAGAGTAAATCAGTGACTGGACACCCAGTGCCAAGCATAATCTCAAGCAACATTTAACTAGGTTCAATATTTATTTCCCTGCCTTGAGTCACTTTGAAATGATCTGGACTCAGTTCAGACAGGACCAGCCCTAATTTTATGGTGCTCTTGGAATCCTTCCAACAACATGAGGGCTCAGATGTCAGGGAGTTCCAGAAAAATGAGATCCCTCACAGAAGATTTCACAATTTAAGGCACCCTCCTTCCAACATTTTGCAATATGTGGGCTTTTTACTGAAGATGTAACTTTTTCAGAGGCTTTGAGCACCCTTAAGAAGTATGCGTCACCCACACTCTAACTCCTACTTCATCCCTCGGGATGGGGTGGGCAACATTAACCTGGTTAACAGCTTGCATAAATAAAATCTCTTAATATCTGTAAATAGGAAAAGAGAGGCCCTCAATTTATCCCCATTTTTCAAACAAATGACATTACCCAAACAATTATGGAAGACGGATTTGGGAAGCTTCAAGCCACATTAAAACAGCAGATAACACTCCTACAAATTTGACAGACACAGGAACACATCAAATAAATAGCAGTGAATTCTCAAGCTTTTGTATCTCAAATGTTCAATCAATAGAAAAACAACCAATTTTATTATACACCAGAGATAAATCTTAAGATGGCAGGATTGACTTATAGCTCCCTGTTAAAGGGATATTGAGCTGACATTGAGTGACCTCACCGTCAGCCACAACATTTATCATAAAAGTCTGACATGGTTAAGTGAAGTGATTGATATTGGCTCATCTTGCTCTAAAATGTGGGCTTTCATCTGTTTTAGTTGGGAAAAGAGTAAAGGACCTCACTCATGCAATTAAACACTTTCCTTTTCTTTATTTTTCCTTAATCTACCAATGGTTATCCTTAATTCAGCGTAATGGCAAGAATTCTAGAGTCTGTGAGACCTAGGTTCATATCCTAGGAGCATCATTTATCAGCTGTTGAGCAAAATTTTAAGCTTCTCTAAGGGAAAGTTTCCTTATCTACAGAATTAGGAGAACTGAGTGAGATAATGTAGTTAAAGCAATCATTAAAGTACCCGGATACATATTTAAGAAATGTTAATCATATTATTATGATAATAATCATCATTATTATAATTTATTTTGACTCCTGACTTCATTATTCTGTCAACCATTATACTATTAGCACAGTAATAATACCAATAACAAAAATACCTATTATAGATACCTTTTGTTGATACCCACTAGGTACCAGACACTGTCTCAATGCTTTAAATATGTTTTCTCATTTAATTACCACAAAACCTCTGAAGTTGGTGCCATTATTATACCAGTTGTTAGAAATAAGAAAATTGAGGATCAGAGAAATAAAATTGCTTAAGATTGCACAGTTGGCCAAGATCCAAACACACTACATTACACTGGTCTCCCAACCCCAAGTCACATAGATTATCACTTCTTGTCCTATTACACCCTGAGAGGAACAGAAAACTCTAAAATTTGGGGAAAGTCACTCTATCTCTCTGTACCTCGGTCTTTTCATCTGCCAACTGAAAAAGTTGGAGTGGATTACATAAGACATTTTAGGACTCCAGGATTGTAGTGGAATCAGTAGTTCTCAAGAAAGTTTAGAAATATGGCCGGGCGCGGTGGCTCAAGCCTGTAATCCCAGCACTCTGGGAGGCCGAGACGGGCGGATCACGAGGTCATGAGATCGAGACCATCCTGGCTAACACCATGAAACCCCGTCTCTACTAAAAAATACAAAAAACTAGCTGGGCGAGGTGGCGGCGCCTGTAGTCCCAGCTACTCGCGAGGCTGAGGCCGGAGAATGGTGTGAACCCGGGAGGCGGAGTTTGCAGTGAGCTGAGATCCGGCCACTGCACTCCAGCCTAGGCGACAGAGTCAGACTCCGTCTCAAAAAAAAAAAAAAAAAAAAAAAAGAAGTTTAGAAATGTGTAAATAGGATTTTATACATGTTTGTTTGAAATGGAGATAGTGTACAGGTATGGCTTGTTCTGCATGGTCACTTTGCGCAGGCAGGCTGGAAGGAAGAAGGTTGCTGCACTTTTTATAATGGCTTAATTCTTTCTTCCCAAGCTATCATAACTCTGCTATGGAGGAAGCATTCCACTTACCCCAACATGCTTGTTTTCAGTATATATGGTTGTAATAAATTAGCACAATCTTTAATTTGGATAATCTTCACTTCCTGCTCCCAAATCTTGATGATTCTTCTCAGATGTTTAACAATAACTCCTTCTTCCTAAATCCTAAAATTAAATTCTCCTGCCATTCTGGAAATAATGTTGTGATTAAAAATCTATTTACATTTGATCCTCACACTTCGGTGTTGACATAAAATAAAACCACTGATCACTGTTGTTGTAGCATTAGGATGTTTAAAATATTTCACATCCTGTCCACAAGGTAAGCAGTTTCCAGATATAGTCTGTTTTGAGGCTTGGCTTCCAGGGTGGAGATGGTGGGCAAAGGTAGGAAGAAGTGGCTGGTGAATGGAAGGGTCTAGAGGGGGTAGAAGGGATTCTGAACCTCTCCTTTTGGTTGGAACCAAGCCCAGGTCATTTCCTGACCCCGTGCTGCTGGGGTCTAGTGGCAAGACATAGACACAGTGCCCTGACTCTGTGCTCTCATTTCCACCTCTTGAGCACAGCTCTCTGCTGGGTTCTGGTCCTGGCTTCCTGACCTGCTATTTATTTTGTCATGTGACATGCGGAAATATTATGTCTGCTGGGTTGGCTCTTCCAAAGTGACCAAGACATTGCCACATTTTGACCTTCCATTCTATTTGGGTTGAGGCTAAAGAAAAACTGAGAGAAAAAATTGTCTGCCTTCAGTTTCTAGGACTAGTAGCTTTATGTTGTGCTTATACAGACATTAACCTGTCAGAAGTATTATTGATTCATATTAATAGTTTCAATAAACTGTAAATTATTGAGGAAATTTACTATTAGTTAACCTAATTGACTTTAAGGATACTAATCAATTATATGGCTGAATTAGAAAAAAAAAAAAATTAAGGCCGAGCACAGTGGCTCCCACCTGTAATCCCAGAACTTTGGGAGGCCAAGGAGGGTGGATCACCTAAGGTCAGGAGTTCGAGACCAGCCTGACCAACATGGCAAAACCCCGTCTCTACTAAAAATATAAAAATCAGTTGGGCGTGGTGGCTCATGCCTATAATCCCAGCTACTGTGGAGGCTGAGGCAGGAGAATTGCTTGAACTCAGTAGGCAGAGGTTGCAGTAAGCCAAAATTGTACCATTGCATTCCTGCCTGGGTGACAAGAGTAAAATGCCATCTCAAAAAAAACAAAAAAAAAAAGAAAGTAAAAATTTAAATATGTTTGCTCTAATTAGCTTACACGTGTAGACATAGATCAAGTCCAGGCACAGCAGATGCACAGGGAGTGCAGTGACCTTCTCATGTCTTCTGCTTACTTGAGAACTATAAGTAGAAACTCTGACTAGATGAGGCATTTTAGGGATGGGAGAGAGGTGGGAGTTGGTGGTATGTTTTATGGACTATTCTTTCAACATCACTTATCAGAAACCAAGAAAACTCATAGTTTTCTGAAAGTCATTAGCCTTAGCTTTGATGATTTGCACCTAACCATTAAAAGTTAGTAGAAGTCATTCATTGCAGGCTTTTTCCATGGAGTGTTGTTAAGCAAGATTTGTTGTCCTTTACATATTATTTACCAAAATGTGACACAGCTTTTCAGTGAAAACATACAGAGGACATTAAACTGTCTTTTTTGTTTTCTGAGGCCTCCTTAAACCTTGCAGTTCAAGCCCTGTCAGAGATATTACTAAACCTGTTTTTCAGGGATTTGAAATCTGCTCATAAAAATTAACTTCATGCTTTTATGCAAGTTAAAAACAGAATTCATGTGGTTCTTTTAAAATCTTGTAAGTCTTTGAAAGAAGGACTAATAAAAATATACCTTCCTAGATGGCTTTTCCTGTGGCTGCACAGCCTGTTTGTTTAAGAACACGTTGCAGCTTGGCAGCTCACATTACTCCACCTCCCAATCCCAAAAGCACAAAGTATTTCTGGTTTTATTCAGAACCTTCAATGGAAAATGCCAGCTGTTCCTTTTTTGTTTTTTTCCCCCTCTCCTGAAAATTGATTAGTTGCCCAGGAAAGGTATAAGAGAGCTCCACTATACAGGGCTTGAATTCTTGTGCTGGTGTCTCGGGCATGGACATGTCACTATGTGTTCAAGAAACAACTCACACAGTTCTCTGGGCCACAGCATGGAGCACCAACCTCATCCTTCCAGGCTTTGGAGGCCAGACCTGCCACAAGGCCCAGTCCTGTTTCTTTTAGGCCCCAGCCACAATGAAACCATGTGCTTCCAAGGTCATGTATCACCTACCTATCCAGGGTCAGTCTTTCCCCCACGGGAAGCTGCGAAAATACCCATGTGGCTGTGGGCTTCTACACTCATCCTCAAGACAAGAAGAAACCTGTGTCACACCCTGCTTCAGGACAGCTTGTTTTGCCTCTGCTAAGTACAACCTATTCTTGTGCTTTTACCTTATCTTAGAGTGATATCACAAAGCCCTACCCTGGCCTCATGATGGGAAGGTACCAAGATGAATGCTTTGGTGGAAGGAGAACTGTATTATAGAAGATACAAAGATTCATTCTTTTTGTTCATGTACTCATTCATTCAAACATATAGTGAACATATACTATGCACAAGGCACATATAAGGGTGCTAAAGTTATGAGCCGAAAGATGCAGGCCGTGTCCTAATGGACCTGGAGTCTACAGATGAAGAAAAGCATACAATTATAGTACAGTGTGTGTGTGTGTAAGTTGGTCAGAAGTGTGACAGGGTGTTGTGCATCAGAGGAGAGGCATCTAGTACAAGGTGGGAAGGAGCATATGGAAGCCTTCCTGAAGGGAGTAACTCATGGGTGAAGTTGAGAAACAGATACCAATGAGGGTCCTCATAGGGTAAGTACAATGAACAATTTGCTTCTAAGATAAGGGTTCTGATGACTGTAATTTAGTCCCAGAGGGTAAAGCCTTTCAGGATGTAGCTTGGGATGCTTCCTTTCTAGCTGTTTCTTTGAGAAAGTTGCCATTTTATTCCCTAACACCCATTGTGGTCTCTGTAGGACTTTGTCCCATTTATGTTCAAAGTCCAAAAGATTGGATTACAACTTTGCTAAGCTCAGATGTCCATCCCCACCTCCTATTATTTCTTATATAGGACTGACCTGGTAAATGTTGCTTGGCTGGGTCACAGATGGCTGATATGATGAAAGATCTTAGTGGAGATGTCACTCAGGAAAGTGACCCTATTCATTACCTGTTCCCACTGTAGTGCTTTAACTGTGCTATAGTTACAGTTTTTGTGGAATAAGAATTAACTGGTGTGTCACATCAGAAGGACTCCTTCTCCCAAAGTCAAGAGCCCAAATGATGCTGCTTTCTAAATCCAGCTAGGCTTCTTTACTCTGAGAGAGAGACCTCTACCACTGTCTGTGACAGACAAGGACTTAGCAACTAGCAGATGTCACACTTGTGTGCTTTTCTCAGGGAGGCAGCTCAGGTCTTCTCTAGTTTTGTAGCTTTATTTCTGATTTTAACAGACTTTGGCCTCTTGTTTCTGAGCCCCTTAAAAGGTAGATGCAACAAGCAAAGAAAGGGGAAAGGATGAGGGTGTTGGCTTTTAGAGGTGGCCAGGAAAGATAGCAGATAGTGTGACAAGAGGAAAAGAGGAAGAGGAGACCCGTGAGAGATAGAGACATAAGAATTTAAAAAGAAAACTCTGGCCAAGTGGGCTGGGGATGGAGATTCTGTGAGAACCTTGGGTTTTTTGCCTCTACAATGAGTCTTGGACTCTGTTCCCTTGGTATTTGTACAGTTAAGAAAATGTGTTAATATTTTCCTAATTTTGAATTGACATGGGAATTATGGTAATTTTGAATTTACATGGAAATTGTGATAAGAAAGTATTTTTCTCCAGTCACTTGATAAGTCATTACAAAGGTGTTGCTCTCCTTGATAAGAATAGAGGTAGAACCTTATTCTTTTAAGTGCTCTCTTCTTAAAGGAAAGTAGCATGGCTCCATGGATAAGCAGCAGATTGCATATCTGGAACCTGTTTCTGTATGTTTCTGGCCTTATTTTCTGTGACCCTGAACATGATTCTTCCCTCCCTTTCTTTTTTCTTTAAAATGGGGCTCGTTACCTTGACAGAACTTGCTGAGTGATATACCTTTGTAATAGAGGTGTGTATGCAGAGAACTTTTTAGAAACATGTGGTGTGTATTTACATGAGGTTTGGGAAAGGAAGCTTATGCCGTCATGTGAACTTCAGGTGATGTCTAGCGTGTAATTTGAGAATCAATGAATTCGCAGTCTTCGTCATGCAACTGAGGAGACTGAGGCACAGTAAGATGAAGTAACATGGCTGAGGTTATATGAAGGGCAAAGCTGAAACTGATGTGAACCCCCTTGGATCCTGAGATGCTGTTTTTTCCATTAGACTGTGACACTCACATTAAATTTGTATGCCATTTGAACCAGTTGACCCACCCTTTAGTTTTTACACATCTTCTAAGTTTTATTTATTACATATTGGAACTCTTCTCTTGACACTGCATTTGAAATTATTTTATGGCTAAAGTTTGATGGTTTATAATGCAGTGGCCTCCTAATAGCAGGTCAATCAGAAAGACTTTCATTTGGCACTGGTTCTCAATGATGTAACTAAGCTATTTAAAGCTTGGCAAGGAAGCCCAGTAAAACCCTGAAGTTCTTTCTATCCTGGAGCTGATTGGCTGAAGTGATCTTGGATCCTCAGAGAAGCTTCAGGAACAATGATTGCCACAGTCACACTGCTTTTGTGGCAGGGGTGCTGCATCTCTTGGGATTTCTCTGATACTCTCTCTGTGCCAGGCTTCACATGGCCTTGCCTGTTACTGAGAGGTTAAGGGGATCACAGTGAACCTGAGTAAGATGGTTTATTGGCTATTCAGGGACCCTTTTCACATGCGACCACTACACTGCACCCCTCCTCCATGCACCATCGTCTGGTGTGATTGTTCTTATAAATCCCTTTGCGAGCTTCGAAGAATGATGCATGTCTATTCATGCTATATCCAGTCACAAATATTAGGCACCTACTAAGTGCTTGATCCCATGCTTGACAAAATGGACAGTAAACACATATCTAATAAGTAACCCCATTCATCAGAGGCATACATTCTGTTGTGAAGATGAGGCACAAGCACATGGAATGAAATATAAAATATATAAAAAGGATGCAGTGCAAGTATATTGTGAGGTAGCCCAAAAAATGAAATACGGACTATGGGGAAGGACACAGGCTTTACCAGTGATGGACCTGGGTTCAAATCCCATCCTGCCACTTACTAGCTACATAACCACGGTTTTCTCAAATGTAACATGGGTTGGGATAGCTGTGAAGATTAAATAAAAGATAATGTAAACTACTTAGCATAGGACCTGACATTTAGTGAGTACTTGATAAATAACTAAAATATTGTTGTTATTATAATTGTAGAGATTATAAGTGCTACAAGAATTCAGAGAAAGGAGAGTGCAGTGTGGGCTGAAATGAGAGAAAATGGCCTATAAACTGGGAAGACGTGGGTCCTTGAAAAATGAGTTCAAATCAGACTAGGATGGGTTTAGAAGAAGGGCTCCCAGGTAGTCCCAGACAAACAGGAGAGCAAAGGCCTGGAGGCAGCAATGAAAATGGGCTTCCAGGAGAATGTCATTGTAGGGGCTTGTATGGGGAACATGGGAGAAGAGGTACAACCCGATTTTGGCCAGTGGTAGAGCCTTCATCCACTTCCTCTTCCGGATGGCCCTCACTGGTACTCATCCCTTGTCTCCCCATTCATAGCCCAGCAGGAGGAGAGCTGTGCTGTGGGTTTTTGAAACCTTTGCACAATCAAAGGTTCTAAACTTCTGCCATAGTTTAGCAGGTGAGAGCCTGAAGAGAACTTCCTGGTCCACAGCGGGTAATTCCATGACTCATATTGAGAATCTTTTAAAAATTTATTTTATTGTTGTTATTGTTGGGGGAAGGGGGACATCAGTTGTGTTACTGAGAAGAAAGAACTGGCAAGTAAAAAAGGACCATGGAAATAAAACATCACCTGTCATTTTCTCGTGGGGTTACCCCCTCTCCTTCCAAAGGCCTTTGTAAAGTCCCACTCATTTGCTACCTTGGCAATCTTAAGACATTCTTAACACCAGAAAATTACTCCACTTTCCCCACCCCCAAAGGAGCTCGATGAATGTTGCTTAGACTACTTGTTAGAGTATTTTCAGTGTGACTTCTATAACAATTGTCTTTTTCTGGTAGTTCTTACTAATTACATATGATGGTAAGATTCCCCTACTCACAGCAAAACCAAAAGGCATTAGCTATCTCCATTACCATTCACACACTTGCTTAGCTGAATGGGAAGAAGGCTGCTACAGACAAATTGCTATTTTGAAAGAATGATTATGTGTCCCACGGGAATGTTTTGAAGTGTGTTTCTTGATAGCCTCGCTAAGAAGAGAAGCAATAGTACATTTCCCACCCAAAGAGGTATGGAAAGCTCATTGCAAATGACTTTCTGAAGTTGGGAGTTAGTAGTAGCTGGTACATGGGCCTTCTAGCTAGTGATTTACCTAAAATAGGGTAATGGAAATAGCTTAGTTCCTAACATCCACTCTCAGCAGACCCTCCTTCTTTGATTTGAAAAGGGAATTAATGTAGCCTTTGGAATTGTCATTATGGTTCCTTAAGTTACAAAGATCCATGGATCACAAACTTATTATAAACTAACTACAAACTGGAGAGTCCAAGTTATTTGGTGCAAAAATATTGTTTCATCCCTCTCCCCAACTCCTCCCAAATACCCACCCTCTCACTTGATGATCCATGTGTGCTAACAGAGGTAACAAAACGTTGTTTACCTACTGATCTCTTAGGGTGAGGCAGAGCTGACCAAGAAGAGAGTGTAGCGGGGGTTGTTTTGATTTTAAATTTGTTTGTAAATTGGTATTATTTAATTTACCTTTCCTATTTTTAAAATGGTTGTTTCCTTTGCAGCATTGCCTTCAGGCACAACAAAGAATATTTTCTAAAAAGTAAGATGTTAAATAACAACAGTGATTCAGCTTATTGTTGTTCTAAATAGATAAACGGGGTCCTCAATGTTTCCCATGAAGAGAGGGTAATGAAAATAAATAACTCCTAAACTTGAGGTCTATTTGAGAGGTGTGGAGATTCTCTATTATTATTAAAAAGACCAGTGCCTTAATCTAATATGTCTTTTAGTGACTCAACCCAAACCAATCCCAAACAAGTCAGCAGAACTGTGATTGGAAAAGAGGCTGCTCCTCTGTTACGAATGAGTTAATATTGATTGTGCTGTGGAGGGGGTGGGGGAGTGTGAATATGAGGACTCTGCTTAGAGCAAAAACAATAGGAAAACCTCTAAGAGAGACTCCAAGAGGAAACACTACAGTCCTGAATCACTACATTCCCCAAGAAGTAAACAGAAGAGTCTTTCCTCTCATTTGTGAGGTAGAGGTCTCTTCAAGTCTCTCAGAGGTAGCATCTACTGTAGCAGACAGGGATCCCACCTATGAAAGAATTTATGGTGAAAGAAATCCTAAGGCTAGGCCCATGGGAGGGTAAAAAAACAAAAAACAAAAATTTTAGAATTCAACGATCTCTTGCATAAAATAAGTTAGGCTTTTGATTTTAATTTTCCCCTTTTTATCTCCCTGTCTTTGAATCACTAGTACCTGAGAAAACAAATACTCGCTAGTGCCATGGGTCTCTTTGGGTAAATATGAAGAATGATTCCTAGGTTTAAGTCTACCCTGTGAGCTCTATTTTTCTCAAAATCTTATGTTAAGAATATTGGTCAGCTCCCCAGTTTGTCACATCCTGTTGTTGATTAACCACATCTCCGTGGTCTTCACTCTCCCCTTCCCCCTTTTTTGTTTATCTTTATGTTTTGCTTTATCCCTCATCTGTTTTTCTCTTGATTTTTATTTTCTGTTCCTGTTACAGCAAGTTATTTCTCCCATTTTGTCTCTAGCTTTTATCAATTTCTTACTCATCAGAGCATATCAACACCTAAGATTAACATTTAAGTCCCACATCTCTAGGTTAATGTGTTTCTAGCAAAATATACAGGTATGACATCCTGCTGTAATTAGGCAAGGTGACTATGCTTTGCAATTACAAAAGGAGAGTGGATCTCCTCCTACAAAGGCAATGACCTATTGAAAGCTCATCATGAGTGTTAACTGGTGCAACATTTTTGGAAAACAATTAGACAATATTTATCACATTGGAAAATATATGTATCAGGTGACTAAGCAATTCCAACGTTACGAATTTATCTTATTGATATAAACCTGGAATTTACAAAGATATACACAGATATTTTATTGAGCATTGTTTGAATAAGAATAAAAATTAAAACAACTTAAGGATCTTATAAAATAGTACTAAATAAGTAAAATATGAAATAGCCATACAATGTAATATTATATACCAGTTAAAGTGAAATAGATCTACTTAGGGTGATATGGAAATGTACATTGCAGATCACATGAATCAAAAAGGTTCAGAATGAAAATGAAAACAAAATCAAAATTTGTGGGATGTAGCAAAAGTGATGCTTAGAGGGAAATTTATAGCATAAATGCATATATTATAATAGAAGAAAAGATCTAAAATCAATCATCTAAGCTTTCACTATAGGAAACTAGAAAAAGAAGACCAAATTAAACCCAAAGTAGAAAAAAGGAATAAAAAATTTAGTGCCGAAATTAACTAAACTAAAAGTGGGAAATCAATAGAATCAGCAAAACTAAAAGCTGATTATTTGAAAAGATTAATAAAATTATTAAGCCTTTAGTCAAACTAATTAAAAAAAAGAGAACGCAAAATATTACTATCAGAAATGAAAAGGGGACATCACCACAGATCCCATGAACGTTAAAAAGATTATAAAAGCATAATATGAACAACTCTATGCCCACAAATTTAATAACCTAGATGAAATGAACAAATCCCTTGGAAAACCTTATCTGCCAAACCCACACAAGAAGAAGTAGACACTCTGAATAGGCCTATATCTCTTAAAGAAATTGAATCAATAATTAATAACTTTCCAAAACAGAAAATGCCAGGGCCAGATAGGTTCACTGGTAAATTCTACCAATATTTAAGGAAGAAATTATACCAGTTACCTATAATTTCTTTAGAGATATAAGAGGAGAAGGAATATTTTCTAGCTCATTCTTTGAGGCCAGCATTACCCTAATACCAAAACCAAACAAAGACAAGAAAAGAAAACTACAGACCAGTATCTGTCATGAACGTAGATCAAAAATCCTCAACAAAATATTAGCAAATTGAATCCAACTCTGTATAAAAGGAATTATACACCACAATGAAGCAGAATTTATCTCAGGTGTGCAAGGCTAGTTCAACATTTGAGAATCAATTAATGTAATCCATCGCATCAATAGGCTAAAGAAGAAAAATCACATGATTATATCAATATGGACAGAAAAAGCATCTGACAAAATCCAACATGTATTCATAATGAAAAACTCAGTAAACTAGAATACAGGGGAACTTCCTCAACTTGATTTAAAAATGTCTACAAAAACCCTACATCTAACATCATACTTCAAGTTTCTTCAAGTTGGAAACTTGAAACTTTCTTACCAAGATCAGGAACAAGACAAAGATGTCCCCTCTCAGCACTGCTTTTCAACATTGTGCTGAAAGTCCTGGCTAATATAAGACAAGAAAGGAAATAAAAGGTGTACAAATTGAGAAGGGGGAATAAAAAACACCTGTCTTTGTTCTCAGATAACATGATTGTGTAGAAAATCTAAGAGAATTGACCAAAAAAACAAAACAAAACAAAACAAAACAAAACAAAACAAAAAACACCAACCTCCTGGCACTTGCAGGATACAAAGTTAATACACAAAAGTCAGTCACTTTTCTATATATCAATAATAAATATAATTTGAAATTAAAAACATAATGTCATTTACATTAGCATACCTCAAAATGAAATACTTAGGTATATATGTAACAAAATATATACAAGATCTATATGAGGGAAATGACAAAACTCTGATGAAATAAACCAAAGGGCAACTAAATAAATGGAGAGATATTCTGTGTTCATGGATAGGATGGCTCAATTGATCTAAAGATTCAGTGTGATCTCAATAAAAATCCCAGCAAGTTATTTATGTGGATATTGACAAACTTATCTTAAAGTTTATATGGAGACACAAAAGATCCAGAATAGTCAGCACAATATTGAAGGAGAAGAACAAAGCTGGAGGATAGTCACTACTTGACTTCATGTCATACTATAAAGCTACAGTTAATAATCAAGACAGAAATGGTGCTGGAACAACTGGATGTCCTAATGCAAAAAAGTAAATAAATGTAGACACAGACCTTATACCCTTTATGAAAATTAACTAAAAATGGATTACAGACCTACACGTAAACCTATAAAACGTTTAGAAGATAGTATAGGAAAAACTGTAGACAACCTTGGGTTTGGAGTAATTTTTAGTTGCAATACCAAAGATACAGTTCATGAAAGGAAGAATTAATAAGCTAACATCATTAAAATAGAAAATTTCTGCTACGTGAAAGATACTGTCAAGAGACTAAGAAACTAGCTAAAGATTGGGAGAAATTACTTGTAGAAGACATTATCTGATAAAGAACTATTATCCAAAATATACAAAGATCCCTGAAAACTCAACAATCAGAAAACAAACAACCTCATTTTTAAAAAAATGGGCCAAAGACTTTGACACTTCTCCAATGGAGATATAAAGATGGAAAATAAGCATATGAAAAAATGCTCCACATCATATGTCATCATCGAAATGCCTATTAAAATGACAATGAGCTACCACTACAGATTTATTAGAATAGTCAAAACCTGGAACATTGACAAAAACAAATGCTGGAGAGGATGTGGAGCAACAGGAACACTTGCTCTTTGCTGATGGGAATGCAAAACTCCAATTTAGAAGACAGTTTGTCAATTTCTTACACAACTAAACATACTCTTACCATAAAACCCACAGCTTGTGCTACTAAGTATTTACCCAAAGGAGCTGAAAACTTATGTTCACACAAAAACCTGCACACAAATAATTATAGCACCTTTATTCATAATTACCAAAACTTGGAAGCAAATCAAGATGTCCTTCAGTCGGTGACTGGATAAACTGTAGTGCATCCAGACACTGGAATATTATTCCATGCTAAAAAGAAATGAGTTATCAAGCCACAAAATAACATGGAGGAGACTTAAATGTGTGTTACTAAGTGAAAGAAGTAAATCTGAAAGGGCTACACACCTTATGATTTCAATTATATGACATCCTGAAAAAGAAAACTATGGAGATGGTTAAAAGATCAGTAGTTGCCAGGGACTAGAGGGAAGGGAGAACTGAATAGGTGCAGCACAGAGGATTTTTAGGGTAAAGTACTCTAAGATATTATGATAGTGGATTCAGGGACAAATTATTCATTTGTCCCAAACCATAGAATGCACAATGCCAAGAGCATAATGTAAATTATGGACTCTGGATATAATGATATGTCATTACCATATAATGATGTGTCAATATCAGAAGGTACATAGCTTTGTCCATTACCCATCTGTGGGGGTTGTTGGTTATAGACAAAGCTATGTACCTTCTGTTCAGTTTTACTGTGAACCTAAAACTGCTCCAAAACTTAAAGTCTCTTAAAAAAAAAAATTCTATGGACAGAAAATGATTTCACTTAAATTAAAAAGAAATGGCATGGTGTTATACTATAACTCAAAAGACAGAATAAATATATATGAGTTCATACTGATACAAATAAATGGTTGAAAATAGAGGAAAAAAGAAATTAAAATATTTTTCCCTTTAGAAGAATTTCAAATAATTTATGTAGATGCTACCCTCTCCAGGAGATGGAACCTAATTAATTTCCTCTACCGTGAGTGTGGGCTAGAGTTAGTGACCTGCTTCTAAAGAATGGAGAATGGAAAAAGAAAAACTCATAACTCTAATGTTAATTGTGAGAAAAACACCATACAAACCCAAAATGAGAGTCATTCTACAAAATACCTGACCAATATTCCTCAAAACTCAATCAGAGCCCACATTTCCTACCCCCTCTCAAAATGCAAGTAAGAATGTAATGTTCAAATAAAAAATTTGATGACGTCTCACTTACATGTGGAATAATTCTTTATATGTTAATGGAGATAAAGTTGAATATAGAAAATTATCTTGCTGTTTGGCTAAAATCAGTAAATTGTGTACTTGGTTCTGAAGCATAAGGTTTGGAAAGTTCATAGAGGCTATTTTCTCAAGCATAGACTTTTGTGGAGATTTGTCAAATTTTTTCATAAATTTGCTTTCTGTTTTGTTTTTGTGTTATAGCTTGGACTGCTTATATGCTTCTTGGCTTCCTTATAGGATTTAAAGTGCATTTCTGGTAACTGGGGCTTGTCTTTTTTTTTTTTTTTTTTTTAATTCTGACAATTTCTGTTTGGTCTATAAACAATTAATGAAATTACTGATAGGGTTGGATTTAGGTCTACTGTTTTATTTATTTTTTGTTATTTTTCTGCTTTTCCTTTTCTCTCCTCTAGGATTGCTTTCTAAAAATGTCTATTGTAGGCTGTGTGTGGTAGCTCACACCTGTAATCCCAGCACTTTGGGAGGCCAAGGCAGGAGGATTCTTGAGGCCAGGAGTTGAGACCTGCCTGGGCAACAAAGCGAAACCCTGCCTCCACAGAAAATAAAATAATTAGCCTGGCATAGTGGTGCATGCCTGTAGTCCCAGCTACTCATGAGGTTGAGGCAGGAGAGTTACTTGAGCCCAGTGAGCTATGATCATTGCCACTGCACTGAAACCTGGGTGACAGAGCAAGACCCCGTTTCTCAAAAAAAAAAAAAAAAAAAACAAAAAAAAACAAAAAAACAAAACAAAACAAAAAAAAACCCAAAAATGCCTATTGTATTTTCAGATACACCTTTGTGCATTATTTTTGATGGTTATTCTAGGAGTTTCAGCTGTGTGAATCCATCCTACCTCTGTCCTTTGTGCTATAGTTATTACATGTAGTGTGCTAACATACATTATGAATTCCATGAGACAATGTTATGCTTTTTTGTAAATAGCCTTATGAATTTAAAAGAAATAAAGATGAAAAGGTCTTTTATGTTTACCAAGATATTTACCATTTTTGATGTTTTACATTCTTTTCTATAAATTTGTGTTTCCATTTGGTATTGTTTCCTTCCAGCCTGCAGAATTTCCTTTACCTTTTCTTATAGTGCAGATAACTAATCATAAATTCTTTTAGTTTTATTTTATATGAAAATGGTCTTTATTTTGCCTCATTCTTGAAAGATCTTTTCACTGCATATTGAATTCAGGTGTAACAGATTTTTATTTGTTCTGTTTTCAGTTATTTAAAAGATATTGTTCCACTGTCTTCTGGCTTCCAAAATTTTAAATGAGAAATTAGTATTTTTAAACCATTGTTCTACTGTGTGTAATGTGTGGTTTTATCTGACTGCTTTTAAGACTTTTTTCCTTATCTTTGTTTTTTAGCAGTTTAACTACGCTGACACTACATACAGCTTTACTGTTTGAAGTTCATTAAGCTTCTTGGATCTGTAAATTTAAGTCTTTTAACAAATCTGGAAACCTTTCAGTCATTATACCTTTAAATATTTTTTAATGCTAACTCTCAACTCTCCTCTACTCTCTCCTCCTGACACTCTTATGACACATATGTTAGATCTTTAGTTATTGCTTCATAGGTCCATGAGCTCAAGAGGATATGTTCTGTTTTCCTCAATCTATTTCCCTCTGTCTTTCAGAGTGATCATTTCCATTTATCTGTCTTCAAGCTTACTGACTCTTCTGTATTTTCCATTCTATGAAGCACATTGAGTGAATTTTAACTTTTAGATATGGTGATTTTCAGTGGTAAAATTTCAATTTAATTCTTTTTTTTATACTTTCTGTTTCTCAATAGAGATTTATTATCTTTGAATTCATTGTAAGAATATATTTCTTTATTTTACTGGGGATAGTTTCTTCATATGGTAATAAATTTAATATTATACTCTGGACATTGTGAATGATTGGTTGTAGGTATTCTGATTTGTATTACTTCCCTCTGAAGACTATTGGTGTTTTATTTCAATAGGCAATTACCTTTGTAGCTCAAACTGCATAGCATACTTTCTTTTTGTTGTTGTTGCTGTTGTTAAAATAGAGACAGGGTCTCACTATACTGCTCAGGCTGATCTCATACCCCTGAGCTCAAGTGATCCTCCTGCCTCAGCCTCCCAAAGTACTGAGATAACAGGTGTGAGCCACTGCACCTGACCCGTTTAGCTTTTCTTGTTGTTTGTTTCTTTCTTCTTTGCTGAGGTGCATTGAGTCTACCAAATATATACGTGATTCAAGGGTGATTCAGATACTTAGGAAAAATATATGTAGAAAATTTGGGGCTCTTTCTCACTAGTTCACTTTTTTGGGGATTTTCCTGCCTATTTTCCAGTAGCTGTGGTTGCCCCAAATTATGACCTTTGATTCTTTAGTCTAGAAAGACTTGGTTTTTCTATTAGAGTTTTAGTTACTCTGTGTGGCACTGACTTTGACCTGCCTTTCAGCAGAAGACATAAATACTCTTAACTTACCTGCACCAATCCCTTCTATCAAATCTCAGTTTCCTTTCAGAATTTTCCTACTTGAGTTTACTCTCTAGTACCTTTGGATATTTCATTTTTCTTTGTATAATTCGTCCATGCTTTGTAGTTGTTATCTGTTGGATGCTAGAGTCTGGTAGAAACTTTCTTGATTATACTAGAAGTGAAAAAATGCTTTAAAATATAATCAGTTTCTTCTCTTCTGAAATGGAAAAAGTGTGATCTGACCATTTCCCATGGGAGTTAAATAATTGGGGGCTAAGAATATATTTGGAAAAAATACAAACTCAATTAAGTGCCACATTGGGTTTCACTTGTAAATATTACCACTATGTAAACAGGCTAGACAAAACCATAAAATATATTTTTTTAAACCCCTTCAGATATAATTCTACTTCAAATTCATTCACAATATAGGAGGGGTCTTGTCTTAATTCTGTGATGTAACATTTAAGAATAGGAGACAAAACATTTGTCCAAGGCTCCTGAAAATAGATACTAGCCCCAGAGATGTTCTCTAAGGCTTTAAGTGGGTCTTCCAGAAACCCTAAACCCCCAAAGCATATTTTAGATGAAGTTTTCAAATACTGGTCATAGATTGAGAAGAGGGAAAGTAATATTAATGTACGCAATATCCAATGTTGGCAGTGGGAAATGGTTATGTATGGAGATATGTCCCAAATAAGTATTTATGGAAAGAATATTAGAGCCACTGTGTAAACTTCTATATGAAGAGAAACTATGAGAGGAAAAGTTACTATATATAATTAAGAAGTTCTGTGTGGGGTTAGTTCTGCATGTATGCTTTCTGAATCAGACGTAGGAGGAGGAACATTTTTAAGAGGATTGAAAGCTGAGTTTCTTGATCTTTTCTGAAATGTGGAAACTTCAGGGCCCACTTTCTGTCTCCTATCTGTTTTTATGACTGGTTGTCCCATAGGACAGGCATCTGAGAAACTGAAAGGAAGGGAAACTGCACAGAGACCGGGGTCAGGTCCAGACCTGGACCCACAGCTCAAATGTAATTCATTAATCTTTGACAAGTATGAAACTTAGTTGCTTGTGATGTGTGAAACTAAGTTATTGCAGCTTGAATGTCTTTAGAGCCAGTGATCTGGGAGAAGGAAAATTAGATGTGGTTGCATTCATGAGCTAGACCAAGCTGGTTTCCTGGTTTAAGCATCTCTGCTGATGGTGTACTTGGTGCTGGTGGGTAAATAGCAATCTCTGAAAACGTCTTTCAAAGACTCCAGGAGAGCTCTGTGCTCTGTTCCTAGAGGAGTCCCCAGCCAAGCAAACTTGGGGGATCTGGAGTTTTATTGGGAAGCAGGGACTTGCCATGGCTCAAAGAAGCTTTTGCACCTGCTCATTGTGGAGCCTTCCCTTGAAAGGTCTCCATATTTTTATTCAGTTTCATGTTTTAATTGGCCTGGGGTCACGTTGGCTAGAGAGTTTCTGCCTTTTCTTTAGATTGTTTTCTGGAGAACAAAATCACCCTTTAAGCTCTCTTTACGGAAGTCCCAGACAGGCCCCTGGCTGGAGGGGGCCCTGGAAGCCTCTGTAACCCTTCCAAAATTCTCCTTTCTCTTTTGTGGAGAAGATGGCCACAATGGCCAAAGATTTACTTACTACCCTTGTGAGGCTATTTATCTGAACCAGTGGTGATTTGCATTAAAAGGAGCTAGTAGAAATCCCCCTAAGAAGGCACTCTCTAAATTATCTCCCTTCCATCTTTTTATAATTTCCATCCCCTCAGACTTTACCCATCAACCAACACTGTGCCACCATGTGAGTTTGTGACAGCTAGGTGACAGGTCACTGTAGAGAAGTGAATGCTGATGGGATGCAGGTGTTATGCTGGCAGAGACGGAGACATCACCAAGCACCAAAGACATCCAAGAGCTCTCTTTTATTGGTGATCATCCTTTTATGCTTCATTCTGTTTCAATCTGAACTAGTGGGCTTCCATAACCTCACTAGATTCTAACCTTGGAAATTCTCAACTTAACCCTGGAATTTCGAATTCCCTGTGTCTTTTCCCATTGCTGTATTTACTTTGCCCCAGAACATATCCTGTTTGTTTTTTACCCTAAACTTCAGAAATGATTTCCAATTTTGATCTGTCCAGATAGAAGACTTCAACAGAAAGTCCTTTCTCTTGACATAAACAAGCTTTGAAGAGATAAATTATTCACAACTATTCCAGGAAAACGTTTCTTTTTCTTCTTTTAAAATTATTGTTATACTGTAAATTCTGGGATATATGTGCAGAACATGCAGGTTCGTTACATAGGTATACATGTGCCATGGTAATTTGCTGCATTCGTCAACCCATCATCTAGGTTTTAAGTCTCGCGTGCATTAGGTATTTGTCCTAATGCTATCCCTTCCCTTCCATGCCCCTCTCCCCACCCCGGAACAGGCCCTATTCTGGGGAAACTGTTATCTTAAATGGTAAGCATGAACAAATGGCATTTTTTTCCTAGAACATCATGTGTTAAATAGAAAATATAAGCAGTTTCTTGCATTTGGAGTGCAGTAAAAACAATGTGACAAGGACTACTATGGGAAAGTAGATGGGTATACGTTTTCTGAAGGGCAATATGAAAAAACATTTGAAGGATCTTAAAAAATACGCTTATCTACAAATTCTCCTTGTAGAAATAAGTGCAAAGGTACTAAATATTTCTTGATAACGATTGCATTGTAATTAATATAACCCAAGTGCTCCAAATGAGAATTAGGTAAATACTGAGTGAAGTCATTTAAAACTGCTGATACAAAATTACTGAATCACATACAATGTTGATCTACAAAGCAGCATTTTTATATGGTTCAACATAATATATCGTGGGATGTTCATATGATAGACTTCTATGCAAGTATTGACAATCATATTTTTAAAGAATATATAAAGCTGATAAATAAAATGTGTAAAAAAAGGTAGGATATAAAGGTAAGTATACGTCCTGAGATCTCAATTTTATTTTATTAAAATACATGTTTGTGTATATAGGTACCTACATGAAGTAAAAAGTGACTGGATGAAAACATTCTGTTAATAGTTCCCTGGGTGATTGAATTGTTAATTTTTGTTTACTTTTTTCTTTATACTTTTCTATCTTTCCCAAAATTACGTGATTATAATTTATTCATATTCTGTATTTTCTCGTAAAGTCATATAGTAAGCATTTTCCATGTTGTTGCATCCTCTTCAAAATCATTTTAATGGAGTCACAATAAACTAGTCACTAGAATTACATTAATTTCTTAAATATCTGTAAATGGTAGGTTTTTAGACTAATCCTTCCTTTTTTCCTTCCTTCCTTCCCTCCTTTCTTCCTTCCCTCTCTTCCTCCTTTCTTTTTTCCTTCTTCCCTCCCTTCCTTTCTTCCTAATATAAACAATGGAAGATCACCCCTGTATTTTGGATTTTCCCATGAAATATATTCCTAGAAGAAAGTCACTGTTAGGCATGAAGAGGGCAGGGTGAGAATGACCTGGAAGCTAATGTTGCCAGTGTGCTTCCCAAGAGTCTCGTCCCTGGACCCTGTCCTGCTTTTGAAGTACTAGAAAGATACTGTTCTAACACTCTTTCTTGTTGTTCATGGAAACATTATTATTTCCTACAGTTCTGATTCCAAAGCAGCAGCATTTTAAAAGCTCAGCTCAGGTGGAACAGCTCAGCATTTGCAATTCCTGCTAAACCTCAGAGAAAAACTCACTGAATCAGATAAAAACATCGCCAGTCTGTCAACACACATAACTTCACAGTTTTTGTTCTTCCTCTTTGTTCTAGTAACATTTCTATAACTTGGGCTGCCCAGGGCTTGCTTGGCATAAACCCACCTGGAAGCTCATGGGTAGAGGGGTTCAGAGTAAGAAAATGTGACTGCTGGGTTGCCCAGAGCCCTTTCATGTGTGAGAAAGTTCTGCTTGCAGGGTGGCAAGGATCAGGATCAGTGTCTGTTTTCTATCCACTGGTAAAACGTGGATTGGAGAAATACTGCCTTTTCCTTCAGAATGCTTTGGTGTCTGGACACACGACAAGCCTCAGAAGCTTTGATCTGACTTTAAACTGGTCTCCCATCTTGTTTTTATTTGAACAGAGTTTGAGGCAGTCAGAGGATACATAAGGGTGGCATCCTTTGACCTCCCTGATGTTTGGAAGGTAAACCACCTCCATCCCTCAGACCAGGAATGTAGTCATGTGAACTGGAATCTGCAGAGTACCTGATGCAGCTGGGGGCTAGGTCAAGCCAGCTACGAAAGAACTTGAAGTGTGGGAAAGTTTCTTAGGGCATAGTAATAACTGTATGGCAAAGCCCATGAAGTTGCTACTGTTTGCTTGTTCATTCACAAGTACTTATTGAGCTTCTGCTATGTATTGGGTGATAGGCTGGGCCTGCAAATAGCATAAAACTATTAACTATATAGTAAAACAGCCTTCCTGCTTTCAATAGAGTAAAACAGCCTTCCTGCTTTCAAGGAGCTCATGAGAATGAATGAGACAGGTAAGTAAATGGATCACTTAGAACCCTAGAGAGATGGTGATACAAGAGCAAGGAAGAGAACATTGCAGGGACATAGAGGAAAAGTGCCAGGATTGAGGAAGCTTCCAGAGGAGGTGAGGCTGAGTTGGGAGTAAAAGGATAAGTGGTGTGTTGCTGCCAGGTGGTGGAAGGAAGGGAAGAACATTCCTTTCCATGGAGGGGCGGCCAGCACTGCAGGTCTGGGGTTGGGGGTGGCTTCTCTCTGAATGTGAGCCAAATACTGTTGACTGTCCCCAGACTGTGTCAGTGTCAGGTGTCTTTTCAGCCACTGACAGTCAAGTGTGGCTGCCTTGTTTGTAGCCTTTGATAGAAGAGTAAGAGGCTACATTCAAGAAATAAACCAAAAATATCTGAATTCAATGGCTAGTAGGTACTTTCTGTTACATCCAGATCTTTTTTTCTTCATAAACTTTTAAAAGAACAATAACACAATTATTTCTAATTATGAAGCCAAACTCATGGTTATCATTAACATTTCAAGCAACACATAAAAATAGAAGAAAGCATCCCCCAAGCCCTTCAACTTAGAGGTCACCACTGTTAACATTTGGTGAGCATCCTTCCATATACCCACAGAGAAACGCTTCTATAGAAATGGCATGCAGGGCAGTTTAACACATGTATTGTGCTAGGGCTGTGCAAAGCACTTGGCAGATAGCAGTGAACACAAAAGATAGGGGCCCTGATTAGTGAAGTTTCACATTCAGGCTTAACTTAGGGCAGACTCCCGCAAAGGTAAAGCTGATTGCAAAACCCCATGTGGAGTTGGAGCCCTTCCCATTATAGGGCCTTTGTACAAGCTGGTTTCTCTGCCTGGATAGCTACCTATTCCCAATAGGTATAATTCTATGATATATATAATTAATTAAAGTATGTTTTCTGCTGTATGGATAAGGCATTGATTCATTATTGTTTTTAATAAATGACATATTGTTGGATTTTAGCTTGTTTTACTTTTTTCTATTATAAGTAATTCTGTAGCAAATACCCTTTTATATATATTTATCTTAGGCTGAATTCCTAAAAATGGAATTATGAGATCAAATGATGTACACATTAAGTTTTTGGTACATATTACCAGATATATGCTGCCCTTCTGAAAATTTCTATCAACAGTATACAAAATACCATTTTCCATGTCCTTTCAAACACTAAAAATCCTCCATTTATAAAACCTTTGACCATCTGATGAAACTTTATTTTTGTTTGCTAGCTAAGTTGACCATTTTTCCTTTGTTTATTCATCCTTTGTATGTCTTCTTTTGTGAATGTCCTCTTTATCTCCTTTGCCTATTTTTTTTTTTCTAATGAGATACTGGTCCTTTTCATATTAATGATTTGCAAATGCTCTTTGTATATGGTATTAAGAGCATTAATGCTTAGACTGCCATACATGTTGTAATTTTTTTCATGTATCATTTGACATTTTATTTTTATGTTGTCTTTTTGCCATAGAGATGCTAAAATAAACAAACAAAATTAATGTAGTCACATCTAACCACTTTTTCTTTTATGGTTTTGTATTTTTATGTCATCTTGTTCATCTGGTTCTTTTCGTAGGGGCAAATGGAAAACCTCCCCCTTGCCGTCTGAAGGTTTGCTAAAAATCAACTGACAAAAGACAGATTAATAGAAGAAAGGGCACACAAAGCTATTAATTTGTATGTGTGGGAGTCATACAAAATAGAACTTAAAAAAATGGCCAGGTGGTTGATGCTTTTATGCCATCTTGAAGTTCCAGAAAGAATAGGGGTTCGGTGAGTGGCAAAACACGGATGGGACCAGGAGAAGAGGAATCCTTGCTAGTGAAGGTGGTCTTGTTAAATAGATGAAAAGTCACAGGTAGAAGCTCTCAGAGAGGATAGATGGTGAATGTTTCTTTCAGATCTTGAAAGATGTCAGACTCTCAGTTCATCTTTCCTAGGTCTGGATGAGAGAAGGCTCTCAGAGAAAGCCTGGCTTCCTCAATGCAGATTTTCTCTACAGATGCAAATCTCCCCCCAAAAAAGACAGCTTTGCAGGGCTAATTCTGTTTGGTGGCTCTCTGAACAGCCATCTCAAAATATGTCCAAGAATTATATTTTGGGGTAAAATATTTGTTTTCTTTCATCATCATATTGTCTTGTTGTGCCTGACTGAATTTTAGGCTTCGACGGAAGCCAGATGGCTAAGAATACATTCTAATAAGACAGGGACTGGTAAAAATGGGAAAACATCTACAGAATATGTCTGAGATCATCTTTGTTCACTTATTCAAAGGCATGATTTTATCTTTTTCTCCATGGTTTGTGGGGTCTCCATGCTCTGGTTCTGGGACAATCTGAGGGCAGGCGTATGTAAGAGGGCCTTCCCACAAACACAAAATGAAGAAAACCATCTCTTCTTTAAGAAGAGAGTTCCCTGCCAGTGCCAGTGTGGACAGGACAGTGGTAAGGACTGAACTGAGCCCAAGTAACAGGCAAAGGCAAATTGATGTGAAAGTTAAAATCTATTCTAAAGAGCTAACATAGAATAGCCATCATTTCCTAAATGTCTGGTCTGTGTTCTCTGAAGGAATGATAGATAATCTTGTCTCGTTTTACATATCTCAAAAAAACAACCAACAAACAAGACTTATAGAGGTGAAATGATTGGACCAAGTACATATAATTAGTATGTAGAACTGGGATTTAAATTCTGATCTGAGCTGAGCCAAAAGCTACTAATGCAGCAAAAAGCTACTATTGTTGAGTACACACCTTGACAGGCTTGTGCTGAGTGCTTTATATATATTATTAATAACTCCTTATATATATTTTGTTTGTTTGTTTGTTTGTTTTGTTTTGTTTTGAGATGAAGTCTTGCTCTCTTGCCTAGGCTGGAGTGCAGTGGCACAATCTCAGCTCACTGCAAGCTCCGCCTCCCGGGTTCACGCCATTCTCCTGCCTCAGCCTCCTGAGTAGCTGGGACTACAGGTGCCTGCCACCACACCTGGCTAATTTTTTGTATTTTCAGTAGAGACGGGGTTTCACTGAATTAGGCAGGATGGTCTCGATCTCCTGACCTCGTGATCTGCCCACCTCGGCCTCCCAAAATGTTGGGATTACAGGCGTGAGCCATGGCACCTGGCCCAGCCCCTTTAATATTATACCAACCATTGGAGGTACACATTTCTCTTTTAAAGATAAGAACACTGAAGCCCAGAGCAGCTAAGTAGCATGTCCAAGCATTACCAGAAAGGGGTCTCGATTCAGACCCTCAAGAGAGGGTTCTTGGGTCTCATGCAAGAAAGAATTTGGGGCATAAGGTAAAGTGAAAGCAAGTTTACTAGGAAAGTAAAGTAATAAAGAATCGCTACTCCACAGCCAGAGCAGCCCCAAGGGTTGCTGGTTGCCCATTTCTATGGTTATTTCTTGATTATATGCTAAACAGGGGGTGGATTATTCATGAGTTTTCCGTGAAAAGGGTAGACAATTCCTGGAGCTAAGGGTTCCTCCCCTTTTTAGACCATATAGGGTAACTTCCGAATGTTGCCATGCCATCTGTAAACTGTCATGGCACTGGTGGGTGTGTCTTTTAGCATGCTAATGCATTAAAGTTAACATATAATGAGGCTTGAAGATGACCAGAGGTCACTCTCATTGCCATCTTGATTTTGGTGGGTTTTGGCTGGCTTCTTTTCTGCAAACTGTTTTATCAGCAAGGTCTTTATGACCTGTATCTTGTAACTACCTCCTATCTCATTCTGTGACTTAGAATACCTGTCCTCCTGGGAATGGAGCCCAGTGGGTCTCAGTCTTATTTTATCCAGATTCTATTCAAGATGGAGTTGCTCTGGTTCAAACACCTCTGACGCAAGGTCACACAGGTAATAAGTTGTAGAATCAGGAATTGAACCAAGACATTCTGACTTTGATCCCTGTGCTTTTTCCTTCATCCAGATTTTTTCCTTCCTTTTTATTTTAATTTTAAATCACAATACCTTTGTTATTCTAATATGAAATGCTCATGCTTATTATTACAATTTCAAACAATACAGAAAACAAATCACTGTTGTTTCTACCACTTCACACGACTTGCTCCAAACGTGTTTTCTGAATTAGCAATTCTTCTTTAGGAGAATTTGTCATCTTATTTCTATTCCCCCAAACCCCACTTTGAAGGTTATGTCCCTGCCTATTATATATTCTTTATGAAAATATATTTTTTAGGTAGCTACTAAACCAGGAATAGGAATTATTTATATAATTACCAGGCAATCTTGGTATTGTGAAGCGTGACCAAAGTACCTAGAAAAGTTAATAAGTGAGTGATTGTTTAATTACTTAACTACTAATGATTATCCAGGAATTGAATGGTTTGGTTTTGCACCTGAACCTTTTGTATTAAGTCGATTGGAAATAACCTGTGAGGCAGAAGAGTTTGAACTTCAAAGGTCATTGCATTAGGGTCACCATTATTGATTCCACCATGGGGTTATGCTGAAACATCGATCGGGATATTGACTAGCTAGTTATTTTAATGCATCCTCTTTTTAGTAGGCCTGGGTAGCACAGTGAGTGACAATAAATAAATAAATTTGTGCTTTCCAAATCCTGCCCCCAAAGTATAACGTTTTCTGTGATCTGCTTACATTTTATTTTAATTTCAACCTTACTAGAAAAACCTTACTAGAAAAGCTTGGCCACAAATTAAATTTAAGTAATAAATGATGAAAAACAGATTTTGGAAAATCTTTTGATGCATAGAGATCATTTGTGTTTGGGCATTCTCCCCACTTCTTTTCCCAGCTCACACACACATGCACACATGCACACATACCCCAACCACCCCCATAATGTCTCCTTTCACTCAACTAATTGGTTTGGAGATATTCAGCAAGAACTGGGACATGAATAATTCAATGAGAGTTATTAGAAGCAACAGTAAGAAAATATTTTTTTCCTGAACACATAGAAAAAGTTCCTCATTATGAGAGCAGGACCTCTGAGCAGTGTCAGAATCACCTGGAGAGCTTATTAAAACACGGATTGCTGGGCCTTACCGCTAGAGATTTTGGTTTGATAGGTCTAGGTGGACTCTATGAATTTGCATTTCTCACACATTCCCATGTGCTGCAGATTGTGGTGGTTTTAAACTATGGCCACAAATTCTTCAGTACTTCTTTGAGCTATTCTGTCCTTATGCCTCTGCTTCTTTACCCCTCCCATATTCAATTACCAATAAGACCTGCAGATTTTATCCTGTAAATGTTTCTCATGCCTACTGACTTCTTTGCACCACCACCATTGGCCAAATCCCTTCATCTCTCACCTGAACTGTTGTTAATTGTGTCTGTTTTCTTCCATGCCTCTAATACTGCCCCTGCCTTAAATCCATCTACCACTCTGCAGACAGTGTGATCACCTAATACTAAAATCAATGGCCTCTTGCCCTTCTTTCCTGTGAAATTCTCATTCATCTTTTAAAACTCACTTAAGAAATTACCTCCTCAAGGAAGCATTCCTTGAACCCCCAGCTTGACTAGATGGCTTCCTTCTGTCCTACATATTCCCTGTGCATACTTTTAAATTAATTTCTCATTTATTGAAATTGTGTGCAGTGGTTTTTCCATTAATATGTAAGTTCCTTCAGGCAGAAACCATAGCTTACTCATCTTCCTAGCACAAACTCCTAAGATAGTAACATAATAGATGCTTAATAAATGTCAGACTGCACTAAGCAGTAATGCTGGGTTAGGCAATGAGGACGTGTTGGGCATTCATTCATTCAACAAATATTTATTGGGCATTTTTACGGGCAGAATTGTGTACTCCCTCCTCCCATTCAAGGTTTTGAAGTCCTAAATCCCAATGCTTCAGAATGCGTATTTGGAGATAGGGTCTTTAAAGAGGTAATGAAATTAAAATGTGACCATTGCAGTGAGACCTAATCCAACATTACTGGTGTCTTTATAAGAAGAGAAATTTAAGACACAAACACAAGGAAAGAATGCCATCTATAAGCCAAGGAGACAGGTCGCAGAAGAAACCAACCCTACTGATATCTTGATCTCAGGCTTCTAGCCTCTTGAACTACGAGAAAATAAATTTCTGTTGTTTAAGTCCCCCATCTTTGGTACTTTTTACGGCAGCCCTAGCAAATTAATACCAGCACCTATTATGTGTCAGGTGTTATTCTAGGTCATGGGGAGATTTAGATGAATCCTGCATATAAGGTTCCTGCCTATTTGGAAATTACAATCTGCTGAGTGTCTCTTATATGTGAATGACTATTTCATTAAACACAATAAACAGGCTTCCCCACGTCCAGCCACAGATGACAAAACCAAATACCTGCTCTCAAGGAATTTGCAACATAATTGCAGAGACAATGCTTAACATGCATAGTAAAATGAAGAGACAATTCAAGACCAACTTAACTGACGATAATTTGTCTTTAGGGATACTAAAATGAGGTGAGATTGTTTAGGACCAAGTATATGGGGATATGTACTAAAAAGATTTCAAGGAGGTAGAACTTCAGACAGGGCTTAAATCAAGAGGAACAGGACCTATTATCAGGGAAAAGAGCAACATGAGCAAAGATATGGAGGAAGTTAGCTAGATGCCTTCATGGGGTGGAGTGGAGACTGTGGCAAGATCATCTGTCAGAATGTTGAGAGTTAGTAGCAGTAATTGCCGCTATTTTTGTGTATTTTCTGTAGTAAACACTGTGTTAAATGCTTTATTTATAAACATTGCCTCCTTTTATCTTTAAAGCAAAGCTACAAGTAGTTATTATTTTCAATATACAGGTCAAAGCCCAAGATTCAAAGCAGTAAAGCAATTATCTATGGCTATTACCATTTATTTGTTAAAAAAAAAATGAAAGAATAGTTGATACCTAGCCGATAATTGTTTAAAAAAATCTTCTGTTAAAGGAAATAATAAAATGAAAGCAATCGAAAACTTGATCTGGTGGCCATTTGTAGGATGACACAGATCAGTGCTTCTCAAACTTGGCTGCACATTAGAATTGCCTGGAGGATTTTGAAAAGTCCTGATGCCCAGACTGTATGTACTCCAGTTCCCAAGAACTTTACTAGAAATCTCTATTACCTCAGATCTTTCCATCTCCTCCTCTCCCATGTACACACAGCCCTAATAGAAGTTCCCTCCACCTCTTCTATTTCCAGTACAGTTATCTTTATTTGATTTTGCCTATTTCTCCATATCACACACATTCTCTTAAAAATATGGTGCCCAATATGTACTTTCCTCTTGTAACAAACTACCGATCACTGTTCATCTCTTCATTTGTATTAACAGATTTAGAAGCAAGTCTCTTTAAATTTTCTTCCAGTTTTTGAACATATGTGGAGAGCATCTCTCTCTCTCTCTCTCCACCCCCCATCCATCTAACTATGATACTTGCAAGGAAGGACACCTCTGGTATATATTGTAAATATATAATCATCTCTTTTTAATTTACTGATATCTCTGCATAGCTACTTGATCTCTTACATCTCTTGTAAACTTCTATTTGTCTGTCTGAGTTTGCTTCTTCTACCCACTAAGTTCCCTAAGGGTCAAGAGCCGCACCTGTTTTATTTACGCTGAATATCACCTAGTCGTACAAAGCAACTTCACAGGTAGTAGTAAATATTTTTCCCAGAAAGATGTCAACAGCTGCTTGTACCAAAAGAAAGGCTAAGGGCTTGCATTGCCTAACTGAGCATATTAGCTATAGCTTCAGTGTAAAGTTTTCAGTTAAGATGGAAAATACAGCTGGCAGTGCGAGAGTTGTATTTTTTTCTTTAGCCCACCAAGGCTAGGCATGGCCAGATGCTCTGTAACAGGGAGGGGCACGGGTGTTCTCCGAGCCTTTCCATCTGTCCTGCAGCACAGTGATTCTGCCTGAATGATTCATCTCACTCCATTTCCACTTTCCTACTAGGTAACACAATTAATCCTCTTAAACAGTGGTTCTCAGATCCATTACCCCAGGAGTTCATACAGACTGAAAATAAAAATATGGTTAGGAAAAGTTTAGATAAATTAATGTAAAGCAGGTCTATTGACTTGTGTTTTGGAAGGGAAAGGGAGGTTTGGGATGTGTTATTCCAACCCCTGCAACTATCTCCCAGAGCAACCCTCTCTTAACAAATGATTGTTTGGCCCTGTTTTTTGGAAATGTCCAACTGTCTTTCTTTACTTGTTTCAGGGGTACAGATATGCAGGCTTGATTCTGCATCCATCCGGTACAATTTCAGTCTGAGATGCTCCTGGGTCAGCAAATGACTCTGCCCTCCATGTGGTTACTGAATCCCTAAAAGAAATAGAGATTTCAGAAAATCATAGAGGTGTCTCTTGTTCTGATAGTCCTTAAGTTACTGGCCAAATATATAAAGTAGCGAATTTCAAATCAGAGTTCTGCAAATGCCTAATAAACTGCTGACCGAGTAATCTGTGATTGAATTTATCAATACCAATAGGAAAACCACAGGAGAACCTGAGGGAACATTCTGAAGAAGATACCTAAATTTATAGCTAAGATAGTCATCTGAAGGGATTTGATTCTTTCTCTAAGAAGAACGGAAACACGGTTTGCCATCAAATCCTTCCATACTGCCTTTCCAGTAAAATTGAGAGGATGACTTATAATTTCTCTTAAGTGTTCATTTTAGGCCTTGTTGTTTTACTTTTCAGGAATGTTCCAGACATTGCAAATAAGAAGAGTGAAGGATGACAGATCAATTAGCTGGGAGATAAAAAATGAGAAGACTGGGGGGACATTGGTACTGGAAAATTTCACTTACCTGAGCAGCCAGGATCCAGGTGAAGCTGACGTTGAAGAGAGGATAAATACAAAGTGTTTCCTGGTGCCTTTACTAATGTGGCAGTAGAAAGAACAAGCTAAAGAAATTCAATCAAAGTTGCAGATAATAGCAACTTCCCATTGCTTTAAAAAGTAATAATAACCACAACACACTATGAGATAAAGCTCCAGGAGAAACAATAAACAAAAGAGAAGAAATGCACCTTTGAGACTTGGGGTTCTAAATGGCAATAATCACTTGCCAAAGATTATCGTGTGACTATTAGGCACAACTATTCCTCATCCAGCAAGAGCTGAGGAGCATAAGGGCACCAGAGATTCATCCTGTGTGAAAGGTGAGGTTGCAACGCTCAAATGCTCATGAGGCCTGAGCCCCATCACTAAGTTGAAAAGCATTTATTTTCTTAAAACTGAATTATCAAATGTGGGAAGGGGCATAAGGGGCTGCCTTATTAGGAAAAAGCATTCATAATGCTGGATTTAGTTAAGTAGCAAACAGTTTTCAATATGCTCTGAAATTAGAAAAACGAAATGCTAATTCTGTAAGGAAATTAACTCAAAACCAGGAACAGCAAATATCATTATGATGTTCAATTGAATACATCGGTCATGAATGCTAACATAATTGAACGGATGCAGATAGGCTGCAGAATTATACATTTCTCTCTAAGTTTTCATGGCCTGGTTTATTATTTTATTTGAGTAAATCATGGCAATGTATGGTCTTCACACATCCAAAGCCCTCCTGAAGCCAGGGTGTGCCCACTAGCAGGCAAGGCCTGTTGCAGCATTGAAATGAGTTACTGGCTTTTTTTGCTGCCAAATAGGGGATGATTTTTCCCTAGATGTAGAATAAGCAGTGATAAAACCGCCCAGTCTGAGCTTTTTATTGTGAATAAAAAGTGAGAACTACTTAATCATGAGGCAACCCAGTATTTTAATAGAGGATCCAGGCAATTTTTCAAAAATGACCCTATGGCATAATGGAGAACTTGATGCCATTGCTGGTAATTATGGTCCAGAGAGGGAAATATTGAATAGGCTGAAAGATGCTACATGTAAAGGTTAGGGATGACAGTTATTTTTTGGATTATATTTCTCTTTTAGGCTGTTCCCTCTGGGATTTTTTTCCGAAGCTGGTATTATCAATTTAAGCTTTAGCCCTTCTATCAAAGTTTTATGAAAGACTCTAGCTCTGATAAAATTATCATATTTATTCTCGTGTGTTCTACAGAGGAGTGGAGTGGATGGAGGGTAGAGAGGTTGCTTATGGTCAGATCCCGAGTTGGGCAAGATATTTACTCGAAACCAACTCAGATTGTGCAAGTTCACATGAATGTCGCTGATTCATTTTTAACAACTTTGTGTAGGTTGACATATACAATAACTGCATATATCTAAAAATACATAGTTTTGATACATTTTGATATATTCACATACCCGGGAAACTATCACCATAATCAAGACAGTGAACATAGCCATCACCCCTAAAAGTTTGAGTCATTTTGTAATCCCTCCTCACCCCACCCTCCATTCCCAGGCAACCACTGATCTGTCACTACAGATTAATTTGCATTTTCTAGAATTTTATAAAATGGAATCATGTTTACTCCTTTTTGCCTAGTTTATTTCCCTCAGCATAATAGTTTTGAAATTCACCTATATTGTTGTATATATTAATAGTTCATTCCTGTCTATTACATTTAATGAATATACCAAAATATGTGTATCCCTTTTCATTGTAGGTAGTATTCCATTGTGTGACTATACCAAAATTTGTTGATTTATTCACCTGTTGATAGACATTTGGGTTGCTTCTATTTTTGGCAATTACAAATAAAGAGCCTAAGGACATTCATGTACAGGTCATTGTATAAACATATTTTCTCTTTTCTTTTTTTCATGCAGGTAAATATCTGAGTGGAATGGCTGGATCATATGGTAGGTATATGCTTAATTTTAAAATGATGATATGTAATATTTTTCCTTTCATTGAGTTCAGAATATGTTAATATTTCCCTTGAGACTTCTATTGTGTGTGTGCACATATTCATGTAATTTTTATTGATATATAAAATATACATATTTATGGGATACATGTAATATTTTGATACATGCATATGATGTGTAATGATCAAATCAGGGTAATTAGGATATCTATCACTTCAGAGATTTGTCATTTCTTTGTGTTACAACCGTTTGAAATCTTCTAGCTATTTGGAAATATATGATACATTGTTAACTATAGTTGCCCTACTATTCTGTTAAACACTGAAACTTATTTCTTCTGTCTAACTATGTGTTTATACCTATTAACCAACTGTTCTTCATCTCTCCATCCCCCTCCCCAGCATCTGGTAACCATCATTTTACTCTATTTCCATGAGATCAACTCCCACATATGAGTGAGAATATGCAAGATTTGTTTTTCTGTGCTTGGCTTATTTCAGTTAACATAATGATCTCTGGTTCCATCTACATTGCTGTAAATAACATGATTTCTTTTTTTATGGAAGAACAGTATTCCATTGTGTAAATATATCACATTTTTTAAATCCGTTTGTTGGTTGATAGACACTCAGGTGGATTCTATATCTTTGCTATTGTGAATAGTGCTGCAATAAACATGGGGGTACAGGTATCCCTTTGATAATGCTGACTTCCTTTCCTTTGGATGAAAATCCAGTAGTGGAATTGTTAAATCATACAGTAGTGGTTTTTTTTTTTTTTTTTTTTTTTTTTAGAAATCGCTATGCTATTTTCTATAGTGGCTGAACTAATTTACATTCTCACCAACAGTGTATAAGAATTTCCTTTTCTCCACATTCTTGCCAGCACCCGTTATTTTTTATCTTTTTAATAACAAGCATTCTAACTTGGGTAAGATGAAATCTAATCATGGTTTTGATTTGCATTTCCCTGATGATTAGTGATGTTGAACATTCTTTTTTTTTTTTTTTTTTTTTGAGATGGAGTCTTGCTCTGTTGCCTAGGCTGGAGTGCAGTGGTGCGATCTCGGCTCACTGCAAGCTCCACCTCCCGGGTTCATGCCATTCTCCTGACTCAGCCTCCCAAGTAGCTGAGACTACAGGTGCCTGCCACCACACCTGGCTAATTTTTTGTATTTTTAGTAGAGATGGGGTTTCACCGTGTTAGCCAGGATGGTCTCGATCTCCTGACCCTGTGATCTGCCCACCTCGGCCTCCCAAAGTGCTGGGATTACAGGCGTGAGTCACTGCACCCGGCCTGAACATTCTTTTATATACCTCTTGGCCACTTCTTTGCCTTTTTTTGAGAAATGTCTGTTCATATCCTTTGATCATTAAAAATCGGATTGTTTTCAGTAACTGTTGAGTTGTTTCAGTTCCTTGCATATTCTAGACATTAGTCCCTTGTCAACTGAATAATTTGCAAATATTTTCTCCAATTCAACAAGTTGTCTCTTCACTCTGTTGATTGTTTCGTTTGCTGTGCAGAAACTTTTTAGTTTAATATAGTCCCATTTGTCTATTTCTGTTTTGGTTACCTGTGCTTTTAAAGTCTTAGCCATAAAATCTTTGCTTAGACCAGTTTCTTGAAGCATTTACCCTATGTTTTCTTGTAGTAGTTTTATAGTTTTGGGTCTTATGTTTAAGTCTTTAATCCATTTTGAGCAGAATTTTGTATATGGTGGGAGAAAAGGGTCCAGTTTCATTCTCCTGCATATGGATACCTATTTTCCCCAGCACTATTTATTAAATAGACCATCTTTTCCCCAAGGTATATTCTTGGTAACTTTGTTGAAAATTGGTTTGCTGTAAATGCATAAATTTAATTCTGGATTCTCTGTTTTGTTCCACTGGTATATGTGTCTTTTTATACCAATATTATGTTGTTTTAGTTACTATAGCCTTGTAACATATTTTAAAGTCAGCGTGTGCTGCCTCCAACTTTGTTCTTTTTGCTCAGGATTGCTTTGGCTTTTGGGGCTCTTTCTTGGTTCTATACATATTGTAGGATTATTTTTCTATTTCTGTAAAAAACTGACACTGGCATTTTGATAGGGATTGCATTAAATATGTAGATTCCTTTAGGGAGTATAGACATTTTAGCAATAGTCTTCCCATTCATGACCATGAGAAGTCTTTCCATTGTTTGTTGTTTCAATTTATTTCATCAATGTTTTGTAGTTTTTCTTGAGAGGTTTTTTACCTCATTGTTAAACTTATTCCTAGGTATTATTTGTTGATAGCTATTGTAAATGGGGTTACCTTCTTTATTTCTTCTTCAGCTAGTTCATTATTGAAGTATAGAAATGCTACTGATTTTGTATGTTGATTTTATATTCTGCAACTTTACTGAATTTATCAGATCTAAGAGCTTTTTGGTGGAATCTTCAGTTTTTCTAGATGGAAGATCTAGAAAAGGAACATCTGCAAAAAGGAACAGTTTGAGTTTCTTTTTTCCAATTTGAATGCTTTTTTATGTCTTTCTCTTTCCTGATTGCTCTGGCTAGGACTTCCAATACTATGTGAATAGGAGTGGTGAAAGTGGGCATCCTTGTCTTGTTCCAGTTCTTAGAGGAAAGGCTTTCAGCTTTCCCCCATTCAGTATTATGTTAGCTATGGGTTTTTCTTTTCTTTTCTTTTCTTTTGAGATAGGGTCTCGCTATGTCACCCAGGCTGGAGTACGGTGGTGCAATCTTGGCTCACTGCAACCTCGCCTCCAGGGTTCAAGCGATTCTCACACCTCAACCTCCTGAGTAGCTGGGGTTACAGGCATGTGCCACCACCCCCAGCTAATTTTTGTATTTTTCGAAGAGACAGGGTTTTACCATGTTGGTTAGGCTGCGATATTTCATATATGACCTTTATTATGTTAAAGTATGCTCCATCTATGCCTTATCTGTTGAGATTTTTTATCATAAAGGGATGTTGAATCTTATCAAATGATTTTTCTGTACCAATTGAGATGATCATGTAGTTTTTGTCCTTCATTCTCTTGATGCGATCTGTTTTTATGGATTCGTATATGTTGACCTATCCTTGCATCCTTGAGGTAAATCCCACTTGATTATGGTGTATTATACTTTTGATGTGCTATTGAATTTGGTTTGCTAGTATTTTGTTTAGGATTCTTTTCCTCTATGTTCATCAGGGTTATTTGCCTGTAGGTTTCTCTTTTTGTTGTATCCTTGCTTGTTTTTGATATCAGGGTAATGCTGGTCTCATAGAATGAGTTAGGGAGAATTCTCTCCTCTTCTATTGTTTGGAATAGTTTGAAGAGAATTGGTTTTAGTTCTTTTTGGAAGTTTGGCAGAATTTGTCAGTGAAGTCATCTGGTGCTGGACTTTTCTTTGTTGGGACACTTTTACTTTCCTTTCTCTTGGAGATCTTTTACTGAATAATTATTGTGTTCCTTTGATGATGTCACGTTTCCTTGATTTTTCAAGTTGGTCTGTTCAGGTTTTCTATTTCTTTCTGGTTCCATCTTGGTAGGTTGTATGCGTCCAGTAATTTATCTATTTCTTCTAGGGTTTCCAGTTTGTTAGTGTATGTAGTTTGTAGTTGTTCAGATAGTCTCTGATGATCTTTTGTATTTCTTTTTTTTTATTTTGTTTATTTCAGTCTTCTCTTTGTGAGTCTAGTAGTGGTTTATTGATTTTGTTTATCTTTCAGAAAACCAACTTTTCATTTTGTTGATCCTTTGTGTTTTTATTTTTTTAAGTCTGTATTTCATGTAGTTGTGCTCTGATCTTCTTTCTTTCCTTCTACTAATTTTGGGTTTGGTTTTTTCTTGCTTTTCTAGTTCCTTAAGGTACATCATTGGGTTATTTATTTGAAATCTTTCTACCTTTTTGGGTAGGTGTTTATTGCTATCAAGTTCTCTTTTAGCACTGCTTTTGCTGTCTTCCATAGATTTTGGTATGTTGTGCTTCTATTTTCATTTGTTTGAAGAAATTTTTTTTTTATTTCCTCATCACTTTCTTCATTGACCCAGTGGTTGTTCAGAAGTATGTTTAGTTTCTGTGTATTTTGTACAGTTTCTGAAGTTCCTCTTTTATTGATTTCTAGTTTTATTTCATTGTGGTCTGAGAAGATACTTGATATGATTTCAAATTTAAAAAATTTTTTGAGACTTGTTTTGTGGCCTAACATGGTCTACCCTAGGGAATGCTCTGTGTGCTGATGAGAAGAATATGTATTCTGTGGCAGTTAGATAAAACTATTCTGTAAATGTCTGCCAGGTCTTTTGGTCTAAGATTCAATTTAAATCCAATGTTTCCTTGTTAATTTTCTGTCTAGATGATCTGTCTATTGCTGAGAGTAGGGTGTCGAAGTCTGCAGCTATTTTTGTATTGGGGTGAATCTCTCCCCATAAATCTAATAATACTTCCTCAATGTACCTGGGTGGTCTCGTATTGGTTATGTAGAATTGTTATGAGTTTAATCTGTTTACATTCAAGGTTATTGATATGTGAAGGCTTATTCCTGTCATTTTATTAATTGATTTCTGGTTGTTTTATATATCATTTTTTTCTTTTTTTCCCAATCTTATTGTTTATTATTGTGTTTTGGTCATTTTCCATAGTGATACCATTTGAATCTTTTCTTTTCCGTATTTGTGTGTTTGCTCTACCAGTGAGTGGGTTTTATACTTTTGTGTGTTTTCATGATAGTGGAATTTGTCCTTTTACTTCAAGGTATAGGACTCTGTTAAACATTTCTTGTAGGGCTGGTCCAGTGGTGATGAATTCAGCTTTTTCTTGTCTGGGAAATACTTTATTTATTCTGAGTATAGTCTTCTTCCCTGGCAGCGTCTTTTTTTCTTTCAGCATTTTGAATATATATCATTCTCTTCTGGCTTGTAAAGTTTCTGCTGAGAAAACCACTGTTATTCTGATGGGGTTCCTTTATAAGTGACTAGACACTTTTATTTTGCAGTATTTAGAATTCTCACTTTGTCTTTGACTTTTGACAGTTTGGTTATAATGTGCCATGGGGAAGATCTTTTTGAATTGCATCTATTTGAGGATCTCTGAGCTTCCCTGTATCTAGATGTCTAAATCTCTTGCAAGACTATGTAACTTTTCAGCTACTATTTTGTAAAATCAGTTTTCTATCCCTTTGGTTGTTCTCTTTCCCTTCTGGGACACCAAAAAATTGAATATGTGGTGACTTTGTGGTGTCCCATAAAAGATATAGGCTTCATTCTTTTTTATTCTTTATTTTTGTCTGACTGTATTATTTCAAAAGACCTTTGAGTTCAGAAATTCTTTCTTCTCCTTTATCTAGTCTATTGTTGAAACTTTTGAATATATTTTTGTTTCATTCAATGAGTTCTTCAGTTCCAGAATTTCTGTTTGGTTCTTTTTTATGATACCTAGCTCTTTGGTAAATTTCTCATTGACATCCTGAGTTGTTTTTCTGATTTCTTTGTATTATTTATCTTGTTCTTTTACATATCACTGAATTTCTTTAATATCATTATTTTGAATTCTTTTTCAGACATTTCATAGATTTTCTTTTCTTAGGGATCTATTATTGGAGAATTACTATGTCCCTTTGAAGGTGTCATGTTTCCTTGCTTTTTCATGTTTCTTTTACCCTTACACAAGATATCTATGCATCTGATATAATAATCACTTTTTTAAATTTTATGGATTGGCTTTTTCAGGAAAAGACTTTTCCTATAGATATATCTATAGGTACTTTGGCTTTGATTCTGGGTAGCAGTAGTGTAGTCTCCATATGTCTTCTTCATCTGTAATCAGCATCAGTGGTGTTTGAGTTCCTTAGTGGTTTAGGCTGTGCATATTAATGGAGGCTGTGATGGCATTTTGGTGGGATGGGGATGCCAGGTTGGCTAATGTGGTAGTAAACTGGTAAACTGGTAGTGGTGGCAGCCTGGGTGTGCTGGTCTTTGTTTTCCTGGCCAGTGTATGCTGGCATCAGTGGTAGCAGATTTGAGTAGGCCAGTTCTTGGACTTCCAGGCAGGTTGCTTGGGTGCTGCCAGTGACAGCAGTGGACCAGGCAGGCAAATGAGTGGGTTCTTGGCCCTTGGGTGGTGTTCATGGTGTTGGCTATGGCAGGAGTGGCAGTGGGCCAGACTTCATGCCCTGAGTGACATGTGTGGGTGCCAGCAGTGGCACTGGTAGGGTGGGCAGGCCAGTCCCCAGGCCCATGTGAGGTGGTGCATGTGAGGGAGTGCTGGTGGCAGTGGTGGTGGCAGGCTGTGAAAGCTAGTTCTTGGGCTCCAGGGATGTGCACCTAGTTGGTGGCATCAGATGGGATAGGTCCATTCTTAGGTCCCCAGAAGGTATGTGCTGGTACCAATGGTTGCAGGTGGAATAGACCTGTTTTCTGGCCTTCTGATGGTGCATGTAGGTACCTGTGGTGGGAAGTGGGATGGATAGATCCTAAGGGCCCTGAATAACATGCATGGGCAGTGGCAGTGGTGGTAGTGGATGAGGCATGCTTGTCATCATGCTCCCTGATGGTGTGTGTGGGTGCCAGCTTCAGTGGCAGAATGAATCAATCCCCGGGCCCTCAGATGGTATGCTGGGGTTCCAGTGGTGGTGGCAATGAGCCAGACAAGTCTATCCTCAGGACCCTGGATGGCATGCATGGTCACCACTGCTGAAGGCTGTGAGTGGCATTGGCCTGTTCTCAGGCTTCCCTATGGTACACATAGGTACAGGCTGCAGTGGGTGGGGTGGATTGATTCTCAGGATCCTGGATATAATGCTCAAAGAAACTTCTTTGATTCATGGATTATTTAGAAGTATATTGTTTAATTTCTAAATATTTGAGAATTTTCTGGATGTTATTCTGTTTTTGATTTCTAGTTTAATTGAGCTATGTTCAGAGAACATATATTGTATAATTTCTGTTTCTTTCAGATTTGTCAAGGTTTGTTTTTTGGCACAGAAGATAGTCTGTCTTGATGAAAATTCCATGTGTACTTGAGAAAAGTGTGTATCCTGCTGTTCTTGGATTGATCTATAAATGTCAGTTAGGTCAAATTGGTTAACTGTATTGCTCAACTCTTCTATATCCTTACTTATTTTTTGTCTACTTTTTCTACCAATTTCTGAAAGAAGAGTATTGGCGACTTCAAATATAATTGTGGACTTGTCTATTTCTCCTTTAGTTATTTTTATCTTATTTGCACATTTTTATTTTTTTTAAGAGACAGGTTCTCACTTTGTCACTCAGGCTGGAGTGTAGTGGCACAATCATATCTCACGGCAACCTCAAATTCCTGGACTCTGGCAGTCCTCTTGCCTCAGCCTCCCAAGTAGCTAAAAATACAGGTGTGTGACACCATGCCTGGCTAATTTTTAAGAATTTTTCGTAGAGACAGGGTCTGGCTATGTTGCCCAGGTTGGTCTCAAACACCTGGTCTTAAGCAGTCTTCCCACCTTGGCCTCCCAAAGTGCTGGGATTACAGGTGCAAGCCACTACATCTGGTCTAGGTATTTTTAAATCCTATTATTAGGTAAATATGTCTTTAGGATTGTTATGTCTGTGTAGAAAATTGACAGTTTTATCCTTTTGTATTGTTCCACTTTATCCGCTATAATAGTCCTTATACTTAAGTCTACTTTTCTCGGCATCAATATGGCTTTCCCAGTTTTCTTATTATTAGTGTTTGTATGCCATTTTTATTTCCATTCTTTTAACCTGTCAGTTAATTTATATTTAAAGTTGGTTTATCATAGACATCATGTAGTTGGGTCTTGCTTTGACTTTTATCTAGTTGAATAATCTCTGCCTTTTTATTGGTGTGTTTAGATAGTTCACATTTAATGTCATTGCCAATATGGCTAATTTTAAATCTACCATTTTGCGAAATGTTTCTTGTTCGTATCATTTATTATTTTTCTCCTATTTTTGATTGATTGCATTTTATGACTCCCTTTCATCTCTACTATTGGTTTGTTATTTATATTACTTTTAAGAATCCTTTTTGGCCAGGTGCAGTGGCTCACTCCTGTAATCCCAGCACTTTGGGAGGCCGAGGTGGGCGGATCACGAGGTCAGGAGATCCAGACCATCCTGGCTAGCACGGTGAAACCGCGTCTCTACTAAAAAATACAAGAAATTGGCCAGGCTTGTTGGCAGGCGCCTGTAGTCCCAGTTGCTCCCAAGGCTGAGTCAGGAGAATGGCGTGAACCTGGGAGGCGGAGCTTGCAGTAAGCCGAGGTCGCGCCACTGCACTCCAGCCTGGGCCACAGAATGAGATTCCGTCTTAAAAAAAAAAATCTGTTTTAGTTGTTGCCGATTTACAATATACATATTTAATTAATCAGAGTTAAAGTAGTATTATACCATTCTACCTGTGGTATAAGGATCTTATAACAGTATATTTCCAATTCCTCATCTTATCTTTTGTATCACTGTTGTCACATATTTTACTTGTGTGTGTGCTTTTTTGTTGTCATATATTTTACTTTTGTGTGTGCTTTAAATGCACAAGATGTTACTATTATTTTTGCTTTTTGTAGTTACATTTTAGAGTACTACAGTTGGGTAGTTGTCACAAAGACTGTGTGACCACAATGCATAAAATATTTACAACCTGGCTCTTCCTAGAAAAAATGTTTATTAATCTCTGTTCTAATTATAAGTAACGCAAATAAAATTTATATTTTCTTCATTTATTCCACATCCAGTGCCCATCATATCTTTGTGTAGATCCAAATTTCTGTCTGGTGTTATACATTTTCTGCTAAAAAATTTCCTTTAACATTTGTTTTAGTGAAGATCAAATTGCAATAATTTGGCTCAGCTTTTGTTTGTATGAAAATACCTTTATTTCCTATTTTGTCTTTTCTTCTTTCTCTGAGTTTAGAATTCTGAATTGACAGTGGGTTTTTAAATTTGTTTTTGTTTGTTTTGTTTTCCAACCCTTTAAAGACATCAGTGCATTATCTTTTGGCTTCCATGGTTTCTGATGAAAAGTCTGCTCTAATTCTTGTCTTTGTCTATACTTTATGTGTTGCTTTTTTTCCTTTAGCTGCTTTCAAGATTTTTTTTCTTTGTCATGGTTTTTCAGCAGTTTGGTGTTCTACTTGGTATTTTCCAAGCTTTTTGGATATGTGATTTAGAGTCTATCATTAATTTTAATTAGATTATTTGATAATATTCTATAGCTCCTGTTTTCTCTATTTTTTCTTTTTGTTTTTGTTTGAGTTATTTATATGGACTTACCTTGATTCCCTTTTTTCTTTGTCTTAGTTGTGTCAAGTCTACTGATGAGCATATGGGAGGCATTTTTCATCTATGATTGTGTTTCTATTTCCAGCATTTCTACTTGATTCTTTTTTTACAGTTTTCATCTCTCCACTAACATTATCCATCTGACCTTGTATATTGTCCCCTCTTCCATTATCATCATTGACGTTTTAATCAGTGTGTTGTATTTTCTTGATATTTGTTTCCTGTTTGTTTCACTTGTTCTTTGTTCCCTCTTGCTTTTTGTTGCTTTCTTTTGAGTTTTACTTATGATTCTACATTTTCATTTTTAATTTCCTTAATTGTGAATTAACTATAATTATTTGTTTTGTTAGCAGTTGCTTTAGGATTTATAATATATTTAAATAGTTAACTTAGCACAGTTTACCTTCAAGTAACATTGTTTTGCTTTACATATGCTATGAGAACAGTAGCATACCAGTTTTCACCCTCTGGCCTTTATGCTTTATTTGTCATACCTTTTTCTTCTACTTATATTATAATTCTCATGCTATATTTATTATTGTTTTTTCTCTAACTCTGAGATTGGCAAATTAAGGCCCAGTGACCAAACCTGCCTGCCAACTGTTTTGGTAAATAAGATTTTACTGTAACACAGCTATATCAATTTATTCACATATTTTAATGAATGCTTTTATGATATAACAGTACAGTTGAGTAGTTGTCACAAGAACTATGTGAACCACAATGCATAAAATATTTACAATCTGGCTCTTCCTAGAAAAAAAGTTTGTTTATCTTTGTTCTAAATAGCCAATTATTTTCAAAAGCCATCCCAATAATAAGAAATAAATCATAAGCCAGTCTCTGTTACTCAGGTCTATAATCCCAGTGCTTTGGGAGACAGAGGCAAAGGGATTGCTTGAGGCCAGGAGTTTGAGACCAGCCTGAGCAACATAGCAAGATCCCATTTCCACAAAAAATTTAAAAATTAGCCAGATGTGGTAGCACATACCTGTAGTCACAGCTACTTGAGAGGCTGAGGATGTAAGATTGCTTGAGCCCAGGAGTCTGAGGCTATGATCACCACTGCACTCTAGCCTGGATGACAGAGTGAGACCCTGTCTCTAGAAATAAATTTAAAAAATAAAAATAAATATAAAAAAAGGAATAAATCATATTTACCCATTTAGTTATTTCAAATGTTTTTCATTCTTTTGTGTAGATACATATTTCTATCTGGTATCATTTTCCTTTTGACTGAAAGATTTTTTTAACATTTCTTGTAGTGCAGATCTGATAGCAATGAATCAGTTGTTGTTATATCTAAAAAAGTATTTCATCTTCATTTTTCAGAAATGTTTTTTACTGTTGTGTAAAATTCTACGTTGACAATTATTTTTTCAGTACTTCAGAGATGTTGCTCCATTATCTTCTCATTTGCATTATTTCTGATGAAAAATATGCTTTCATCCTAATATTTGTTCCTGTGTATATCATAATTTTTTTCTTCGGCTGATTTTAAGATTTTTTAAAACACAGATTTTGAGCATTTCATAATAATGTTCCATGGTATAGTTTTCTTTATGCTTCTTGTCCTTGGGGTTGGTTGAGCTTCCTGGGCCTATGGGTCTATAGTTTTCAACAAATTTGAAAATTTTTCAGTGATTAATTCTTGTATTACTTCTATCTCCCTTTGAGGATTGGATTTCAATTATACATATCGTAGACATTTGAATTTGCCCACAACTCGTGGGTGTTCTGTTTGTTTATTTATTTTAATTCCCTACTCTCTGTGTGTTTTATTTTAGATAGTTTCTGTTGGTGTGTCTTTTAGTTCACTTACCTTTTCTTCTGCAATGTCTAATCTGACATCAATCCCACATAATGTATTTTCATCTCTAAAAGATCATTGTATGTCTTTTAAAAAATCTTCCATGTTTCCACTTAACAAGATTAGTGTTTCCTCTATCTTTTTCACCATATGAAATATTATAAATGTAATATTTATGGTAAGATCTTTGTCTACTAATTCTATCACTGCTGTCAGTTCTGAGTTGAGTTTTATTGTTTTATTTATCTCCTCATTGTGGGTCACCTATTCCTGCTGCTTTGCATGCCTGGTAATTTTTTATTAAATACCTGACATTGTGAATTTTACTTTTTTGGCTGCTAGTTATTTTTACATTCCTGTAGGTGTTCTAGAGTTTTGTCCTGGAATGGTTAAGTTATGGTGGTTAAGTTATTTGGAAATAGTTTGATCTTTTTGGGTCTTGCTTTTAAACTTTGTTAATATAGTTCAGGACCATATTTCATGGAGGGCAATTTTAATCCAACTACTGAGGCAAGACTCTTCTGAGTACTTTTAGTTGGTAGAGTTCTAAGTTAATCCCTGTATTTTTCCCCTGGGTATTAACATGATTTTTTTTTAATGACTTTTTTCCCACATGGCGGGAAGAAGAGATTTTGCACATGTAACTAATATTATTAATCAGACTTTAAGATAAGGAGATTATCTTGTGGGCCTAGCCCACAAGTATTTTAAAAAGCAGATTCTGTTCTCTGGATGATTGCAGAAGTGTAGGTCAAATACTCTAAACACCAGGGAGACTTGATGTGTCATTACCTTGAATATGAAAGGGGTCACCGGGAAAGAATCTGAGAGCTGAGAGTGGCCTCTAGGAGTGAGAGCAATCCATGACCAATGGCCAGAAGAAAATAGGGACTTCATTCTTACAGTCACAAGAAATTGAGTTCTGTCAATAACAAGAATGAATGCGGAAACAGAGTCTTCTCCAGAGCCTCCAGATAAGACCCCAACTTTACTGACAGCTTGATTTTGGCTTTATGAGACCTTGAACAGAGAATCTTGTCAAACCTGCCTGAACTATTGATCTGCAGAACTGTGAAATAATAAATGGGTATTGTTTTTAAGCTGCTAAATTCATGGTACATTGTTACACAGCAATAGAAAACTAATATGGTAGTCTATCCTATATCCTGTGTGTTATGGGATTTTCCATTCTGTCTAATGGAAACAGGCACTTTTCCCTGTCCTGCGTAAGCTGTGAGTTTTCTGTTCTCTAATCCTTTTGGATGGTTCTTTCCCTGGCCTCTGGTAGTTTCCTCTTATACCTGTATTGGTCATCACTCAGTTGAATATGCAAAGGGGTCCTTCTGAAGACCTTCAGAGTCTTCCCTATGGACAGCTCTCTTTTCTGGCACACTGCCCTGGAGAGCAGCCTCCCCATAATTTTAGCCTTGTCACCTCAACTCAGGGAGACTACCAAGCTCTACCTGGATTCTCTCTTCATGTGCTGCAGCCTAAAATCTCCTTCCAGGAAGTAAGCTGGTGACGGTAGGGCTCACTTCACTTGTTTCATATTTCTCAGGGATTTCTGTCCTTTGTTGCCTCACATCCTACATCTTGAGAACCATTGTTTTATATATTTTGTCTAGTTTGTGGTTGTTTCAGGAGGGATGATACTTTCTATCCCTGTTACTCTATCTTGGCCAGAAGCAAAAGCCCTCAGTTAAATGTGACCGGAATCAAGTACTGTTTAAAACCAAAGTTTGAGGTTTAAAATACTCAAAAATGCCCTCTACCAATGTGGTATCAGCATCCTCTGTTTATATTACAGATTGAGGATAGCATGTTAATTATAGCAATCCCCCACCAATATATTTTATGTAGGTAGAAATTAAAATCTTAAAACAAAAAGTCTAGTACAAACTCCAATCTAGATTTGTTGCATTCTGAAGGTGCACTAGATTACATCACCTGAAAGTTGTTGGTTTCTTTAGAGTTCAATTTTCCTATACCATTTTCAGAATGAGGCTGATATTCATTTTCTGAAGTGGGGATCTGCAGTGATCTCATCTTCTTTTATGCTAAGTGAGTATTTTCTTGTTATTATTCATATGGTAATATCAACTCTTAAAAAGAGATGCCCTGATCTTGGGATCACAAACTGCTCTTTAGATTCTCTCAAAAGCATTGCCTTGGATGCGCCATATCAATGCTTCCTTTATTTAAAAGTTTTCACAGCCAGGTGCCACAGCGTCTAGAGATGAGAGTGGGAAGATGAGATGTGTTGTTATAAAACCCTCCTGATGGTCGAGACATATGAGCTACTTTAGAAGCTTTACTTTATGTCACCATGATGAGCAGCTTCCTTCCCTGTGCCAGGGACAGGTTGCTAGTCTTTTCTCCATCTGGACTGCGGCTTCCCGGCTCACCTGCCGTGCAGTCCACTGAAGTGCAGTCTGTGTGTGTGTGCAGGGACAGGGGAACTTCTTGTGTGCTTGCTGTAGAGAACTTTGAAGCAAAAGAAAAAAAAAAAAGTACTAGCTACCCACTAATGCTTCCCTTGAGTAATGTTGCTCTTGTCATATTGAAACAAGTGCTTACAAAAGGAACAGCTTTTGTGGAACTGGCCAATTCACCAAACCTTAGACCTAGAATAAACTTGAAGAGACCAGAGCCAAGGTGCTCAAGTATGTCGGCAGGGGAGAGAACCATGTGGATATAGTAGATTAAGTTTGTTAAATTTAACCATGTGCTTTCAAGAGTGCTTTTCAAACTTTAATGTGCATGCAAATCATCTGAGAAATGTGTTGAAATGCAGATTCTCATTCAGCAGGTCTTGGGTGAGGTCTGAGGTTCTGCGTTCCTCATAGGGTCCCAGGTGATGCCTATACTGCTGGCTTGGGGACTACACTTTGAATAGCAAGCTTCTAAAGGAATATATTTAAGAGTAAACATATGGGGAAAAGAGAAATTCAATCACAATCAATGTTCACTCATTTATTCAGCACCTAAAAGCCTGTTATGGATAATACACACGTTCAATGATGCAGAGAAAAGGGAGAATTAGAATAAAGCCTCCTCTTATGGAACTTACAAACTAGAGGGAGGTTAAAATATATGCAAAGCATTAGACTATAAGTAGTATAGTAAGATTCCTACTGGTTAAAGATACCTGGGCTTGAATCCTGGTCTGTGAAAAACTGACCACAATTACTTCACTACTGTGTGCTTCAATACACTCATCTGTGAAATGAAAACAAATGAGAAGAATGATAGCACCTGTAGCATATGGGTATTGTGAGGGTTAAATGAGGTGATACTTGTAAACACACATAGAAACAACTGAAAAGTTGTTCTTATTAGACAACTTGAAAATGAGAAAAATCATAAAAGAGGTTCGTTTATTTTTCAAATCTCCACATCTCAGATGAAAAAAGGGGTTTAGGTGAAACATTATAGAATTGAATTTCAACCAATTGTCAGTCACCATTTCTTTCTTATCCCAAGTTTAAAAATGGAATTTTTTTTTTTTTTTTTTCTGCCAAGGTCAGGCAGATATAGAGGGTCACTCTTGGGTTACCTGTGCTGTACAGGAGAACTAGAAGGGAATTTGAGAAAAAAGATTTGAAAAAGTTGTCATCAGTTTTTCCTTATATCCCTGGTTTTCCCTCTTTTTTTTTTTTCTTTCATAAACCCAGAAAAACTGGGTTTGAACTTTGGCTCTGCCACTTATTTCCTAAAATAATACATTTCGTAATCAGTCTTTGCCTCGGTAACTTCATCTGTAAAATGGAGGTAAGAATGTCTGCATGATGATGGTGATGGTGGCGGTGTGAAAATTAAAAGCAAAAGTGTGGTAGGCAGAATAATGGCCCCCGAAAAGTTATCCAGGTTTTAATTCCTGGGAACTGTGGATGTTCCCTTAGATGGCAAAAGAGACTTTGCAGCTCTGATTAAGTGAAGGATGTTTCAATAGCGAGACTATCTGGTATTATCTGGGTGGACCCAATACAATCACAGCTGTCCCTGTAAGAGGGAGGCAGAAAGCAGTCTGACACAGAAGAAGGCAATGTGACCACTGATGCTGGCTTTGAAGTTGGGAAAAAGGGCCATGAGCCAAGGTGTGCAAGAAATATAGGTATAGCCGGGCGCAGTGGCTCACGCCTGTAATCCCAGCACTTTGGGAGGCTAAGGCGGGCGGATCGCGAGGTCAGGAGATCGAGACCATCCTGGCTAACATGGTGAAACCCCGTCTCTACTAAAAATACAAAAAATTAGCCGGGCGAGATGGTGGGTGCTTGTAGTCCTAGCTACTTGGGAGGCTGAGGCAGGAGAATGGCGTGAACTCGGGAGGCGGAGCTTGCCACCGCACTCCAGCCTGGGCGAAAGAGCAAGACTCCGTCTCCAAAAAACAAAAAACAAAAAACAAAAACCACGGGTGTAAAAGGTAGAGATGTCAAGGAGAGAGATTCTCCTCTAGGGCTCCAGAGGGAGTATGGTCTTGCTGATACTTTAATTTTTCCCCAGACTTCTGGTCCTTCAGAACTGTAAGAGAGTAAATGTACATTGTATTAAGCCACCAACTTTGTGGTAACTTATTACAGCAACCACAGGGGAAAGAGTACAAAAATCATCTGTGGAGCACTTCACAAATGTTATTTTGTATCTTTTTCCAAATTAGAGAGCCATCACTAGCCTGAGAGATTGCTAAGTTAAGACCACTGTAACAGCCCCAGTTTTCCATGGAGAAGCCTAGAGCCATGAACATTTTCTCCTTGTCTATAAGGGTGTAATACAAATGAAGAAATGCTCATGGTTCTCCAGAAGAATGTGAAGTTTGGGGACTACAATGCTCTTATGAAAAAGTCCTAAGACTAGGTGACCAGATGTTCTAAATGAAAGTGCCTCTTGCTTTCAGTTTGCCCCAGCAGGGTATTAATCCTGTAATCGGAATTGCATCAAGTCTTATGACTCCTGCCAGAAACTTCAGAAGCTAAGGGATACATCGATCTAGTTATTACAGACGAGAACTTCAGAAGAGTGGAAAAAGGAAGGAGCAATTATTTGTGAAGTAATTGAAAAGCATTGTTTATATTTGCAATGTCTTATCCTTTCAAGTTTCAATTTGGGAGCTAAAACACATTTAGTCTGGGTCAGTTTCTCCAAGTAGATGTGACAAGACTTTGGTGTTGGAGTCAGGAAGGAGAAAGGATTTGGGGAAAGGTTAATTTTTAATATCTTTGATATAAACCAATCAGTAGTTCAGCAACACAAGATTAAACTGTAGGCCTTTAACTCTTTAAGCAAAATATTCAGAAAAAGTTAATTCATCTGTTAACTACAAAATAAAAGGAGCTTTTCCTTCTGCATACATCTTTCCCACCTTCTCCCTTAGACACATGAGTGCACTGAAACCAGTCTGATGGCTAAAAAGAACAGATAGAGGCAAGTTGGCAGTCAAGACCTGCCTTTGTGTCTTCTTACACTACCTCCTCTCTTTAATCTTCTATATTGTACTAGCTGATTTTTTGTTTGTTTGTTTGTTTGTTTTTGCAGAGATGATCTGAGTTCTTAGCACAAATGATTATGATTATTCATTCAAGTGTTTTTTAGACTCTACCATGTTATCATGTTAATGTTGGGTAACACTCACACACATTAGTTTTGCCAAGAGTCAATAGAGAGTTCAAAGACTCCATAAAAACATAGCATATAATAACCATTTTAGTTAGCCAAGCAAGTACTCTGGAAACCCTTTGGAAACACTTCTTTAATTTGAAAAGCCTATAATTTGGTCTTTAAATGGGATATTTGTGGCAGCATTTGGGAAACTGTAAAGTGCTATGTAAATGTTAGATAGCCTTTATCATAATTGCAGCAATGCATCCCGCTAGAAAATATCTGGAGAACAGTATATATAGTGGAACTTCTTATGGTCAGTAAGACCTCCCCCTAAACTGATTCCTCCTCCCTAAAAAGGTTCAGAGAATTCTTGGCTTCAGACACTTCTATAGAGAAGAATCTCATCTTCTTGGCCACACTTTTGAGTGCCCCTGCCCAGTGAATCCTTCCTTATGTGACAATCAGCTTAAGTCCTGGTTCCCACATTCAGTACCATGTAAGGGAGATGTCGCCAACTACATATTTTTACCTTTCTCCCTTATCCTTACTCATACTTTTTCCTCTTTTATTCTCTTCAGCCAGTTCCTTTGTTCCTAAGCCTACCAATCTCTTAATTCCATTCCTTCACTTTAGGGACCACAGCTATATTACTCTTAACACTGTCACGGACCAGGAAGGAAAAAAAAAAAGCCGTCTTGAATATTATAGATAGGTGTCATGAAGTTTATGCACAAAGGCACACCCTATGTAAGTCAAGAGGGAAACTGAGACCAGACCACGGAGGAGGGCCTTGTGTGCTACCTTTCTCCTAAAAGTAAGGGTTACTTTTTGAAGGGATTTTAAGCAGGTTATTATACGACTAGATTTTTATTTTGAATAGATTATTTTGAGAGCAGTGCAGAGGATCAATTAATTTTATATGGGATTGGGGATTGGGTAGGGTAGGGTGGGGAGTATGGTGAGGGCAGGCTGGGGGGCAGATTAGTGAGGAAGGTATTACAGTGGTGATAAGACCCCAAGCTAAAACAATTACAATGGGAATGGAGAAAAAGGAATTAGATCGATGGTTGATGGAACTAAGGCAATGACATCTACTGAAGATTATGAGTATAGTATGTGAGAGTGAGAGTTCAAGAATCAGATAGGAGAACAGGTTAAGTAGATGAATGATCTGGGTCATAAAGCCTTCCTAATTTCTTCACATGCAAATAATAGTTCCTTCCTAGGCAAAATTGTCATCCTTTGTTTCTTCCTTACTGGCCTTCTAACTTTCTGTTTTGTGTTTTGGTTTTATATTTATGTATTTTGTTCTGCTACTAAGTGGTAGATTTCTAGGGCACAGAGACTATTGTTTATCTTTATATTATACCCTTGAAATGTCCAATTCTGTGTCTTAAACTAAGTACTAAATAAATGAGTGAGTGAGAGATTGAATTATATTTCATAATACTCTACAATCTGTGAAGACCTTTCATAGGTATAAGTCATTTTATACTTGCAACATCCTTGGGAAAGGTAGGAATGGCAGTTGTTATTATTTCCATTTTACAGATGAGAAAATCTATAGTCAGAAATATTAGTATAATGTAGCTGGTAATTGGCAGAGCTGGGCTAATACATCTGTTCCAGCACCTACCACTCTACTATACTGTTTGTTTTTTATGGTCTCAAGGTCTTCACTTGGGACAATTTATTCTCAATAAATTAGACATTAGATTTTTTGGCTGTTACCAATATCAAGTGCCACAAAAATAAAAGAAGGAAAGGAATGAAGATGAATAGGTAAGGAAAATCCACTAAATAAATGGTACTCAGCAACAGACAAAAAGCAGGACAACTTCATATGTCAATAATGTCTGCTGATGATACTTAATAGGTTCCCCAGTCCCTGGGCTGTGGACCTATACTGGTCTGTGGCCTGTTAGGAACCGGGCCACATAGCAGGAGGGGAGTGGCAGATGAGTGAGCATTACCACCGGAGCTCCACCTCCTATTAGATCAGCAGCAGCATTAGATTCTCATAGGAGTATGAACCCTATTGTGAACTGTGCATGCAAGGGACCTAGGTTATGTGCTCCTTATGAGAATCTAATGCCTGATGATCTGAGGTGGAACAGTTTCATCCTGAATCCATCACCTCACCCTGCAACCCATCTGTGGAAAAACTGTCTTCCATGACACCAGTCCCTGGTACCAAAAAGGTTGGAAACTGCTGCTCAACATCACTTCTCCCTTCCAAACTCTCTCCTGTGTGCAGGGACTGGAAGTGTGGAAATTACATTTCCTTTTACTAGGAGGGTTCAAGTTTTGATTTTATCAAGGAGAGATGCTCATACAAGGTGTGGAATGTGGAAAAGAGGGAGAGATCATCTTCTGGCTGCAGCTGTGGGCAGGCATATGGACATCTTCAGGCATACGATTTTTTCCTAGGACTTCCAGTAACCCCCCCGAGAATCACTTCCTCTGGTACCACAGTCAGCTAAGGTCCTGGATAGAAGTCTCCTATGAAGCCTGCATTTCCTGGATTATGAAATGCTAGCAGGCAGCAGCATCCCTGATCTTTACACCACCAGCCCTTCCAATGGTTGCATAAATTTCTAAATCCCTATTTTAAATCCCTTCTTGCTTTAAATGCTTAGAGTAATTCTGTTTTCTTGACTTATATGCTGTACAGAGAAAATACAAGTGTTGCAATACAAGTATTGCAAGCTGAGATCATGTAGTTTGGAGGCAAATAGCTCTATCCATCTCAACCACCTTTGGAGTATTCTTGCAATACTATGTGTTTCTTTATTTAAGAATACAAACAAAAGTAGATCAAAGATTTCCAAATATTTTTACTCGAAGTGGCTTAAATATAACCCTCTTGTGGTTTGATGCTGGTGTCTTCATACTTGTTTAGTTACCCAGAAATTTTGGCTCTTCGTGATCCCATTTCCCCAAAACACTGGCAGAATGATGAAGTTTTACCATGGTTAGAATGGAGTTTCATAATGGCCATGTGCAGGAACAAAAGATTACTAAACTTGAAATTTCATGTGTAGTCATGTTCAGATGGGCTGCTGATAGATGGATTAAAAGAAATTCCAGTAACCCATGGGTTGATGGAAAGATATTCAAATGGACTGGCATTAGAGTGCTAACAATTTCCATGCATATCTTTGGATATTTTTTTTTTCAAATAAGTAAAATGAAGTCCTTAATACCTGGAAAATATTTCCAAACATTCTACTCACCTTTCGTCAATACTCTTATTGTCTTTTGCTTTTTAAAATTCTCTGGATAATGCAGATAATAAAACTCCTTGTCAGCTATCCAACTATGCTGATCACCTTTCTCACAAATGAGCGTTTCCTATTCATTTGCTGCCTTGTGTTAATTTTCTGGGCTAGACAGTATTGTTGAAAATGCAGGTTAGACTGACTTCTTTGGTTCAGTTCTCTTTTTTTTTTTTTTTTGAGACACAGTCTCACTCTGTTGCCCAGGCTGGAGTGCAGTGGTGCAATCTCAGCTCACTGCAACCTCCGCCTCCCAGGTTCACGCCATTCTCCTGCCTCAGCCTCCCGAGTAGCTAGGACTACAGGCGTCCGCCACCAAGCCCAGAGAATTTTTTTTTTTTTTTTTTTTTTTTTGTATTTTTAGTAGAGACGGAGTTTCACCGTGTTAGCCTGTGTGGTCTCAATCTCCTGACCTTGTGATCCGCCTGCCTCGGCCTCCCAAAGTGCTGAGATTACAGCCATGAGCCACCGTGCCTGGCCGGTTCAGTTCTTAATACCTTGGTTGGGGAGGAGGGGAGCTGCTCACCTGTATGTCAGGTCAGTGAATTCTGCCTTTTATGGTGCTGGGCAGACTGAGTTACTCAATAACTACTAGGCATTTCAACTGCACTTCCAAGGCACGTAGGCAATTTTGGTGTTTCAGAAACTTATTTCCACACAAATACATTTGACACTGAATCCAACCTTGATGAGCCAAATTTTATTTTTCCAAACTCTAGGGATGGGTAAACCTGGCTTTGTGTTCAGTTCACTGGATATCTCAAAACCATTTTTCAAATGCTCTGGGATTGGCCAAAACCAAGTCTACTTTGCCAAACATTTTACTTAATTTAATAGCAAAATACCCCATTTATATTTTAATGAAAATTTAATCCATATGTTTGATTCACTTTTTGCACTTAATTCATCAAAATATTTTGTAAGAGTTATCTGAAGTCCAAGAGGCTTCCGATGCCATTTTTTTTCTTAAATAAGCCAGCATAGCCTTTTCTCCCCCGACATTTTTCTTTTTTTCTTTTTAGCAACATTAGTTAATTGGCAAGTTCTGTTGTCCCAGTCCCTATCTGACTCAAACCTTATCTGTATTGTTTCTCTGACTCCCCGTCCATACCAGTCCCACTCTGATGTGATCACTAATTGAAGTGGTCCATAAAGACATCATCCATTTCGCTTTTCTATGCTGCCTGAAGTAGAAAAGAAGTAAAAGGGAGGACAAGAACAAAGAAAGACACTCCAGTTCAGTGGTCCCCAACCTTCATGGGACCAGCGACTGGTTTCATAGAAGACAATTTTTCCACAGATGGAGGTGGGAAGGATGGTTTCCAGATGAAATTGTTCCACCTCGGATCATCAGGCATTAAATTCTCATGAAGACTGGCAACCCAGTTCCCTTACAGGCACAGTTCACAATAGGGTTCCTGCTCCTACGAGAATCTAATGCCTCTGCTGATCTGATGGGAGGTGGAGCTCAGGCGGTAATGCTCACTCCTCTGCCGCTCACCTCCTGCTGTGCAGCCTGGTTCCTAACAGGCACAGACGGGTACCTGTCTACGGCATGGTGGTTAGAGACCCCTGCTCTAGCTTTTCCTTTGTTGGGGAGCCTAGTGACCTAGACTTAAGCTGTAATAACTTAAGTTTCTATGCCTGTGGAATGGTTGATTGAAGAGCCATCTTCCCACATTTATATGGTTTCATTCCATGTTGAAGGAGAATAAGAGAGATGGTTAAAAGTTTCCCCTAAGTATCATCTATACAGATAGTTCGGGAAAAAAAGAGGAGCAACCATCTGAAAGCAGCTGTGTAATTTCAATTCATTTAAAGTTTAAGGTGAATTTGAGCAGGAAGACACTTAGTTGGCTAATGGGAAAAGAGACTATTGGTACAATATATTGCTATATTTACTTTGCAGACTAGCTGTGCTTCACTGGGCAACTGGCAATTCAGTGGTGGCTGAGGCAAGGGAGGGCAAACTCAGAAAAAGAAGGGTCAGAAAGGGAATTGGCAGCCTTGGCTGCTCTCTTCAATGAGGTAATCCTTCCTCCGTGCTGCCCTGCTGTCCCTGAGCCTCCTGCCAGTGCCCAAGGAGCTCCAGATGCAATTGATCTCATTATACATCAGAACAGAATTGGCTTGAACAGCCTGTTCTTTCCTGGTGATTAGGACATAGCATATTTTTCTTCCCCCTCTCCCTCGGCCCTATCTTAGTCCCTTGGCCAAAGGTTCTTTTGTCTATGGATTAATCTAGGGTTAATCTAAGTTTACTCACTTGCTGCAAGCCTGGTCTGGCAAGGTAGACATAATCTTCAAATAGCTCTGAAAACCCTGCTCCCACTGTCAACGTGTGTTCTAATTTGTTTAACCTCTGTCTACTTGGACTCAAACCAACCCGAAGAAACTGGGCACATGGCTTAGTAAGATTAAATCAAAAGATTAGTTCTGCCTCTTATCTAAGATGTAATTCTCATTTTGATGTCAACTTGCAAGGAGGCTTCTCAATGCTTTATTTTTCTCAGAGCAGGAGAGAAGAATCTCAGGACATAAAAGGAACTTTAAAAGACCGCTACTCTGTGCCTTCAATAAGGACTGCACTTAAAATATTCCCTTAATAGAAAGCGCTTTCTCTTTCTTCAAACTCTCTAGAGAGAGACTTACAAACTCCTTGCGAAGTGTTCTGTATCTCTCTAAAGTAGGGCAATTCTCTAATGAAGCTGATTATGAGATTTGGGGAGTGGGGGTGGGCAGGTCGTGAGATGCCTCTGCTTCATAGGGAAACTGAGAAGTCAAAAGCAGAGACTGAAGACAATGTAGTGGTCTGCAAGTGAATCTTGTCCTTACTTGAACCCAGAAATAAACTGTAGTTTGACTCTGAGTTAGTGGCATGCCCTGTGTGGGCCTTAGTTTCCTCAATTGTATGATAAAGGAAAATCCTCAAGTCTCTCACAGCTCTAAGATTCTTCTAGCTTGTGATTTAACTCACTTGGGAAATAAGTTGCAAGGCTCAGAAGGAAAATGCAATTAGTGCCCACTCGCTATTTCACATCTTCTCAGAATCTTCCTTATTCACAATATACCTAGGAAGCTAGGATACAGACGTTCCTCTTTTTGAAAGGGGACGTGCCAAAGCGTTATTCTTAGAGTTGCTAATAGAGTCTCCTAAACTTGCTACCATCAAAGGCAAACACTGGCCCTTGGAAAACCAAACACAGAGCCTGAGAATCTGCATATCCTCGTGGGAGCAGTTGCTATGGTAGGCAAGCACTAAGGGCAAGCCGTGACCACACCCTTCTGGGTGTCTCATAATGGGCTTCATTACCAAGGAACTCTGCTCTTTCTCATCCTTTTCCCTTATTTTCTGTTTTGCTATAGCTAATGAACTTCTAATAGACTCTAGCTTCCAAGGGAAAAGACAAAATAACCAGAAAAGACATGGTTTTTAAGAAAAAAAAAAAAAGTCCCTAATGTTTCAGGATTATCGATTTTAATGTTCTAGTGATATTACTATTGCTTGGCAGTGTTTACTTGGGGATAGATAGAGTTCCCACTTGGGCCTGGGAAATGCTGAGCAAGCCGCTTATAGAGCAATTTTGAAATTACTAACAGAAAGTATAGGTAAGGTGTAATTTGAAGCAGAGAAATAAGCCTTAGTAAGACAGCATTCTATAAGGCACAGAAAACAACATGCTATAAGGCATAGTTTTAAAAATCCTTGACATCTGGAAATTACTTAAGGAATAGATTACTGGTGTCAGACAAATTTTCAAGAAATCATGATGCTTTAAAAATAAAATATATTTTAAAGTTAATAATAAGAAGAAGAGCTTTATGTAAACATCAGATTGCTGAAGCTTTAGGCCAGATTTTACGTCCGGGTGGCTTATCTTTTCCTTTTCCTTTCCACTTGATTAAAAAACCCTAATGCAAAATTACAGATCCTTGAAAATGGCATCAAGGTAGCTCTTGGTATTTAGATTGAAATATTATGGAACAGTTTCTCACTGAAGACTACTTTGAGTTTCCCATATGTTGAGTTAGTGAGTATATTACACTCAAAAGTAGGACAGTTGAATGTTAAATGACTTAACCTAGAAGATGGTGGTGAATGGATTCTGAATACACTCTTTGGTGGTATCAGTCTCTGTAAAGAATTTGTTCAAGTTCTATGGTAGAATTTGGATGTGTTTTTTGAAAAATGTGCTCAATGATGTGTTCATAGAATTTTTTCTTTGCTGGGTGGAGAAAATGATCAAATACTGAAAACAGTCAAACTCAGAAATTGAGTCACTTGCTTCACAGAGAAGCTAATATTTTACCCACAGCATTAAAAACTGAAAATTTGACCCAAAAGTAATGGGTTCTACCATTAAGATGCTACATATATCATCAATACACACCATTTAAAGTCAGTGTCATATAGAAATATTTTTATCTCATCCTTCACCTAAAAAAATCAGTGTAAGCATCCTTCCTTTCATAGAATAGAACATTTCAAATGGGAAAGCAGAATCTTGAGCTTTTTTCCCGTTTCTTGCCTAAAGTCATGGCTTGATTGTATTAACAATTTTCACTAGGACCCTCTACTTGGAATTGAGAGCCAGAGGTATGTTGCTGACCATTAGCTGCTCTCTATAAATCAGCCAGTGTGTGGACCTATATTCGGGTGTAACATCTTTTATTCATGGAAAAACCATTCCTTGCTGCTCAGTCAGTTAGTATTTAATTATTGTTACTCCAAGTGCACATTTGTCAGTCTACACGATATAACTCCCCCTGAAAAGTGGTAATAAATAAAACCAAGCAAACAAACACTTTCTCCTGCAGCCTGGGTTTTCAATAACAAAATGTAAAGATTTATTAAGTACTTGTTGCTTACAAATATACTGTGTGGAAGCCAAGTCTTGTTTTAGGTTCATTCATAGTTTTGTTTTTACCAAATATCATACATATATATTAGGTTGGTGCAAATGTAATTGTGGTTTGGGACCATGAATTTTAACTAATTATAACTAGACTCAAACACATTTTTATTAATCGAAATAGAAACCATTACAATCAACATATTTTTGCCAATGAGAAATAAGTTTGTTTATTCCTGTAGCATAAAAATCCATGCTTTGGGATTCCATGAACTCTTGGAAAGCATTTTCTGCACCCTGCTAGCTGTGGAAGCATTTTCCCCGCAAAGAGTCGCTGAGATGCTTGAAGAAGTGGTAGTTGGTTGGCGAGAGGTCAGGTGAATATGGTGGATGAGGCAAAACTTCATAGCCCAATTTGTTCAACTTTTGAACCATTGGTAGTATGATATGCAGTTGGGCACTGTTGTGGAGAAGAATTGGGCCCTTTCTGTTTACCAGTGCTGGCTGTGGGCATTGCAGTTTTGGTGCATCTCATTGGTTTGCTGAGCATGCTTCTTAGATGTAACGGTTTTGCCAGGATTTAGAAAGCTGTAGTAAATCAAACTGAGAGCAGACCACCAAACAGTGACCATGACTTTTTTTGGCCCAAGTTTGGCCTTGGGAAGCGCTTTGGAGTTTCTTCTCAGTCCAACCACTGAGCTGGTTGTTGCTGGTATATTTGTATAGGAATTTGCAAAAACTTGTCACTGAGTATAAGAATTGCCATCAACTTTGTAGCTGGCTGTATAAGCTTGGAAACAAGACTTTGAGCCTCTTTTTCTTATGATGAGCACAACTTTTAGAGAATATTGTCTGTAATTTTGATCTTTTCTCTGTCTTTGACACTAGAAGTATCAATTTTGGTTTTGAAAATATAAGTTTGTACTCATCATAGAAAAACTCAGTTGGGTCTGGGCGTAGTGACTCCCTCCTGTAATCTCAGCATTTTGGGAGGCCAAGGTGAGTGGATCACCTGAGGTAGGGAGTTCGAGACCAGCCTGACCAACATGGAAAAACCCCGTCTCTACTAAAAAATATACAAATTAGCCAGGCGTAGTGGCACATGCCTGTAATCCCAGCTACTCAGGAGGCTGAGGCAGGAGAATCGCTTGAACCCAGGAGGCGGAAGTGAGCCGAGATTGCGCCATTGCATTCCAGTCTGGGCAACGAGGAAAACTCCGTCTCAAAAAAAAAGAAAAACTCAATTGGTTACTGTACTTGGTTATTTGGTTATAAAAGCTCCATTTCTGATATTGATCTTCTATTCTTCTTCAACAGGAAAATAAATATAACCCTTAACCATTGTGGCTTAAAAAATAAACCTGGAACTTCCTATTTGTAGTATAAAGGATGGTGGGAACTTACTAAATCTGTTGGGCTCGGGTACTACAGTAATTTGATCCACATATTAAAGAGTTTGGAAATTATTCTACACATTATGGGGATTCGTTGATATATTTAACTGGACAAATAATTGCCAGCCAGGAATATTTATTTGGCGTTATTGTGCAAGACATCTTAGAAGGGTAAAATATTAGAGGCAGGGAGGCTAGTGAAGAACAATTGTAAGTTATCAAGATATTCCTAGCCATTTATGGAGGAACTCTACTCCATATAAGGAAAGGTTTACAAATGAAAAATAGTTCATACACAAAGATGCTCAGTGTTCCCCACACATATCTATTTCACATCCTTGTCTTTAGTTGATTCCATTCTCTGAAGCTAGAGAATTTTGTCCTACATTTTCACCTGAAGCTCTTTAGTGTAGTTAAATGCATTGATTCTGGAGCTAGACAACCTGTGTTTAAACTTCAGCTCTGTCACTTAATGTGGGAATTCTTTTATGTCTCAGATTTGTGATCTGTAGAAATAAGGATAAAATAACTTAAATGATTTTGTTTTTAATGTTTACCTGAGATATTTATAATCTTTTATAAATCTTTTATAAATCTTTTAGCATAAAGTCCAGTCTACAACATATATTCAGCTATTGTTATTCTATATATTCTATATATATTCTAACCTCAGCCATCCTTCAGGATGAAACTCAAAAGCTGTCTCCCTATGCAACCTCCCAGAATTCACAAAGTCAGAATTTTCTTTTTTCAAAGTACTTCCTATATTACCTTATGAAAACAATCTACATAATACATTAATACATGTCCATTGGAAATATAGTTAAATAATTCACAGCATTTAGATTAAAAGGTAAACATTTCTTAGTTAACAGTTTGGTATCTATCTTTTTGGACCTTCAGCTATGATACATGTATATAAAATTACTTTTATCTTCTAACAATTTCAATGCATAGCAAATTTTACATCTTACTCTGTAGCATAGTTATTTTTGTGTCAATTTTTTAATATAGTATAGCCAGGCTCTAAATTTTCTTCAGGTTAGGGAAGGTGCTTTTTCAGTTTTGCATCAAGATCTTGGCAAATAATGGCCACTCAAGAACAAGTGTTGAATGAATGTATAACTGTCCCCCTATTGCAATCAGAAAATTAAATTTAAACCTCATCTAATCCTACTTTTCCCGTGATATTTTCCCAGACTCTTCCTCTGATATCCTAAAACGCTTATCTGTTCCTGAGATTTTGCTGTTAACCACAAGTTGCCTGGTATCATGATTTGGTTCATGTGGGTTTAAAATCTCATCTGTCCCATTTGACAGGAAGTTTCTTGGTGATGTGAACCATGTTTACAAGGACAGGGCTCTACACGTAACAGACACTCCATAAGTGCTTCTAGAATTTAACTAGAATTGTAGAGTTGAAACTTGTACCACCAGTAGCAAGTTAAAGAGTGGAAAAAAAAACCCTATCCATGTTCTATGTTACGGTAAATAATTTAGAGTCTTAATTTTAAACGTGTAATAACACAAACATAAATAACACAGATGTATGAACATTCTAAAAATTCCCCTTTTCCCTCTCCACAAAGGCTCAAAGACAGACAAGCAGCACATGGAGGAGATAAAATTAGAGAGAGTTACAAAGCATGAGTGCACAGGTGCTTGTTTGTATTATTTCCATTTGCACATGCCATCTTTGTGTTTGTCAACTCCCATGAGATTGAACCAGGCATGATGCTGAAAACAATGACTGATGGTGAAACCACTCATTTCCATGGAGCTTCCATTGCAAGTAGCCTCTGTTTTTTTTTTTTTTTTTCTTTCAAAGTAGTCACATTAGGAAGACAGTGCTTATTTTAAGGATGCAGAGATTATTTCACACATATTTGAGACTAAAGAAAAATACCAGTTTATAGACTACACAAATACTATTCCTTGCCCTGTAGTCCCCTCTTGCTGCTGATATAAAGTTTTCTCTTTTTAACCCAGTTGTATCACCCATCTGATTTAAGGCTTATCTTCAAAAGTTTTTCAATACTCCAATAAAACTATACATCCTCCAAAAATTGTGACAATTCTAGTTATATTACTAATAATACTAATATCATTTACTGAACATTTGCTGGGTACAATCACTGTGCTAAGAACTACGGATAGATTTTCTCATTTAATCCTCACAAAAACCCACTGAGGTAGATACTATTATTATCACCAATTTACTATGAGGAAATTTCAGCACAAGTAAATTAAGTAACTTGCTCAAAGTGATTTACTGCCTTTGAGGATGTTCAAAAGAAAATGTTGCAGATGCTGAGGGCAATTCCAAAAGTCATCTTTGGACAATGGCATTCTTAGGGGATGTTTATAGCTTTGTTGATAAATATATTTTGATTGGCTATTACATGTTTTGATTAATAAAAATGAGTGAATTAGTAAATGATTACCTAATAATTTCTTTTTGTTGTTGTTGTTGACCCAGTGTTTTAAAACACAGGCTATCTGGGCGCCATAAAGTTAGTCAATGGGTGGCTGGGTGAGTGGCTCACACCTGTAATCCCAGCACTTTGGGAGGCCAAGGAGGATGGACCACTTGAGGCCAGGAGTTCAAGACCAGCCTGGCCAACATGGGAAAATCATGCCTCTACTAAAATTACAAAAATTAGCCTGTCATGGTGGTATGCGCCTATAATCCCAGCTACTTGGGAGGCCGAGGCATGAGAATCGCTTGAACCTGGGAGGCAGAGGTTGCTGTGAGCTGAGATTGTGCCACTGCACTCCAGCCTGGGCAACAGAGCAAGACTCTGTCTCAAAAAGAAAAAAAAGGGTAGTCCATGGGAGATAAAACGTTGCCTGATATATAGTAGTGGCTCAATAAAATTAAGTGAAGAAATGCAACAAGTTCAGTTTTTATATAAACATTCTTAACCCTCAAAAATGCAATGGAAATTTTTCTTCAAACGGAAATCTTAATTTAAACACAAATTGTACAACAGAGAAAAGTAGACTGGCTCTCACTAAAGGCGGGGTTTATCTGGAGGGGATGGGCTCCAGAACCCTGCTCTCTGTGCCTTCTTTGGCTTCGTGGAAGCTTTTCAGGTAACTGTGGAATCTTAAGGCTTCATCAACTGTTTTAAAATGTTTAAATATTTTAAAATGCTCCCCTAAACTATTCCACCCCAGATCTCTACTTTTTACCTGATCCCTACCATCCATTTTAGTTTCATCTGTTTGGTTGAACAAAATAATTTTCATTGTGTAGATAGACAACAATAACAGGAAGAGGAAAAAGATACTGTGCTGATTTCCTAAGGCTCCTCCAACCACAAACTAGAAGTCCAAGATCAAGGTGTCAGCAGGGGTGGTTCCTTCTGAGGACTGAGAGAGAGAATAGGTCTCTCACCTAGCTTCTGCTGGTTTCCTGGCACTCTTTGCTGTTCCTTGGCTTGTAGACCGATCACCTTGATCACTGCCTTCATCTTCACATGGTATTCTTCCTGCATGTATGTGTCTGTCTCCAATTTTTCCCTTTTTATAGGAACAACAGTCATATTGGATTACAGCTCATTCTAATAACTTCATTTTAGCTTAATTATGTCTGTAAAGATTTGACCTCCAAGTAAGGTCACATTCTAAGGAACAGAGAATTAAGGCTTCAACGCAGGAATTTTTGGGGAACACAATTCAATTCATAACAGATACCTTTCATAATGAGAGGATGCAAGTGGGATTCATGGTTTTCTTTCCTGGTCAATAATTAGAACTCATAGAAACCTAGGAAATGAGCATCAAAATGAATTAAGTAGTAGAAACTAGGCTATCAGAGGCATTTATTAAACAGTGGTTGAGAATACAGGCTGTGGTGTTACAGTGCTGATTGCATTCCCGATCTCGCCAACTACTAGCTGAGCGCCCTTGGGAAAGGTATGTAACCTCTTTGTATCTCAGTTTTCTCATCTGTAAAATTAGAATGATAACAGCACATACTTTGTAGGACTGTTGTTCCATGAGTTAATACGTATTGAGCACATAGGGCCAGGCCCAAGGTAAACACTTTAAACTTAGCTAAATTGTTTATTCTAGTTCATTTCCAAGATAACTACATAGCAGTAGAACTATGCCATAGACATACTGCCTATAGAGTGTGGTCTTCTTAGGGAAGGCCAGGGACTGCCTACCTTACCTTAGCCTTTGCATGGTGTAATATGTAGCTCACAACATAGGTGACGTGTCTCAGATACATTCTTAGTACTTAGGATAATTTGGGTGCAGGCATTCAGCTTCTTTCCTCTGTGGTCATGGTGTTGTGTGAAGCTCATCATAAAGGGGAGAGGCCCTCTAGTTAGTTCCTTTCCTATCCTAAGCCAGTTGCTTCTCCACCACCTCACTGTGGCCAAGTAAGAATCCGAGTCTGACACAAGGGCAGATTGACTCTGACCTTCCTTCACATGAATCTAAAGCATAACAGTGAGAGAATGGCTTGTGCTACATTGGGGAGAAGAATTTCAGGATCAGTGGACAGGGTGGATGGTGCTTTAAAACAATCCAAGAGTGATACAGTGTCATGTGAATGGAAGTTTTCTGCCCTCTCTACACTAAGAGAGGAATTGATCACTTGGCCATTTAAGGTGGGTAACTGTCATGACCAATAATTTTTCTCACAGTGGTGGGGGGTGGGGGATTTTAAAACATCCTTATATTACCATTTATGCAATGACTCCAGTTACTTGCTATCTTAGTATACATGATATTTTGAATATTTCTTATAGCATAAGCATTTTTCCATTTAGATTCTTTTCAACTATAATTTTAATGGCCACATAAAATCTCTCAAATGACACATTATAATTTACTTAACTATTCCCTTTTTGGACATTGGGATAGTTTTTATTTTTGTAATTACAAATAACGCCATGATAAATGTCTTGGTAAATAAAATTTTCCCCATATTTTGGATTGTTTCCTTAGGACAGGTTCCCAGGAGTAAAATTACTGAATAAAACACTAACTACATTTTTATACTTCTTAATACCTATTGCCAAATTGCTTTCCTAAAGAGTTGTGCCAATTACAATCCTGACAGCTACAGAAATAAGTGCAACTATTACAATATTTTCTCCAGCACTGGAGAGTTTATAATTTTTGTTTTGATAACTTACCCAGTAGTCTCTTAATTTATTTTTAATTTTCACTTTATTACTAGTGAGATTGACCATCTTTCTAGATTTTTTGTAGTTTTTGTCTATCATGGATGGCCCTTTCCTTTGTCCATTGAGATAGCTTAGTGTTTCTTGTAACAATTGGTTTAAACTCTTTTTTACTTTAAAAATATTAACTCTCTACATTATATATGTTACAAATTTATTTTAGCCCATGAGTTCTTTTAACATATTTATTTGTTTTTTATTCATTTATTGTCATTAGGATTTAGTAGTAAGTCTGTTGAATTTTCCCTTTTCAAGCATCTTCTAATGCTTCTAAGCTTACATAGTCATCTTCTCATCAGATGTTTGATAGCTATCTGATTTCATTTTTTCTATGATTTGAATTTTTAAGCAGTTTGCTCTTAATCTATCTGGAATTTATTTTGGTCTACGCTATAAGAAATGATTTTTAAACATCAGCTTAAGGGATTCTTTCATGATTTAGAATTTCCTTTCAGGAAAAGTAATTTTAAGGTTAGTAACTAAATATAAGACTACCTAGTAGAAAGTCAATGGGATGAGATCTTGTCAGTTTGTAATAATTGTAGCAGGGAGTTAAGGGAATAAAGGAGTTTTGTGGGGAGGACTGTGGAACTGAAGGCTGAAACTTGATTGAAGGCAGGAAGACGGACAAAATCGTTACTTTTGCCCTATTTATTTGCAGAATGCCAACATGCCTAGACTGTTTATTGAAAATATTTCTTTGTAAGATCAGACAGTCATCAGCATTATCAATCTTCACTGATATTTTTGTTGTGCATTATCAGCACATTCTAACATAATAAAAGAAAATTTGGAAATTCATCTCTTCTTTTATCTGCTTAATGAGCATTTACTAGACGCATGCGCATGCCAAGCACTATGCTGAGTGCTCAGGATAAAACTATTAGACTGAAGAGTCTACACCTTCACACGTGTAACCTCTGGGAAGAAGACTTCATATTCAACATATTCAAGATCCTCCCAATATGGCCCTATCCTTGTAGCCATACTTTCTACTATTCTCCTAAATATACCGTATATTTTAATCAAACTAGACTGTTATTGCCTGAGCACCTCTAGCATTCTGGCCTCTGTCCCTTTATTCACAGTACTCCGCCTTCTCTTTAGACACCTTCCACCTTAAATCTCTATTTTGTAGGTCTTGAGTACCACTTCTCCTCAAGCCCTTGCTCATATTCTGAAAAAGATAGGATCATTCCCTTCCTGCTGTTGCCTCCTCATGGAACTTTGCTCTCTTGGATGAAACTCACTAAGACTTAGCTGATTATTTGTCAGTCATTCCCCTCATTTCTTTGTTATTAGACTATAAACTCCCGAGAGTAAAGATAACAGCTTGTTTTATTTGTCTAATCCTTACAGTTCCAAGTGTGATACTATATGACATGTTAGGCCAATGGGACATGGATGGAAGTGATGTGTGTCCTAGAAGAGGGTGTGTTTCAGATGGTAGAGCAACAAGATGGTGAGAGTTCGTTGGCCAAGTCCTGATGTGATGTTGAAACATGCCCCTGTCAGCATATGTTGGATATAGTTTAAGCAAGACATAAACTTTTGTTGTGTTTAGCAACCAATATTTTGGAATTGTTACTGAAGCATAGTCTCTTGCACTGGGCAGGATAACATTTTTCTGTAAATAACCAGATAGTAAATATTTTCAGTGAAAGCAGCCATAGACAGTATATAAACATACATGTGTGGCTGTGTTTCAATAAAACTTTATTTATAAAAACAGATATAAGCTGGATTTGGCCTGTGAATGTAGTTTGTAAATGCCTGATCTATCATATTCTGACCATATAGCTTCAAAGTATTACTGTTCTTTGCTCTAAAAGCTCATTAAAATGACCTTTTTTGTTGAAACTTAAGTAACATTCCCCATCAAAGTTATTTAAACAAAGGACGTCCCCTATTACTTTAATAATTTAATGCTCACTGTTCCAGAAGTACAAATTGATGTAAATGAACAAGAGAAAAAAATCCAAAAAGTTCAACTGAAAAATTATCTTAAAACTACAGAATTTAGAAAGATGTCTGAGTATAAAATTAGCATAATAAAATCAGTGATGTTTCTATATGTGAACAATAATTCTTTAGAAGGTATAATGGAAAAAAGTATAATTTATAAGACAATCAAAAATAAAATATTTAGTAAGAAATGTAGTAAGAAATGTTTAAGATCAATGCAAGAAAAATTTGAAATCCTAAAGATAGACATGAAAGAAAACTTGAATAGAATTAAAAAGAATACCTTGTTTGTACATAGAAAGGCTCATTGAAGATAATTTTCTCATAAACTATAAATTCTACTCATACCAACAAAAAGAGAGAAAGGATACTTAAATTCAATCTTTTTATGTGGTAATAAAATTCATTTAGTTCAAAAAATCTTTTTTAAATACTCAAAGTTAACAATATTCTTCTTACCCTATTCTTAATTCATACAGCACCCTCTATGAATATTACCCCTATTATTCATTTTTAATGTGTCCTTCTAGACTCTCTTTATATTAATACATATTCAGTATTTATAGTCTCCTACCCTTACTGCAAAGTTATCATTCTTATATACTGTTTACTATCTTATTTTTATTTACTATATCATAGAAATATTTTCATATCAATTCAAAGCCTCCTCACTTTTTAAAACTTCATACATAGTATTTCTCTGAGTGGATGTGCTGTTGCCTATTTAACCTGTCATAGATATTCTTGGGTAATTTTGCTATTACAATGCTGCAGAAATAATATTGAATATAACATTTTCACTGTGCTGATATATCTATAAAATAAATTCCCCAATGTCAGATTGGTGGGTCAAGATGCCTATACATTTATATGCTTTTGTACTTGTTAACAGATGTTGCCAACAGAACGACTTTTTAAACATTTTTTGTCACTCTGATATGTTTAAAAAATACAACTTAGTGTAGTGATAGTATGCATGCCTTTAACTGATATTGAACAGCTTTTCATTTTCAAATGTGTTTGTATTTCACATTCTGTGAACTTCCATTCATATTATTTGCCAGTTTTTCTGTTCAATGGTTGGTTGTCATCAATTTCTAGGTGCTCTGTAAACATTTGAGAAATTGGCACTTTTTCTATGACACATGTTGTAATTGCTGTTTTCTAATTTTTTTAGTTTTTTGTTTTGTTTTGTTTTGAGACAGAGTCTTGCTGTGTTGCCCAGGCTGGAGTGCAGTGGTGCGATCTTGGCTCACTGCAACCTCTGCCTCCCAGGTTCAAGTGATTCTCCTGCCTCAGCCTCCCGAGTAGCTGGGACTACAGGCGCATGACACCATGACTGGCTAATTTTTTTTTTTGTAGTTTTAGTAGAGATGGGGTTTCACCATGTTAGCCAGGATGGTCTTGATCTCCTGACCTTGTGATCTGCCTACTTTTCAGCCTTCCAAAGTGCTAGGACTACAGGCGTGAACCACCGTGCCTGGCAGCTTTTTTCTGATTTTTAATTTATATTTTGACATTGCTCATGATAATTTTGCCATGCAGAAGGTTTTAAAAATGTACTTACATTTATTTGTCCCTTTTTTATGGCTTTGGGTTTTGTGCAATAATCTGAAAGGACATTCCCACTTCAAAATTAAAAAGAAATTTGCTCTTTTTTTTTTTTTTTTTCTGGGACTCTTATGGTTTAAAATTGTAAGTAGTTGACATCACATTTTTTTTTCTAGATTGCAACTCTATTCTCCTTACACCATTAATCTGAAATGTTGTTTTTGTCACATAATAAATTTCCTTATGGATTTGGGCTATTTTTTTACTTTCTATTCTGTTCCACTTGTCTATCTGTTCACAGTCAGTATCACACAATTTGAGTTATGGCTTTATAATGTGTTTTAATATTCACATGGACTTGGGCTTGTTACCCCTTCATTACTCCTCCTCCTCCTCAGAGTTTTTACTGAATATTTCTGCTTATCTTTTTCACATGAGATTTACAATCAGTCTACCTAGTTTGAAAGAAGAAAGTGTTGGTACGTTATAATAAAAACTTGCTGATATGTTATAAATTAATGTTGTATCATTAATTTATAAAATAACTTGACATTGTTGGGTTCTTCCTTTCTTAGAAAAGTGTTTTTTTTTTTTTCACTTGTTCTGATGTTCTTTTGTGCCTTTTATGGATGTTAAATTTCTTTTATTTTTTCCTCCCATGGATTTTTGAAAATTCTTGTTCCATTTTCTCACAGGCATTTTGTTGTAATAATTGCTATTGCAAACAGAGCCTTCTATTCCAATATATCTTCTGATTATTTGTACATAGGAGATCAATTAATTTATATATTTTAATTTAATGAATTTTCTAATTGTTTGTAGTAGTTTTTCAATGGATTCATTTTATTCTCTTGGGGTTTCCAGGGATACAGTTTTATCTCCTTGAATATAATTTTTATGGCATTTATTATATTTCCTTGTATAATTGCATTGTGCTAGTGGTGATAATGGGCATCCTTTTATTGTTCTTAACCAGGGTGGAAATGTAGGTAGGGTTTCCCCATAGAACATGACATGACTCTGGGGCTAAAATACAAACATATTTTGTAATGTTTAGGCTGTCTTCACTTATGATTATTTTAGAATAATTTTGTTTAAAATGACATATTTAGAAGTTCAGGAGAACTAACTAAATGAAAGACTAGTTTAGTAGTGTGATTTAAGATTAGCATATAGATATTAACAGGCCACATAATAAAATAAGTTTTAAATAACTGTAGAAAACAGAGAACAAAAAAATAAAATAGCAATGACAGTATTAAATGTAAACATATCTGCCATATCAATAAATGTAAGCAAGCTTGGCCTATTAATTGAAAAATATTTTTAACCAAATTATATAGCCAAACCCAATATGACATTATATAGAGGAGAAACAGCTAAAATAATGCTATAAGAGTGTTTGAAACTAAAAGAGTGAGCCAAGGGATACCATAATGGAGCAAATTAGGAGGGAAAAAAAAGCGGTGGGTTGTGATATTAATTTTAGACAATGTGAAATTTAGGGACCCAAGTCATTTCAAAGAAGAAATCCACTTAATGCTACAAGATGCAATTCACAAGAAAGATATCAGCTAGAAAAATCTATCTCTAATTAACACACCAACAGCATTGATGATGCAGAAATAACAGGAAATATGGGGAAAAAGGACTAAAACAAGAGGGAAAAAGTAAGGATAAAGGAGACCAATGTAACACAAATAATATGGTAAATAAGACCTATATGTGGGAACCAATGATTGGGAATATAGCTTCTTTTTAAATGCCCATGGAACACTGATAAAAATTTCACAAATACTAATTTCATATTAATCAAATATTAGTCTTGATAAGTTCTTCAAATTAGAATATTACAATTAACATTTTCTGATTATAATTCAATAAAACTAGATCTTACTGGTATCTATAAACAAAGACACTTTTAGCTGCTCTATAGAAGCTATCTAACAAAGTTGGAGCCTCCAAGGATTATTTAGTTTGGTGAAATTCTTGTTTCCCATCAAGTCTATATATTGACAATTTCAGTGTTCAAAAAATTTTATCAGAGTGGTTTCATGCATGTGTGCTCAGTTTCTTATATGCAATTTAACTGAAAAGAATATTCTTTCTTGGCCAGGCTTGGTGGCTCATGCCTGTAATCTCAGCACTTTGGGAGGCCAAGGTGGGTAGATCACCTAAGGCCAGGAGTTTGAGACCAGCCCGGCCAACAGGGTGAAACTCCATCTCTACTAAAAATATGAAAATTAGTCGGGCGTGGTGGCAGGTGCCTGTAATCCCAGCCACTTGGGAGGCTGAGGCATGAGAATTGCTTGAACCCGGGAAGCAGAAGTTGCAGTGAGCCAAGATCATGCCACTGCACTCCAGCCTGGGTGACGGAGTGAGACTCCATCTCAAAAAAAAAAAAAAAAAAAAAAAATTCTTTCTCATACAATTGAAATGAGCATAGATTTATACTAATATTAAGAGTAGAAAGAAGTTGCCGGGGACTTATTTATCTATTTTTAGGGGCAGTGAGCCTATTTCCTCACTGGTACTTTTGCTATTATCATCAAGTGCTTGATCTTTAGGGGATAAGTAGGGAGTGTATGCTTGATCTTTAGTGGGTGATGAGAAGTAGGGAGTGTATGAGAATGACAAAAAGATTAACACACACATTGGTAATGTGTTTACCTATTTGTGATCTTGCAGCCAGCTTAGATGGCTGCAGAGATAACATAAACTTTGTTGATTTTTCAAGAGTCTGAAATAAATTAAACACTCCCCAGTGGAGGGTGTGATCAATACTTTTAAAACTTTTCAGCTGTATATATACTTTTAAAGTATGGAGCAAAATCAGAACTTCTCTTTTCTTTTTCGGGAATCATCTAAAAGCAACAAAGACCATGAGCAACAAAAACAAAAGCTCCATTGCCATAAAATAAAAAGGCGTCTGAAACCCAAAACCATAAAAATAAGAGGAAGCCCTGCCAAAAACAGTGAAGGTCAAACAGGAGTTCAAGAAGACATAGAAAGAAGATGCTTTGAGCTGTGTATTTCACAAAAAGCTAGCAAAGCACACATCTTTAAAATAAGTGGTACAGCCTGAAGCATAAACCAATAATTCTTTATCTGTAACAATGGTGTTAGGGTGAGGAGCTGGCAGATAAAGGTTTCCTGATTACATGTGGAATGAGATATTGAGAAGCTGAGAAGTCAAGATTGAAAAGGAATCAAACAGATAACTCATATTTACTGTAAGTGGTCTATTGTTGAGACTGGAAAGAAGCCATTCTTGGTTTACTTGGTAAGTAATACAGTGTGACGTTTTTGTTAGCTGAGATGAAGAAATGATTCAACAATCACATTCATATACACAGCCCTGTGTTGTGAGAATTATTTACCTTGGAACAAGGTTATAAGCCATTTCTTAAAACAAACTGACTATGAACAGCTGATCCAAGAATTACTCATCTAACCCAAAGGTGAATTGCAGTAATAACAAAAATAAATAATAATAGAGGAATGATCACAGGATCTATATAAATATACAATAAGGAAAACAGTTGGAAAGAAACAAGAAAAAGTAATGTTGGATAGGAAGAATGATAGACATGGAAGAAAGGCAATGGAGATCCAAAATATGTATAATTGATGGCCCTTACATAGAGAACAAGATAAAAATATAATTCAGGAAAACTTTCAAGTCTGGACTCCAGAAATTATAAGGGCATGTTTCAGGAAAAAATTGGCATAGAACAGTCATACTAAAATCTCCTTATAAAGTTTCTGGATTTAAAGCTAGAGAATTTTAGGGGCACCTAGGTAAAAAGATAAAGGCACTATAAAAGGAGAAACTGTGGTGGCCTTAGACTTCTTCACAGCAATATTCAATATTGGAAGAAAGTGGAGTAATACTTTTAAAACACTGAAGGAAAGAATGTGTGAATCAGGAATATTATATCTGGACATATTGTCATTTATATATAAAAACAACAACAAGAGCAGCAACAACAAAATGTTTCTTAACATGAAAAAATAAGGGAATTTTCTTCATATGACCCCTTTTTGAAGATATTGGTGGAAGAATTTTAGCTAACCAGTAGGTGAATGAAGAAATAAAAATAAATGGAGATGATCAATAGAATATAGATATAAAACCTGAAAATGTAGAAATAATGTACATAATAATAATGGGTGGAGAAAGGGGATTAAAAAGCTGCAGATAGTAAAGTTGTGTCAAATTTTCTCATGAAAAAATAGAGATCATTTAAAAAGCTAGTAGCTCAAGTAATATAAATAGAATTATAAAGGTATTAAGGCAAACATTAGGAAAAACAGAAAAATTATTCATACAATTCAGTGGGGAGGAGGAAGTTTAGTTACTTATGAAAGAACAAATGGTCAAAATAAATAAGGAAATAAAATCTATATTAAAGTATTGAGGGAGATTATACTGATATATATATCTAACCTCTGTATAATGAAAACTGAGGATAAATTCACTCTTGTGTACCTATGAAACATTTATAAAAATTGACCAAATTTCAGGGTAAAAGGTACACCTGAATACATTTCAAAAAGTAGAAATAGGTGAGGCACGGTGGCTAACGCTTGTAATCCCAGCACTTTGGGAGGCGGAGGTGAGTGGATCACATGAGGTCAGGAGTTTCAGACCAGCCTGGCCAACATGGTGAAACCCTGTGTCTACTAAAAATACAAAACTTAGCTGGGCATGGTGGTGTGTGCCTGTAATCTCAGCTACTCAGGAGGCTGAGGCACAAGAATCGCTTGAAGCTGGGAAATGTGGAGGTTGCAGTGCATGAGATCATACCACTGCACTCCAGCCTGGATGACAGAGTAGGACTCTGTCTCAAAAAAAAAAGAAAGAAACAGTTTTAACATATTCTATTCACTGTGCATAAATTAAAATCATGAAACTAAACAAAATAACAGCTGAGAAAGAATAACCTTCTCTTAAACACTAACTTTTTGACTGGGTGCCGTGGCTCATGCCTGTAATCCCAGCACTTTGGAAGGCCAAGGTAGAGGGTCACATGAGCCCAGGAGTTCAAGACCAGCCTGGGCAACATGGAGAAATCCCATTTCTACAAAAAAATACAAAAATTAGCCATGTGTGGCAGTGTGCACCTGTAATCCCAGCTACTTGGGAGGCTGAGGTGTAAGGATCACCAGAGTCTGGGAAGATTGAGGCTTTAGTGAGCCGTGATTGTGCCGCTGCACTTCAACCTGAGTGACAGAGTAAGAATGCCTCAAAAAAAAAAAAAAAAACAAAAAAATATTAAATTTTTAAGTCAAAGAGGTTATCAAAACTGAAAGTGCCAGTTATCTAGAAAATAATGATAATGAAAACAAAACATAAGTTCATCAGGATACAGGTTTTCTTATATAGTACTTAGAGGAAAATTTATAGTAATAAACAATAAAGGATGAAAACAGCTGAGTAAAGCACCCAGTTTTAATAGATTAAAAATATAAAAGCAAAACAAAGCTAAAGAAAGCAGAAAAATAAAAATAAGGATAAAACAAATTAATAAATTTTAAAGTGGATAACGTATGTATAACAAGTCCAACAGCTGGTTCTGTGGGGAAAAAATGTTTAAAGATAATCTAGCTTACTTAAATAAGACAACAAGCAAGAAAACATATGTAGAAAAAAAGCAATTACAGTAGTAAAAGAGTCTCATATACAGGAAAAAAAGGCATTCACAAGACTTTGTGTTCACATTTATAGAAATAAATTTGAGAATCCAGATACAATGTATAATTTTATAGAAAAATATAAATGACCAGAATTGACCCAGAGAGATAAAAATGTCATCTTACTATTTATGATAGGAAAAATAAATGGATAAAACAATTTCCTCCTAAGAATCACTAGGTTTGATGGAGTCACAGGGGAATTCTATGAAATCTTTAAGGGTGAGAGAACTGCAATACAATTTAAACTGTTCTTACACACACACACACACACACACACACACACACACACACACGTAAGTTTCCAAAGCATTTTAGAATGAAACTAGCACTGATTTCAAAATCCAGCAAAGATTGAACAAAAAGTTTGGACTATCAGTTTCATTTATGAATACTGATATAAAATCCCAAATTAAAAACTAGCAAATGGCATTCAGCAGCATATTAAGAAATTAATACATGCATGGTAGCTCATGCCTGTAATCCCAGCACTTTGCGGGGCCAAGGCAGGAGGATTGCTTGAGCCCAGGTGTTTGAGACCAACCTGGGCAACATAGTGAAGCCCCGTCTCTCTCTCACACTCTCTCTCTATCTATATGAAATGAATATAGCATGATGAAATTCATTCCAGGAATGTAAGAATTATTCATTGTTACAAAAATATATTACTAAAAGTTGCTACATTAACTGGTAAAATTAAAAAATAATATAATGTTCATAGAAACTAAAAAATATTAAAGTTCAATTTTCATTTCTGATTTTAAAAAATCTTTCAATGGGCCGGGCGTGGTGGCTCACGCCTGTAATTCCAGCACTTTGGGAGGCCGAGGCGGGCAGATCACGAGGTCAGGAGATCGAGACCATCATAACTAACACAGTGAAACCCCATCTGTACCAAAAATACAAAAAATTAGCCGGGGGCCGGCGCCTGTAGTCCCAGCTACTCGGGAGGTTGAGGCAGGAGAATGGCGTGAACCCGGGAGGTGGAGCTTGCAGCGAGCCTAGATTGGGCCACTGCACTCCAGCCTGGGCGACAGGGTGAGACTCTGTCTCAAAAAAAAAAAAAAAAAATCTCTCAGTGGATAGATTTGTGTTTCTTTCTATGTAGAGTTTACATAGATTTATGTAGAAAAACATAAATTCAAGTAAATGAGATACTGGTTTTTGCCTATAATATTGCCAAAGATTAAAAAACTGATAGCTGCTGGTGGTAGTGTAAATATATACATGTATGCCACAAACACAGCATGGTTCTTAACAGGAAAATGTTATAAACATTTCCATTAAAATTAGGAACAAGACCAAGATGTCCTTGCTCTTACTTAGCAAGTTCTAAGAGATTCTAGTCAATGCAATTAGGTTAAAACAACTGGAAAGAGAATATGCATGATTTCTATAAAGAAAAAATGTAAATACTAGTAAAAGACTAGCACTGAAGACTAGTAAAAGAAGACTTACAAATGAAAAGGTATACTGTAATTGATTTTGGATAGAAAGGATCAAAATCATAAATATGTCAATATTCTATAATCTATAAACTTTAAATAATCCCAATAAAAATATCAAAAGGATTTAGTCTGTGGAATTATACAAACTGGTTCTGAAGCTCAAATAGAAAAAAAGCAAACAAGGAGAGCCAGAAAAAATTTTGATAAAAAAAGATGAAAGGAGGGGAAATTAGTCCTACTAGCTATGGACTCTTGTTATAAAGCTATAACAATTAGAACATTCTGATATAGTTACATGAATAGACAGGCAGATCAGTAGAACAGAACAGAAGTGTAGACATAGATTCAAATACATATGGGAATATAGCCTATGATAAAGGTGGCATTTCAAATCAATGGAGAAAAGATTGATTATTCAATAAATGGCATTGGAACAATTGAGTAGCCATCTGGGAAAAATTTGAGTAATTAGCATGCTACAGCAAAATATATTCTCAATTGATTAAAGGTTTGAGCATAAAATGTAAAACCATAAAAATGCCATAGAAAATTCTGGGGATTATTTTTTATGGTCATAAGATGGAAAAAATCTAAGTCTAACACAAAACTCAGTAGTCAAGAAGAAATGTGTGGTAGAATTTTATAAAATAAAAATATTTGATAAAGTTCATTCTTATCAAGTCAAATATAACAAACAAATAAATATTTGTACCTCACAACAGAGGTGAAAAATACTTTGCTTATATAGAAAGATCTTCTACCAGTAGATAAGTCCATATTTAAGAATATAATAGAAAAAAACAGTCAAAGATTATAAACACTGGTTCACAGAAAATGAAATACTCATGATTCTGGAAACTGAGCAGTTACTCAATCCTCTTCACAATTAGAGAAACATAAATTCAAGTAATGAGATACTGTTTTTCACCTATGATATTGTCAAAGATTAAAAAACTTGATAACTGCTGGTGTTAGTATAAATTTCTACAATATACATGAAGGGAAATTTGCTATATTTATCAAAATTAGAAAGGTCTATATTTTTTGTTCTAGCCTTCTTTTGGATGCATATTTACTCTCTGGATAGATAAATGTATGAAATTACATATATACAAGTGTATTCACTTTGACACTGTATATAATATCAAGAGTGAAAATAACATAAATTAATAAAACACTGATTAAGCATACTACATCCATACCACCTAATTCTAAGCAGATGTAAAAAAGGATAATGGAGTTCCTTATATTCTGATAGAGAATTATCTTCAAAATATATTTAGTGAAAAAAACACAAGATGTATAAAAGTGTGCATAGTATGGTACCATTTGTTTTAAGAAAGGGAAAACAATGTATATAAGAATGTATTTCCAAGGGCTGGGTGTGGTGGCTCACGCCTGTAATCCCACCACTTTGGGAGGCCGAGGCGGGTGGATCACCTGAGGTCGGAAGTTCGAGACCAGCCTCACTAACATGGAGAAACCCCGTCTCTACTAAAAATACAAAAAAATTAGCCAGGTGTGGTGGTGCATGCCTGTAATCCTATCTACTTGGGAGGCTGAGGCAGGAGAATCGCTGAACCTGGGAGGTGGAGGTTGCAGTGAGCCAAGATTGTGCCATTGCACTCAAGCCTGGGCAAGAAGAGTAAACATCCGTCTCAAAAAAAAAAAAAAATTTCCACATGCATAAAATGTCTACAGAATACACAAGTGTATAACAATGTTAATTGCATCTGGGGATGGGAAATAAATGCTGGAGACTTTTCAGTTTACACATCTTATAAAAGCAACCTGATTGCTTACATACAATAAGCTGAATTCAGTTAAAGTGTACAATTTGATTAATTTTTAGAGTTTCATACACCCATGAAACTACTGCTACAATCAAGATACTGAACATTTTCATCATTTCATCACCTCACATACCTTTTTTAAAATTGTATGATTTAATTAATTTTTTGTGATTGCATCTCTTACATTGGCCCCATCACCAAGCCCTAATATTTATTCATTTTATTATTATTATTTGTACATGAATAAGTTCCTCAGTGGTGATTTCTGAGATTTTGGTGTGCCCATCACCTGAGCAGTGTACACTGTACTCAATGTGCAGTCTTTTATCCCTCACATGCCTCCCACACTTTCCCGAGTCTCCAAAGTCCATTGTATCATTCTTATGCCTTTGTGTCCTTGTAGCTTAGCTCACACTTACAAGTGGGAACATACAGTGTTTGATTTTCTGTTCCTGAGTTACTTCACCTAGAATGATGGTCTCCAATTCCATCCAGGCTGCCACAAATACCATTAATTTATTTCTTTTTGTGGCTGAGTAGTATTTCAAATATATATATTACACACACACACACACACACACACACACACACACACACACACCCCACATTATCTTTATCCAGTCATTAATTGATTGGCATTTGGGCTGGTTCCATATTTTTGCAATTGCAAAATGTGCTGCTGCAAGCACGTGTGTGCAAGCCTCTTTTTCTTATAATGACTTCTCTTCCTTCGGGTAGATACCCAGGAGTGGTATTGCTGGATCAAATGGTAGATCTAGCCGAGCATGGTGGCTCACGCCTGTAATCCCAGTACTTTGGGAGGTCAAGGCAGGCTGATCACCTGAGGTCAGGAGTTTGGGACCAGCCTGGCCAACATGGTGAAACTCCATCTCTACTAAAAATACAAAAATTAGCCAGGTGTGGTAGCACACACCTGTAATCCCAGCTACCTGGGGGGCTGAGGCACGAGAATCACTTGAATCTGGGAGATGGAGGTTGCAGTGAACTGAGATTGCACCACAGCACTCCAGCCTGGGTGACAGAGTGAGACTCTGTCTCAAAACACAAACAACAAAAACAAGTGGTAGATCTACTTTTAGTTCTTTAAGGAATTTCAACACTGTTTTTGATAGTGATTGTACTGGTTTACATTCCCATCAACAGTGTAAAAGTGTTCCTTTTTCACCACATTCATGCCAACATCTATTGTTTTTTGACTTTTTGATTATGGCCATTCTTGTGGGAGTAAGGTGATATCACATTGTGATTTTGATTTGATTTCCCTGATCATTAGTGATGTTGAGCATTTTTTCATATGTTTGTTGGCCATTAGTATATCTTCTTTTGAGAATTGTCTATTCATTTCCTTAGCCCACTTTTTGATGGGATTGCTTATTTTTTCTTGCTGATTTGTTTGAATTCCTTGTAGATTCTGGATATTTTTCCTTTGTCGGAAGCATAGATTGTGAAGATTTTCTCCCAGTCTGTGGGTTGTCTATTTACTCTGCTGATTATTTCTTTTACTGTGCAGAAGCTTTTTAGTTTATTTAAGTTCCATCTATTTATCTTTGTTTTTGTTGCATTTGCTTTTGGGTTCTTGGTCATGAAATCTGTGCCTAAGCCAATGTCTAGAAGGGATTTTCTGATGTTATCTTCTAGAATTTTTATGGTTTCAGATCTTAGATTTAAGTCTTTGATCCATCTTGAGTTGGTTTTTGTACAAGGTGAGATAGGAGGATCCAGTTTCATTCTTCCACATGTGACTTGTTAATATCCCAGCACCATTTGTTGAATAGGGAGTCCTTTCTCCACTTTATGTTTTTGTTTTCTTTGTCGAAGATCAGTTTTATTTATATCAGTAAGTATTTGGCTTTATTTCTATTTTCTCTATTCAGTTCCATTGGTCTATGTGCTTATTTTTATACTAGTACCACACTGTTTTGGTGACTATGGCCTTATAGTATGAAGTCAGGTAATGTGATGCCTCCAGATTTGTTCTTTTTTTTAGTCTTGCTTTGGCTACGCAGGTTCCTTTTTAGTTCCCATATGAATTTTAGGATTTTTTTTTCTAGTTCTGTGAAGAATAATGGTGGCATTTTGACAGGAATTGCACTGAACTTGTGGATTGCTTTTGGCAGTATGGTCATTTTCACAATATTGATTCTGCTCATTCATGAGCATAGGGGGTGTTTCCACTTGTTTGTATCGTCTACAATTTCTTTCAGCGGTGTTTTGAAGTTTTCTTTGTAAGATCTTTCACCTCCTTGGTTAGGTATATTCCTAAGTATTTTATTTTATTTTTTGCAGCTATTGTAAAAGGGGTTGAGTTTTTGATTTGATCTTCAGCTTGACTGCTGTTGGTGTATAGCAGAGCTACTAATTTGTGTACATTAATTTTGTATTCTAAACTTTGCTGAATTCATTCACCAGTCCTCAGGGTTTTTTGGATGAGTCTTTAGAGTTTTCTAGGTATACAATCATGTCATCAGCAAACAGTGACAGCTTGACAGTTTGACCTCCTCTTTACTGTTTTGGATGCCCTTTGTTTCTTTCTCTTGTTGGATTGCTCTGGCTAGGAATTTCAGTATTATGTTGAATAGAAGTGGTGAAAGTGGGCATCCTTGTCTTCTTCCAGTTCTCAGGGGGAATGCTTTCAATTTTCCCTGTTCAGTATAATGTTGGATGTGGGTTTGTCACAGATGACTTTTATTACCTTAAGGTATGTCCCTTCTATGATGATTTTGCTGAGGGTTTTAGTCATAAAGCATTGCTGGATTTTGTCAAATGCTTTTCTGGCATTGATTGAGATGATCATGTGATTTTTGTTTTTAATTCTGTTTATGTGGTGTATTACATTTATTGATTTGGGTATGTTAAACCATCCCTACATCCTGGTATGAAATCCACTTGATCATAGTGGATTCTCTTTGATATGCTGTTGGATTCCATTAGCTAGTATTTTGTTGAGGATTTTTGCATCTATGTTCATCAGGGATATTGGTCTGTAGTTTTCTCTTTTTGTTATTTCCTTTCCTAGTTTTGGTATTAGGGTGCTACTAGCGTCACAGAATGATTTAGGGAGGATTTCCTTTTTCTCTGTCTTAGGATTGGTACCAATTATTCTTTGGATGTCTGATACAATTCAGCTGTGAATCTGTCTGGTCCTGGACCTTTTTTGTTGGTACCTTTTTAATTACCAATTTTCAGTCTCACTGCTTATTATTGACCCGTTCAGAGCTTCTATTTCTATCTAGTTTAATCAGGAGGGTTGTATATTTTCAGCAATTTATCCATCTCCTCTATGTTTTCTAGTTTATGTGCATAAAGGTGTTCATAGTAGCCTTGAATGATCTTTTGTATTTCTGTGGTATTGGTTGTAATATCTCCTGTTTCATTTCTAATTGAGCTTATTTGGATCTTCTTCTTTTTTGTAATTAATCTCACTAATAATCTACCAATTTTATTTACCTTTTCAAAGAACCAGCTTTTTGTTCCATTTATCTCATATATATGTGTGTGTATATATATTGTATGTGTATATATGTATATATCTGTGTATATATATTGTATGTGTATATATATGTATATGTGTGTATATATATATATGTTGGTAAATACTTAGGTGAGTCTCTTGAAGACAGGAGATAGTCGGTTGGTAAATTCTTATCCATCCTGCTATTCCATATCTTTTAAGTGGAACATTTAGGCCATTTACATATACATATGTATATATATGTGTATATATACATATATATACACATACAAGTCTATGTATACATACGTATATATACGTGTATATATGTATATACATATACATATACATATGTGTGGATATATATTGTTTCAATTTCATTTAGTTCTGCTCTGATCTTTATTTCTTTTCTTCTGCTGGGTTTGGGTTTGGTTTGTTCTTATTTCTCTAGTTCCTTGAGATGTGACCTAAGATTATCTGTTTGTACTCTTTCAGACTTTTTGATGTAGGCATTTAATGCTATGAACTTTCCTCTTAGCACTGCCTTTGCTGTATCCCAGAGGTTTCAGTAGGTTGTGTTACTATTATCGTTCAGTTCAAAGAATTTTTAAATTTCCATCTTGATTTCATTGTTGACCCAGCAACCACTCAAGACTAGGTTATTTAATTTCCATGTATGTGCATGGTTTTGAGGTTTCCTTTTGGAGTTGATTTCTAGTTTTATTCCACTGTGGTCTGAGAGAGTATGTGCTATAATTTCAATTTTCTTAAATTTGTTGAGACTTGTTTTGTGGCCTATCATATGGTCTATCTTGGAAAATGTTTCATGTGCTGATGAATAGAATGTATATTCTGCAGTTGTTGGGTAGAATGTTCTGTAAATATACAGAGTATAGTTTAAGTCCGTTGTTTCTTTGTTGACTTTCTATCTTGATGACCTGTCTAGTGCTGTCAGTGGAGTATTGAAGTCTCCTACTATTATTGTGTTGCCATCTATCCCATTTCTTAGGTCTAGTAGTAATTGTTTTATAAATTTGGGAGCTCTAGTGTTAGGTGCGTATATATTTAGGATTGTGATATTTTCCTATTGAACTTGTCCTTTTATCATTATATAATGTCCCTATTTGTCTTTTTTAACTGCTGTTGCTTTAAAGTTTGTTTTGTCTAATGTAAGAGTAGCTACTCCTGTTTGCTTCTGGTGTCCATTTGCATGGAATATCTTTTCCCACTCCTTTACCTTAAGTTTATGTGAATACTTATGTGTTAGGTGAGTCTCTCGAAGACAAGAGATAGTTGGTTGGTAAATTCTTATCCATTCTGCCATTCCGTATCTTTTAAGTGGAACATTTAGGCCATTTACATTCAATGTTAGTGTTGAGATGTGAGGTACTATTCTATTAATCATACTATTTGTTGCCTGAATACCTTGTGGGTTTTTTTTTCATTTTATTATTGCTTTATAGGTCCTATTAGATTTATGCTTTAAGGAGATTCTACTTTGGTGTATTTTGAGGATTCATTTCAAGATTTAGAGCTTCTTTGTTCTTGTAGTGCTGGCTTGGTAGTGGTGAATTCTCAGCATTTGTTTGACTGTATCTTTCCTTCATTTATGAAGCTTAGTTTCACTGGATACAAGATTCTTGGCTGTTACTTGTTTTGTTTAAGGAGATTGAAGATAGGATCACAATCCCTTCTAGCTTGTAGGATTTCTGCTGATAAATCTGCTATTAATCTGATAGGTTTTTCTTTATAGGATACCTGATGCTTTTGCCTCACAGCTCTTAAGATTTTTTCCTTTGTCTTGACTTTAGATAACCTGACAATCTTTTTGCAATGAATTTCCCAGTTGTTCTTTGAGCTTCTTGTATTTGGATGTCTAGATCTACAAGACCAGGGAAGTTTTCCTTGATTATTCCCTCAAATATGTTTTCCAAACTTGTAGAGTTCTCTTTTTCCTTGGGAACGCTTATTATTATTAGGTGTGGTCATTTAACACAATCTCAAACTTCTTGGAGGCTTTGTTCATTTAAAAAAATTTTTTTTCTTTGTTTTTGTTGGATTGGGTTAATTCTAAAGGCTTGTCTTTGAGCTCTGAAATTTTTCTTTTTTTTTTTTTAATGCTTTAAGTTCTAGGGTACATGTGCACAATGTGCAGGTTTGTTACATATGTATACATGTGCCATGTTGGTGTGCTGCACCCATTAACTCGTCATTTACATTAGGTATATCTCCTAATGCTATCCCTCCTCCCCCTCTCCCCACACAAGGACCCAGTGTGTTATGATCCCCTTCCTGTGTCCAAGTGATCTCATTGTTCAATTCCCACCTATGAGTGAGTACATGTGGTATTTGGTTTTCTGTTCTTGCAATAGTTTGCTGAGAATGATGGTTTCCAGCTGCATCCATGTCCCTACAAAGGACACAAACTCATCCTTTTTTATGACTGCATAGTATTCCATGGTGTATATGTGCCACATTTTCTTAATCCAGTCTGTCACTGATGGACATTTGGGTTGATTCCAAGTATTTGCTATTGTGAAGAGTGCCGCAATAAACATACTTGTGCATGTGTCTTTATAGCAGCATGATTTATAATCCTTTGGGTATATACCCAGTAATGGGATGGCTGGGTCAAGTGGTATTTCTAGCTCTAGATCCTTGAGGAATCGCCACACTGTCTTCCACAATGGTTGAACTAGTTTACAGTCCCACCAACAGTGTAAAAGTGTTCCCATTTCTCCACATCCTCTCCAGCACCTGTTGTTTCCTGACTTTTTAATAATCGCCATTCTAACTGGCATGAGATGGTATCTCATTGTGGTTTTGATCTGCATTGCTCTGATGGCCAGTGATGATGAGCATTTTTTCATGTGTCTGTTGGCTGTATAAATGTCTTCTTTTGAGAAGTGTCTGTTCATATCCTTTCCCCACTTTTTGATGGGGTTGTTTGTTTTTTTTGTAAATTTGATTGAGTTCTTTATAGGTTCTGGATATTAGCCCTTTGTTAGATGAGTAGATTGCAAAAATTTTCTCCCATTCTGTAGGTTGCCTGTTCACTCTGATGGTAGTTTCTTTTGCTGTGCAGCATCACGCTACCTGACTTCAAACTATACTACAAGGCTACAGTAACCAAAACAGCATGGCACTGGTACCAAAACAGAGATATAGACCAATGGAACAGAACAGAGCCCTCAGAAATAATACCACACATCTACAGCCATCTGATCTTTGACAAACCTGACAAAAACAAGAAATGGGGAAAGGATTCCCTATTTAATAAATGGTGCTGGGAAAATTGGCTAGCCATAAGTAGAAAGCTGAAACTGGATCCTTTCCTTACTCTTTATACGAAAATTAATTCAATATGGATTAGAGACTTAAATGTTAGACCTAAAACCATAAAAAGCCTAGAAGAAAACCTAGGTAATACCATTCAGGACATAGGCATGCGCAAGGACTTCATGTCTAAAACACCGAAAGCAATGGCAACAAAAGCCAAAATTGACTAATGGGATCTAATTAAACTAAAGAGCTTCTGAGCTCTGAAATTTTTTCTTCTACTTGTTCAATTCTATTGCTGAGACTTTCCAGTGCATTTTGCATTTCTCTAAGTGTGTTCTTCATTTCCAGAATTTGTGTGTCTTTTCTTTATGTTATCTATTTCACTGGAGATTTTTCCATTCATATCCTGTATCATTGTTTTTATTTCATCAAGTTGAACTTCATGTTTCTCTGATGCCTCCTTGATTAGCTTAATAATCGACCTTATGAATTCTTCTGGCAATTCAGAGATTTTATCTTTGCTGGTGAGCTAGTATAATCTTTTGGGGGTATTAAATAATCTTGTTTTGTCATATTACCAGAATTGTTTTTCTGGTTCCTTCTGTTTTGGGTAGACTATGTCAGAGAAAAGATCCGGGACTCAAGGGCTGCTGTTCAGATCCTTTTGTCCCATGAAGTGCTTCCTTGATTTGGTGCTTTCCCCCTTCCTCTAGGGATGGGGCTTCCTGAGAGCCAAACTGCCATGATTGTTATTTCTCTTCTGGATTTAGCCACTCAGCAGAGCTACTGGGCTCCAGGCTGGTCCTGGGGAATATCTGCAGAGTCCTGTAATGTTATCCATCTTCAGGTCTTTCAGCCATGGATACAAGCACCTGCTCTGGTGGAGGTAGCAGGGAAGTGAAGTGGACTCTGTGAGGGGTCCTTGGTTGTATTTTTAAGTGCACTGATTTTGTGTTGGCTGGCCTCCAGCCAAAAGACAGCACCTTCAAAAGTGCATCAGCTGCAGTAGTATAGGGAGGATACAAGATTGGCCAAGTATCAGGTGGTGGGCAGGGCTATAGCGCTCCCAAGAGATTATGTCCTTTGTCTCCAGCTACCAGGGTAGGCGGAGAAAGATCATCATGTTGAGGTGGGGTTGGGCTGTGTAAGCTCAGACTCTCCTTGGGTGGAGCTTGCTGCATCTGCTGTGGGGGGTGGGGGTGTGGTTTCCCAGGCCAATGGAGTTATGGTCCCAGAGGGATTATGGCTGCCACTGCTGCATCACACCAGTTGCCAGGAAAGTGGGGGAAAGCCAGCAGCCACAGGCCTCATCCGTCTCCCATGCAGCCCAAAAGTCCAGTCTCACTCCCACCATGCCCCCTCAAACAGCACTGAATTTATTTCCAGGCAACCAGTGAGCAAGGCTGAGAACTTGTCCCAGGTTATGAGACTCCCAGCTGAGAAAGAAAGTGGACTCACAGTTTCTTGGCTGTCTTAACAGAACCTGCAGTTGCATTCCACCTCCTTCAAAGGGTTTGTGGATTCTCTCGGCTTTCCCTGTGTGTTCCTGTAGGAGTTCTTGGAGCAAGAGTTCACAGTGTGAGTCTCCACACACTGCTTTGTCTGTCCAGGTGGGAGCTGCAAGTTAGCTCTGCCTCCTATCTGCCACTTTTTCTGTATCACATACCTTTGCAATTTACTCCTTCCTCCGCTCCTAGCTTCATTGTTTCATTTTTTACGTGTTATCAAGATATCATTCACGTATCATCCAATTCACCCAGTTAAGGTATACAATTCATTACTCAAAGTTGAACACTTTTTCATGTGCTTACTGGCCATTCATACACCTTCTTTTATGAAATTATTATTCAAATCCATTGCTCATTTTTAATTTGTTTGCCTTTTTATTATTGAGTTATTAGTTCTTTCTATTTTCCAGATTTAGGCACCTTGCTATACATGTATGCAAATATTTTTTCTGTTTAATGATTTGCCTTTTTGTTTCCTTAATAGTGATTTTTGAAGAATAATAATTTGAAATTTTGATGATGTCTAATTTATCATTTTTTTCATTTATAAATTGTGATTTTGATGTACTGTGTAAGAAATCTTTGCCTATCTCAAGGTCACAAAGATTTTCTCTTGTGAACAAAAAATTTTTCTTTGTGAAAATTTTGTCTAGAAATTTTACAGTTTTAGCTTTTACATTTAGTTCTATGACTGTTTTATGCTGTGTGTGATAAAAGTTGATGTTCATTTTTCCCCTCATATATATCCAGTAATTTCAACACCATATGTTGGAAAATTTTCCTTTTACCACTGAAATGTCTTTGTACCCTTACTAAAGTCAATTGATCACATGTGTGTGATCCATATCCGGACTTTGTATTCCATTCCATTTTTCTACATGTTTACTTTTATGCTAACACTACATTATCTTGAACTCTGTCATTTTGTAATAATTCTTGATGTAAGGTATATAAGACCTCCAGCTGTGTTCTTACTTCAAGATTTATTTTACTATTTTAGGTTCATTGCATTTCCATATACATTTTAAAATTAGCTTGTCAGTTTCTACAAAAAGATTGCTAGAACCTATAGATTAATTTGGAAAAAAGTAATATTTAATAGTCTTGTGTCCTGTACTCTATGAACATGGTAGAGCTCCATTTATTTAGGTCTACTTTAATTTCTCTTAGTAATGTTCTGTAATTTTCAGTAGATGCTGTTTCATTGCTATTGTTAAGGGTTTTTTTTTTTTTTTTTTTAAGATTTTATTTTCCTTTGTTTTTGCTAGCAAATAGAAACACAACTAATTATTTCGGTGTAAAGTATTATGCCCCAAAGTCAAGTGGCTTAAAACAACAATGAGCACTTATCTCTTGCCATTTCTGTGAGTTTGATATTCAGGTGTAGCTTACTTGGTTTTGTTGTGGGTCTCTCATGAAGGTTCAGTCAAGATGTTGACTGGGCCTGGAGTCATCTGAAAGCTTGACTGGGGCTGCAGGGTCTGCTTCCAAGATGGCTCACTCATGTGTTTGGCAAGTTGATGGCGATTTGGATAGGAGGCCTCAATTTCTTTACATATGAACTTCTTCATAGAGCTGCTTGAGTGTTTTCATGACATTGTAGCTGGCTTCTCCCAGAACAAGTGATTCAAAAGAAAGCAAGGCAGAAGCTGTAGTGCCTCTTGTGACCTACACTCAGAAGTCACATGTCATTATCTCCACAATATCCAATTAGTCACACAGGTCAGCATTATTTTGTATGGGAGGGAACCATACAAGGGCATGAATACCAGCAGATGAGGGTCACTGGAAACCATCTTGAAGGCTGGCTGTTTGACTTGGTGTGGTATTTTGTTGTGTTTGTCCTGCATTTTTCATGCTTTTTGAACATGTAGGCTTATTATTTTTATCAATTTTAGAATATTTTCAAGTATTATTTGTTTAAATTTTTTTCTACTTCTTCCTCTCTTATCTCTCAATCTGAGACTCCAATTACATGTACATGTACATGCTTGTCTGATATCTTACTAAGCTTTCATTCATTTTTTTCCAGTCTTCTTGCTCACTTTGCTTGATTTAGGATAGTTTCTATTGCTATATCTTCAATTTTACTGATCTTTTTTTTTACAGTGTCTAAGCTGCTGTTAAGTTCATTAACTGAATCTTTTTTCACTTCAGATATGTTATTTTTGAACTCTAGAACATTGTGTGGCTCCTTTTCATATATTCAACTTCTTTATTTATGTCCTTGCTTTCTTTTAAATTGCTGAGTTTTGATAGTAGTTCTTCTAAAGTCCTTGTCTGCTAATTGTACTTCTCAGCCACTTTTGTGTTTATTTCCACTCACTTATTTTTCTCATGATTAAGGGTCACATCTTGATACTTCTTGGCATATCTAGCAATTTTTTATTGAATGTTAGATGTTAGGAATGTTACATTATTGACTGCTTGGATTTTGTTGTCTTAGAGTATTGATGTTTGCTTTGGCAGGCAGTTACTTGCATATCACTTTTATCCTTTTGAGGCTTGTTGTTAAGCTTTGTTAGGAGAGGTCTAGAGTAGCCTTATTGTAGAGCTAGTTTATTCCTACTACTAAGGCTTGGCTTTTCTGTAGTCTTTATTGAATACCTAGGTATTCAAATGGAGTCTTTACACTCCAAGGAATAACAAGTCGAATGTCATTCTGCCCTGAATGAGCTCAGAGAACTGTTCAGATAGAAAACCCCAGCAGTTGTTCTTTGCCTGGATTTGTGGAGTTCACTTACACATGTGCAGTTTTGGCTTTAGCCACTCAATGGGACTCTTATGCAGGTTTCTGGCATTCTTCCTTTGTGTGGCTCCTCCCTCTCTGGAATGCTGCCCTGTAATTTCTAGCTGCCTCAGTCTTTCTGAGCTCCTCTCTCTCCTCAATTCAGAGAAACTGCCAAGCTCTGCATGGGCCCCCTTTCCTGCCCTGAGGTTAGGAAATTGCTTCCAGGCTGCAAGTCATGCTTTCAGGGATCATAGACCTACACTGCCTCTTGTCTAATGCTGGGAAACAGACATTTTATATATTTCATTTAGTTTTCTAGTTGTTTATGGATTATGGAGATAAGAGTGCAAAGACCATGCAATTACTATTCCTTCATGGAAGGAAGCAAAAGTCCTTTCCCCTCTTGATTTTAAAATACATGGCTACTTGGGGGGCTGAGGGGGGAGGATCCCTTGAGCCAGTGGTGGAGGTTGCAGTGAGCTGAGATCACACCACTGCATTCCAGCCTGCGTGACAGAGTGAGACCCTGTCTCAAAAAAATAAATAAAATAATAAAATAAATGGGAAGAAGTATTAAAAGGAAAAGAAAACAATTCCAAATAATAAAAATAGTATTAGCTAGAGTGTATAAAACCAGGCTACATTAAGAAACTACTGGTTAAAATTTAGATTAGAACAATATTTAGGAGTGTATTTTGGCAAAAAAAGAATAAAAAGCTTAATTTTTTTTTTTTACTTTTGAACTGGAAATTCTTCTTTTAGGTATTTATCCAGAAGAAATAATCAGACATATATGAAAGTTTTAATTAAATAACGATAGTAATGAAGTGGCTACGTTGTCTGGGTAATTGTTGCATGCCAAGATAATTTAGGACACAGACACACGCGAAGAGTTCAGGAGCAGAGGTTTAATAAATGAAAGAGAAGAAAAAGAGACAGCTCTCTCCATAGAGAGAGGTCTCCAAGGGAAAGGACCGGCTGGTGGTGAATGCACTGAATTTTATAGTTCACTTTGAGAAGGCAGTATCTGATTTACAGAGCGCTCAAAGATTGGTTCGATCAGGTAAGGTATGAAGTTTACTTAGCTTGCTGGGAAGGCTGGTTGTCCCACCTTAATCTTATTAGGCAAATAGACTTTCTAGTTGATCTGCGCCATCTTGTCTGCCCTTACAGTACATGTGGCTGGCAAAGACAGGAAGATGGAGCCACTATCTTGAAAATGTCCAGTTCTTAGTTCCTTTTTTTTGAGACAGAGTCTTGCTCTGTCGCCCAGGCTAGAGTGCAGTGGCGCAATCTTGGCTCACTGCAGGCTCCGCCTCCCAGGTTCACGCCATTCTCCTGCCTCAGCCTCCTGAGTAGCTGGGACTACAGGCGCCTGCCACCGCGCCCAGCTAATTTTTTGTATTTTTGGTAGAGACAGGGTTTCAACGTGTTAGCCAGGATGGTTTCAATCTCCTGACCTTGTGATCCGCCCGTCTCGGCCTCCCAAAGTGCTGGGACTACAGGCGTGAGCCACCGCGCCAGGCCTAGTCCTTAGTTCCTGCCGGCATTCACTCAGGCAAGTTCCCAGCTTGCTCCTCTACGTCTGCAGCTCAACTTTATAGTCTGATCTTTGTTAGAAAATGATTTGGGGCTGCTTTTCATTAAAAAGAAAAGCTTTACCAGGGATTCCCATACCCTTGCTATCTGCCTAAGTGATTTCTTCTTAACTGCAGTATCATTAAGGAAATTTTTAACCTAAAATAAAAAAAAAGGTTAACCAAAATATTCAACAGTATAAAACTGATTGAATAAATTTGTTCATGCATCTACATAATAGCATGCTATATGACTGCAATGATCTTGGAAAATATAACTTAATGATATGGGAAAATGCTTTAATAATTTTAATGCTTTAGAAAATCAGATTATAAAAAAATTGTTCAGTTTAATCACAACAATATTAATCTATTATAAGTATGATGTAGAGAATACAAAAATATTAGTCCCTGTATGATGTAATTCTATAAATATTTTATTCTTTGTGCTTTTCTAGGTTTTCTGAACTTTCGACAACAAACATAAAATTACTTTTTAAATTTTAAAATATTTATTTTTAAATGCTTCATTAGATTAGTTGACAGTTACATGATAGTTGGAATCTAGATAAATGGTGGTAAGAGAGCCAACATAGAGTAGTACGTAAGAGTACAGGCTATGAAATCTGGATTTAAATTCTGTTGTACAGTTGGCTAGATGAATGATCTTGAATACATTTGATAACTTCTTGGAGCCTCTATTGTCTTATCTGCAAAACTGGTATAAAGATGCTGCTCACCCTTTTATGGTTCCTGTAAGAATTAAATGAAGTAATTCATTTAAACTCTTAGCATGACAAGATTCTGTGAGTCTGAGTTAATGCACTGTGGTAATATAATTGTTTTTACTCCTAGTGACAACAACAACTACTACTATTACCAATAAAACAATGAGGATAGAGGACCTTATGAAGCATGGGTACATGATAAGATTAAGAGAAGAGGGTTGAAAGGGGAGCAAAAGGAAGATTGAAGCTTTACTAATGTCACAACTTTTCTTACTAGCATTGCTGAAAATAAAAACACAACAAAAACAACCTCAAACTGGGGAATGAGGAATTCTTTTCAAAATAATTGAGATATGCACTTAACTTTTAAGATTCTTAAGAGAGACAGAAATCACACCCCTACTCAGTTTACAAAGAGGTTTTTTGAGTGGAAAATAACTCTTTAAGTGAGGAAATGAATTCTAGGACTTTGAGGTACTATATATGATACAATACTGATATACAATACAATACTGATGAGATGCTGTATGACTGCTGTAGATGGAAGGCTTGTACCCCTCCTCCCACATTCATATGTTGAAATCCTAATACTAATTAATATTAGTAGATGGGACTTTAGGAGGTAAATAGGTCATGAGGGTGAAGCCCTCATAAATGAGATTAGTATTCTTAAAAAAGAAGTCCCAAGAGATCCCTTGTCCTTTCTGCCATGTAATGTTATAGTGAAAAGATGGTTGTCTGGGAAGTGAGCCCTCACCAGACACTGAATCTGCAAGTACCTTAATCTTGAACTGCTCAGCCTTCAGAACTGTGAGAAATGCATTTCTGTTGTTTATAAGCCACCCAGTTATGGAATTTTGTTTCAGCAGTCTGAATGGACTAAGGCAATGACTTGATGGCTCAGTGTTGCTACCTGTCAACTAGGAAAAACATTTTGGTAGGCATTTAAATGAAATATATAAAATGAATACAAATATCTAAGAACTGAGCATTTTTCTCCCCTTTCAGTGCTATCACCATGGGGCAAACCACCATCAGCTTTTGTATCACTGCTTCTTCCCTGTGCCCTTGAAGTCTGTTCGCTATACCAGCAGTCTCCCAACCATCTTGGCACCAAGGGCCAGTTTCATGGAAGACAATTTTTCCATGGACCAGGGTCGGGGAGATGGTTTTGGGGTTAGACTGTTCCACCTCAGATCATTAGGCATTAAATTCTCATAAGGAGGGTGCAACCTAGGTTCCTTGCATGAGCAGTTTATAATAGGGTTCATGCTCTTATGAGAATCTAATGCCACTGATAATCCTCCTGAAGGCAGAGCTCAGGCAGTAATGCTTGCTCGCCTGCCACTCACCTCCTGCTGTGCAGCCTGGTTCCTAACAGGCCACAGACTGGTACCAGTCCATGGTATGGTTGCTGGGGACCCCTACTCTACACAATACCGGGGTTGATACTTTTAAAATACAACTCAAGTCAAGTCAATGGCAGATAACTCTAGGCCAAGAGAGACACATGTGCAACAGCAGAAGGGCACTGAGCAGCAAGGTGTCCTTGGGAAACTATAAGAGTTTGGGATTGGTAGAACTTTGTGTAAAGTTTGGGGACTGAGTTGAAGAGAGAGAGAGGGACCATATCTTGAGATTTCATATATGGTTGCCTGAGGTGTGTGTTACAGGTAATAAACAACTATTGAATAAATTTAAGCGGAGGAGTGACAATGTCAAATTAATATTTTAGAAAGATAATTCTGAAAATGCCGGGGACTATGGACTTGGTAAGGAGAACACTGGTGGGAGAAAAATGAGATTAGAGTTTGAACATTGAGGAGCTTATTGTCTAGGACAGTGGTGCACAGGCTCTTTTGACCCTGACCCATGTAGGTGGGACAAACAATACCTTAACATACTTCAGGAATTTCAGTCTCTAGTACTAAATGAATTTAGAGAACAAAGACTCTGAATAGAACCAAGTTTTACTCAATAAGAGAAGAATGTGAGTTTAGAGGTTTAGACATACATATGATCATTTTGTAGCTTATTGGGAGATCTTTCATGGCCAACCAGCAGGCTTAACATCCCATATTGAGAATCCCATATTGAGTGGGTTGGAAAAGAGATAGTTATTATGTGGAAATAGAGGGGAAATGATAGATGTGAAAGTTATTCATGAGGTACAATTGAAAAGACCTGGAGATTAATTGATCTGGGATTTGAAGAAGAGGAAAGAGTCAAAGTTGACATCTATGTTTCTGGCTCTGGTGATTATGCATGACCAACAGAGATAGGAATTCAAGAGGAAAGTCAGATTTGGGGAGATGGGCTTTGCTTCAGACAGAAGCGTGAAGGTTTTTTTTTGCATCATCCCACTGAGGATATCTAGTCAACAATGGACTGAAGCATAGGAGAGATATTTGGGCTGGGTATGGTAAAATGGCACAGAATTTCTCACACACTGTGAGTGGTGCTGCCCCTAGAAGGGGCATTTTGAAATATATGAGTTGTTTTTTGTTGTCACAGTGACTGGGTGTGGCATTGCTGACATGTGTGAGAGGGGACCAAGATGCTAAATGTTCTGAAATAAAAGGGCAGTCCTAAACAGTGAATTGTCCCACTCAAAATGCCAACCAATTATGTAGCCATTGGGAAACACTGGAGCCTTGGAAGGGAGAGGGTGCAGAGTGAGCAGAAAAGAGGCCACAGTTAGGACAGGAGAGGACCTAGGAACAGCAAGTGAGAAGATTGAGGAAGAATAGGCAACAAGTAGTGGCATAGAAGCCAAGGAAAGGAGAGAGTTTCAGGAAGACTCAGCAGTATCAAAGACAGAGAGGTTAAGAGGCCTAGTAGAGCAAGTCCTGAAATGTAAAGTAGATTGCGCCAGTGTCAGTGCTTTTCTATGGGAACCGAGCAGGGCAACAGTGAGGAAAGCTGCTGGCATGCTTTGGGCTATTTGCACTCACTCCCATAATTAAGAAGTGTTTTTTGATCAGACATGAAAAGGATACTTTTTAAACTGAAATAATAATTTGTGAATCTGCCTAAATAGCAGTGACAAATGATTCTTTCATTTCTGTAATTAGCATACTGCTTGGAAGAGAGTTTTTAATGTATCTCAATAGTGTTACTTTTTATTTGTAACATCAGTATTTTATAAGAGAATGTCCTATTTTAGATGTAGTGGTCTAGTTACTTAATTACCACTTCATTTTACAGATTGAGAAAGAGAGAATCAGAAAGTTTAACTCACCTATGAAGTTATGCATAGAATGCAAGAAATTTGAGCTATTAAATTCCTTATCTATGAATATTAGGTGCTTCCTCCCTCTGGTTGCTCCTTGCTTTGCTTAGAAAGAAAAGCTAAATTTCTTAAGGTATTCTGAGCTTATCTGCTATGGACAGAGTTCTGTCTGAAATTTCTTAATTTTGTTTGCATTTTTGTCATTCTTCCCTCCCTGCCTCCCTTCTTCCTTTCTTCCTTTTGCCCTCCTTTCCTCCCTCCTCTCCTTTCCTTTCCTCTCCTTTCTTTCTTTTCTTCCTTTGTTCCTTCCTTCCCTCTTTCCTTCCATTTTTCCTTTCTTCTTCACTTTCTCCCTTTATTCTTTCCACTATTTGTAATCAGAAAGAATTGAAACCAATTTCTGAAGATACGTGAAACATACAAAATAGCAGCTATAAAAGGCAAAATGAAAGAAGGAAAGGCAGGGGGCATTAAATAAAAAGGAGACATCTGTTGTTTTGAGGCAGTGAAATAAGGTGTTGAGAGGTAAAGTTGATGCTGAGGGGTGTTCCTAGTAATGAAGATAGAGCCAGGGATTTTTATGTTACACATGGGTTGTTGGTAACTTGGGGATTTTGAATACTACTGGTGCCTGGGAATGTCAAGACTGGAAGCCACAACTTTTGGATTCTTAAATCCTAACTTTCTGTCCTAGACTACATAGAACAGATGACACTGTGAAACCCAAATCCCTTGCCTAAGGGAAAAGAGCAATTTGCAAGCTTCAGTGGCACCACCCAATGAAGGAATAAAAAAGAAGTAGGTGGGATGAGTAGGGATGGAATGTGCCCAGGAAAGGTGGGGCTCCCTGAGTGTCAGGGAAGGCCAGGATGAGCATGGAGTGTTGACTGCAAGAACTGCAAGTTGTTCTTGGCAGCCTTAAGCGTCAGGAGGTCCCATGACAAGCCTGTGTTAAGGAGACAGGAAATTATCTAGAAGGCAATCCTCTTTGGGACAAGACAGAATATTTAGCAGGCTATGCAAGATGGGATGTGTGAATACAGAGGTGTGGCTTAATAGTAAGGGGGGAAAGGAATTTAACACAGAGGTCAAATAACATTCAGCTTGGGAGCAAAGGTCCTCTATCAAGAAGTGTTTATTGTCAGCAAGCTGTCTCATCAGAAGGCAAAACAGCACAAGTTGCAGAATTCTGGGGCATGTGGAATGCATGTTGCCAGAGTGAATGGTATGTGACAAATATGCATTTGGAGTCCTGGTATTCCATGAAGCTGCACTGTGTCCTTGCTAGTTTGTGGAATGCCGCAGGGTCATGAGCAGGTGGACGAGAGACACGCTTGCTTGCATCTCTCGCCTGAAGCTTGCTGCATACCACATCCCTTCAAACATTTTTAGATGGGCAGCAACTTTTTAGTTGTCTTTGTTTATCCAAGAATTTGTGAATTGCCAGAAAACGTTTGTTTATGTGAACTGGACACTGTCACTCGATTCTTAAGACAAGAACCAAAGGTTTATTGACAGGCTGCACAAGCTGTTGTCTGTGACATACTTCTCCACCTTCACATGGGCCCTCCTTCCTGGCATGCAAATATTTGGGTATGAATTAGTAGGAAGAGAACCCAGGACCTGTGGACTCTTTCTTAAGTTTGTAGAATATTGTGTTTTAGAGATTCATGCATTTGGGAGGAAATAGAGCAATGGGGTTAAATCTGTGGGCTCTGAAGTTGTCTGGATTTAAATTCTTGTGTGATCTCAGGCCTGAGATTCCTCACTTGTGAAATGGAGAACAGAAAATATCTGTTCTTATAGGGTGGCAATGAGGGTTTGGCAAAAGAGTACATGGAAAGTGTATTTTAAAAGTTCCTGGCCCACATGAAATATCCAATAAATGATAACTAGCATGGTTATGATTATGATGTTCAGAACTGAGGAAAGACCTGGCTCAAATGGCAAAGTCCCCAGTGCTAAGGTTCTGCCCATTTCCTGCTTGGACATCCTTGTCAATATGTTCCTGCCCGAGTCTTGCTCAATTTCTGCCTGGACTCTTCACCCTTCCCACAATTCTGCTTTGCTCCTGGCAAAATAGAAATGGAGGCAGAGATGTACCTTGGGCTTGGAAACAGTGAATGACTAGTGCCGGCCTGGGCGCCTGGGGCCAGAGCCTCAGCTCTTCTGTCCAAGGTGCTGAGTCATGAGCAGTGGTTGCAGGCCCGACTGCACTGCTGGGACTTGGCGTGGCATCTGGGGAGGATTAGCAGATTATGATCAGAACAAGACACAAAGAAATTACAACCAATGTTGATAAGCAATTTGGAAGGCACCCAAAGGAGGGAAAAACATGAAGGCAGACTGCAAAATCAAAGTGAGCGTGGGCAGACAGAGCATTTTAGGGGGCAGAGGCATAAATCATGCAACTCAGAGGGCAAACGTTTCCTTTTCTGTTATTGTTTCTTTGGGTGCTTAAAGAAAACTATGGATGGTAATTGGATTTTGACATTAACCAGATAAAAACATTTAAAATGATTCTCGTCCAAGATGGCCGAATAGGAACAGCTCCAGGCTACAGCTCTCAGCGTGAGTGACACAGAAGATGGGTGATTTCTGCATTTCCAACTGAGGTACCAGGTTCATCTCACTGGGGTGTGTCGGACAGTGGGTACAGGACAGTGGGTACAGGACAGTGGGTGCAGCCCACCGAGCGAGAGCTGAAGCAGGGTGAGGCATCACCTCACCTGGGAAGCGCAAGGGGTAAGGGAATTCCCTTTCCTAGCCAAGAGAAACTGTGACACACAGCACCTGGAAAATCAGGTCACTCCCACCCTAATACTGTGCTTTTCCAAGGGTCTTAGCAAACAGCACACCAGGAGATTATATCCCGTGCCTGGCTCAGAGGGTCCCATGCCCATGGGGCCTCCCTCGTTGCTAGCACAGCAATCTAATATCTAACTGCAAGGTGGCAGTGAGGCTGGCGGAGGGGTGCCCGCCATGGCTGAGACTTGAGTAAGTAAACGAAGTGGCCGGGAAGCTCAAGCTGGGTGGAGCCCACCTCTGCTCAAGGAGGCCTGCCTGCCTCTGTAGACTCCACCTCTGGGAACAGGGCATAGCCAAACAAAAGGCAGCAGAAACCTCTACAGATTTAAAAGTCCCTGTCTGACAGCTTTGAAGAGAATAGTAGTTCTCCCAGCAAGGAGTTTGAGATCTGAGAATGGACAGACTGCCTCCTCAAGTGGGTCCCTGACCCCCGAGTAGCCTAACTGGGAGGCACCCCCTATTAGGAGCAGACTGACACCTCACATGGCTGGGTACCCCTCTGAGACGAAGCTTCCAGAGGAACAATCAGGCAGCAATATTTGCTGTTCAGCAATATTCACTCTTCTGCAGCCTCCACTGCTGATACCCAGGCAAACAGTGTCTGGAGTGGACCTCGAGCAAACTCCAACAGACCTGCAGCTGAGGGTCCTCACTGTTAGAAGGAAAACTAACACAGAGAAAGGACATCCACACCAAAACCCCATCTGTACGTCACCATCGTCAAAGACCAAAGGTAGATAGAACCACAAAGATGGGGAAAACCCAGAGCAGAAAAACTGAAAATTCTAAAAATCAGAGGGCCTCTCCCCCTCCAAAGGAATGCAGCTTCTTGCCAACAACAGAACAAACCTGGACAGAGAATGAGTTTGACGAATTGAGAGAAGAAGGCTTCAGACGATCAAACTTCTCCAAGCTAAAGGAAGAAGTTCGAACCCATTGCAAAGAAGTTAAAAACCTTGAAAAAAGATTGGACGAATGGCTAACTAGAATAACCAATGTAGAGAAGTCCTTAAATGACCTGATAGAGGTGAAAACCATGGCACGAGATTATGTGACAAATGCACAGGTTTCAGTAACCGAATTGATCAACTGGAAGAAAAGGTATCAGTGATTGAAGATCAAGTGGATGAAATGAAGCAAGAAGAGAAGTTTAGAGAAAAAAGAGTAAAAAGAAATGAGCAAAGCCTCCAAGAAATATGGGACTATGTGAAAAGACCAAATCTATGTCTGATTGGGGTACCTGAAAGTGAGGGAGAGAATGGAACCAAATTGGAAAACACTCTGCAGGATATTATGCAGAACTTCCCCAACCTAGCAAGGCAGGCCAACATTCAAATTCAGGAAATACAGAGAACGCCACAAAGATACTCCTCAAGAAGAGCAACACCAAGACACATAATTGTCAGATTCACCGAAGTTGAAATGAAGGAAAAAATGTTAAGGGTAGCCAGAGAGAAAGGTCGGGTTACCCACAAAGGGAAGCCCATTAGACTAACAGCAGATCTCTCAGCAGAAACTCTACAAGCCAGAAGAGAGTGGGGGCCAATATTCAACATTCTTAAAGAAAAGAATTTTCAACACAGAATTTCATATCCAGCCAAACTTTCATAAGTGAAGGAGAAATAAAATCCTTTACAGACAAGCAAATGCTGAGAGATTTTGTCACTACCAGGCCTGCCCTACAAGAGCTCCTGAAGGAAGCACTAAACATGGAAAGGAATAACCAGTACCAGCCACTGCAAAAACATGCCAAATTGTAAAGACCTTCGATGCTAGGAAGAAACTGCATCAACTAACGAGCAAAATAACAAGCTAACATCATAATGACAGGATCAAATTCACACATAACAATATTAACCTTAAATGTAAATGGGCTAAATGCTCCAACTAAAAGACACAGACTGGCAAATTGGATAAAGAGTCAAGACCCATCAGTGTGCTGTATTCAGGAGACCCATCTCACCTGCAGAGACACACATAGGCTCAAAATAAAGGGATGGAGGAAGATCTACCAAGCAAATGGAAAACAAAAAAAGGCAGGGGTTGCAATCCTAGTCTCTGGTAAAATGGACTTTTAACCAACAAAGATCAAAAGAGACAAAGAAGGCCATTGCATAATGGTAAAGGGATCAATTCAACAAGAAGAGTTAACTATCCTAAATATATATGCACCCAATACAGGAGCACCCAGATTGATAAAGCCAGTCCTTAGAGACTTACAAAGAGACTTAGACTCCCATACAATAATAATGGGAGACTTTAACACCCCACTGTCAACATTAGACAGATCAATGAGACAGAGGTTAAGAAGGATATCCAGGAATTGAACTCTGCTCTGCACCAGGCAGACCTAATAGACATCTACAGAACTCTGAACCACAAATCAATATAATATACATTCTTCTCAGCACCACATTGCACTTATTCCAAAATTGACCACATAGTTGGAAGTAAAGCACTCCTCAGCAAATATAAAAGAACAGAAATTATAACAAACTGTCTCTCAGACCACAGTCCAGTCAAACTAGAACTCAGGATTAAGAAACTCACTCAAAACTGCTCAACTACACAGAAACTGAACAACCTGCTCCTGAATGACTACTGGGTACATAACGAAATGAAGGCAGAAATAAAGATGTTCTTTGAAACCAATGAGAACAAAGATACAACATACCAGAATCTCTGGGACACATTTAAGGCAGTGTGTGGAGGGAAATTTATAGCACTAAATGCCCACAAGAGAGAGCAGGAAAGATCTAAATTTGACACCCTAACATCACAATTAAAAGCACTAGAGAAGCAAGAGCAAACACATTCAAAAATTAGCAGACAGCAAGAAATAACTAAGATCAGAGCAGAACTGAAGCAGATAGAGACGCAAAAAAACCCTTCAAAAAATCAATGAATCCAGGAGCTGGTTTTTTGAAAGGATCAACAAAATTGATAAACTGCTAACAAGACTAATAAAGAAGAAAAGAAAATAATCAAATAGATGCAATAAAAAATGATAAAGGGGATATCACCACTGACCCCACAGAAATACAAACTACCGTCAGAGAATACCATAAACACCTCTACGCAAATAAACTAGAAAACCTAGAAGAAATGGATAAATTCCTGGACACTTACACTCTCCAAAGATTAAACTAGGAAGAAGTTGAATCCCTGAATAGACCAATAACAGGCTCTGAAATTGAGGCAATAATTAATAGCCTACCAACCAAAAAAGTCCAGGACCAGATGGATTCACAGCTGAATTCTACCAGAGGTACAAGGAGGAGCTAGTACCATTCCTTCTGATACTATTCCAATCAATAGAAAAAGAGGGAATCCTCTCTAACTCATTTTATGAGGCCAACATCATCCTGATACCAAAGCCTGGCAGAGACACACACACAAAAAGAGAATTTTAGACCAATATCCCTGATGAACATCGATGCAAAAATAAAATACTTGCAAACCGAATCCAGCAGCACATCAAAAAGCTTATCCACCATGATCAAGTGGGCTTCATACCTGTGATGTAAGGCTGGTTCAACATATGCAAATCAATAAATGTAATCCAGCGTATAAACAGAACCAAAGACAAAAACCACATGATTATCTCAGTAGATGCAGAAAGGGCCTTTGACAAAATCCAACAGCCCTTCATGCTAAAAACTCTCAATAAATTCAGTATTGATGGAACATATCTCAAAATAATAAGAGCTCTTTATGACAAACCCACAGCCAGTATCATACTGAATGGGCAAAAACTGGAAGCATTCCTCTTGAAAACTGGCACAAGACAGGAATGCCCTTTCTCACCACTCCTATTCAACATAGTGTTGGAAGTTCTGGTCAGCAAGATCAGGTAGGAGAAAGAAATAAAGGGTATTCAATTAGGAAAAAAGGAAGTCAAATTGTCCCTGTTTGCAGATGACATGATTGTATATTTAGAAAACCTCATCGTCTCAGCCCAAAATCTCTTTAAGCTGATAAGCAACTTCAGCAAAGTCTCAGGATACAAAATCAATGTGCAAAAATCACAAGCATTCTTATACACCAATAACAGACAAACAGAGAGCCAAATCATGAGTGAACTCCCAATCACAATTGCTTCAAAGAGAATAAAATACCTGGGAATCCAGCTTAGAAGGGATGTGAAGGACCTCTTCAAGGAGAACTACAAACCACTGCTCAGTGAAATAAAAGAGGACACAAACAAATGGAAGAACATTCCATGCTCATGCATAGGAAGAATCAATATCGTGAAAATGGCCGTACTGCCCAAGGTAATTTATAAATTCAATGCCATCTCCATTAAGCTACCAATGACTTTCTTCACAGAATTGGAAACAACTACTTTAAAGTTCATATGGAACCAAAAAAGAGCCCGCATTGCCAAGACAATCCTAAGTCAAAAGAATAAAGCTGCAGGCATCACGCTACCTGACTCCAAACTATGCTACAAGGCTACAGTAACCAAAACAGCATGGTACTGGTACCCAAACAGAGATATAGACCAATGGAACAGAACAGAGCCCTCAGAAATAATACCACACATCTACAACTGTCTGATCTTTGACAATCCCTAGAAAAACAAGAAATGGGGAAAGGATTCCCTATTTAATAAATGGTGCTGGGAAAATTGGCTAGCCATAGGTAGAAAGCTGAAACTGGATCTCTTCCTTACACCTTATATGAAAGTTAATTCAAGATGGATTAGAGACTTAAATGTTAGACCTAAAACCATAAAAACCCTAGAAGAAAACCTAGGTAATACCATTCAGGACTTAGGCATGGGCAAGGACTTCATGTCTAAAACATCTAAAGCAATGGCAACAAAAGCCAAAATTGACAAATGAGATCTAATTAAACTAAAGGGCTTCTGCACAGCAAAAGAAACTACCATCAGAGTGAACAGGCAACCTACAGAATGGGAAAATATTTTTGCAATCTACTCATCTAACAAAGGGCTAATATCCAGAACCTACAAAGAACTCAAACAAATTTACAAGAAAAAAACAAACAACCCCATCAAAAAGTGGGCAAAATATATGAACAGACACTTCTCAAAAGAAGACATTTATGCAGCCAGCAGACACATGAAAAAATGCTCATCATCACTAGCCATCAGAGAAATGCAAATCAAAACCACAGTGAGATACCATCTCATGCTGGTTAGAATGGCAATCATTAAAAAGTCAGGAAACAACAGATGCTGGAGAGAATGTGGAGAAATAGGAACACTTTTACACTGTTGGTAAGACTGTAAACTAGTTCAACCATTGTGGAAGACAGTGTGGCGATTTCTCAAGGATCTAGAACTAGATGTACCATATGACCCAGCCATCCCACTACTGGGTATATACCCAAAGGATTATAAATCATGCTACTATAAAGACACATGCACACATATGTTTATTGCGGCACTATTCACAATAGCAAAGACTTGGAATCAACCCAAATGTCCATAAGTGACAGACTGGATTAAGAAAATGTGGCACATATACACCATGGAATACTATGCAGCCATAAAGAAGGATGAGTTCATGTCCTTTGTAGGGACATGGATGCAGCTGGAAACCATCATTCTCAGCAAAGTATCGCAAGAACAGAAAACCAAATACCGCATGTTCTCACTCATAGGTGGGAAATGAACAATGAGAACACTTAGACACAGGAAGGGAAACATCACACACAGGGGCCTGTTGTGGGGTGGTGGGAGGAGGGTGAAAGAGCAGGAGATATACCTCATGTAAATAACGAGTAAATGGGTGCAGCACACCAACATGGCACATATATACATGTGTAACAAACCTGCCCATTGTGTACATGTTCCCTAGAACGTAAAGTATAATGAAAAATTTAAAAAGAAAAACATTTGAAATGTAGAGCAAAGGATCACTCATACATTGCGGGCAGAAATGGAAAATGGTATGGCCACTCTGGAAATGAGTATGGTAATTTCTTACAAAACTAAACATGCAACTACCATATGACTTAGCAAATTGTACTTTTGGGCATTTATGCCAGAATTATGAAAACTTATGTTCACACAAAAACCTTTATAGGAGTATTCATAGCAGCTTTGTTTGTAATGGCCAAAAACTAGAAACAAGCCAAATGTCCTTCAATAGGTGAGCAGTTAAGCCAACGGTGGTATATTCATACCATGGAATACTACTTAGAAATATAAAAGAATGAACTATTGGCACACACAACAGCTAGATGAATCTCTAGAGAATTATGCTGCATAAAAAAACTAATATCAAAAGATTACATACTTTATGATTATATATAGTATACACACATATGTTAATATACACATATATATTTATATATTGTATATACATTGTACATAATATACATAGTATGTTATACACAAATGAACATATATAATGTTCATTTGTAATTCTGAAAATCTTAGGACCCTTAAGAATTATGCCAAATCTACTCAGCCTGGGCTCTATAAATGGAACAACAGAGCCTGGATGATAGTACATCTGTTTATATCATGGCTTACTGAATATTTTAAGCCTGCTGTTGAGAACTAATGCTCAGAAAAAATATTCAAAATATTACTGCTCATTGACAATGCACCTGGTCACTCAAGGGCTCTGATGGAGAGGTACAGGAGATTAATGTTGTTTTCATGCCTGCTAACACAACATCCATTCTGCAGCCCATGGATCAAGGAGTAATTTTGATCTTCAAGTCTTATTATTTAAGAAATGTATTTTGTAAGGCTACAGCTGCTCTAGATAGTGATTCCTCTCATGGAGCTTGGAAAAGTAAATTGACAACCTTTTGGAAAGCATTCACCATTCTAGATGCCATTAAAAACATTCATGATTTATGGGAGGAGGTCAAAATATCAACATTAACAGGAGTGTGAAAGAAATTGATTCTCACCCTCATGGATGACTCGGAGGGGTTCAAGACTTCAGTGGAAGAAGCAACTGCAGATTTGGTGGAAAAATTTTAAAAAACAGAATTAGAAGTGAAGCCTGAAGATGTGACCGTTACTACAATCTCATGATCAAACTTTAATGGAAGAGGAGTTGCTTCTTATGGGTCAGCAAAGAAAGTTGTTTCTTGGGATGGAATCTACTCCTGGTGAAGGTGATATAAATGTTGTTGAAATGACAAGAAAGAATTTTGAATATTCCATAAACTTCATTGATAAAAGAGTGGCAGGGTTTGAAAGGATTGACTCCAGTTATGAAAGAAGGTCTACTGCGGGAAAGATGCTATCAAACAGCACCACATGCTACAGAAAAATCTTTGTGAAAGGAAGAGTCCATCAATGTGGCAAACTACTCCATTGTCTTATTTTAAGAAATTACCATAGCCACCTTGATCTTTAGCAACCACCACCCTGATCAGTCAGCAGCCATTGACACTGAAGCAAGACCCTCCACCAGCAAAACAATTACAACTTGTGGAAGGCTAAGATGATTGTTAGCATATTTTAGCAATAAAGTATTTTAAAATCATGATGTTACATTGTTTTTCAGACATGATTGGACACTTAATAGACTATAGTATACTATAAACATAACTTTTATTGCACTGGAAAATCAAAATATTTGTGTGATTCACTTTATTTATTGTGATATTTGTTTTATTGCAGCAGTCTGGAAAAAAACCCACAATACCTGTGTATATATATTTTGTGTGTGTGTGTGTGTACACACACACAGTTGACCCTTGAATAACACTGGTTTGAGCTGTGTGGTTTCAATTATACACAGATTTACTTCTGCCTCCGCCACCCCTGAGACAGAAAGTTCAACCCCTCCTCCTCAGCCTATTCAGTGTGAAGAGGATGAGGATAAAGACCTTTATTTTGATCCACTTCCACTTAATTAATAGTAAATATATTTTCTCTTCCTTAATAACACTTTCTCTTCTCTAGCTTACTTTGTTGTAAGAAAATACAGTATGTAACACAGATAACATACAAAACATGTGTTTTAATCGATTATGTTGTTATGGGTAAGGCTTCTGGTCAACAGTAGACCATTAATACTTAAAGTTTTGGGAAGTCAAAAGTTATAGGTAGAATTTTTTTTACTGTGTAGGGGGTTGATGCTCCTAACCCCCATGGTGTTCAAGGGTCAAGGGTTGTGTGTGTGTGTGTGTGTATTTACTGAAATAACAATTATAGAGATGGAAAACAGATTAGTGGTTGCTGGGGTGGGGAGAGAAGTGGTTGTGGCTATAAATGAGTGTCATCAGGGAACCTTATGATGAAACTCTTCTATAGTGTGATTGTGGTGGTTACATGGGTCCACCCACATGATAAAAATCGCATTAAAGAAAATATATAAATGAGTGCAGGTAAAACTAGTGAAATCTGAATAAGATTGAAGTATTGTATCAATGTCAATAGCCTAGTTGTGATATTAAACTCTAGTTATACAGGATGTTGCCATCAGGGGAAACTGGGTAAAGGGTATAGAGGATCTCTCTGTACTGTTTTTTATAATCGCATGTGAATCTACAATTTTCTTTAAAAGTTTTTTAAAATGTAGAGTAAGCCCTTGAGATGCCCCTTCTCCCTGGCATATTGACATCATAAATGGGATTTTGTAAAGAATATTCCATATTGGGTTTTTTAAAGGGAAGTCTCTTTAAAAGAATACTTGGTACAATTCCTTGGTTGAGGAGGGGGAGCCCAGGCTGAGGGGAATTGCCAGCCCCTATAACACCTTGAAGGGCAAGATAAAGGATGCCTCCCATGGTTGGAGTGGTGAGTCAATGCAAGTTGCTGAGAAAAGCCATCTGGTACCTGATGGCTGACAACACTGCCAGGCTGGTCAGATAGGCCCAGAACTCTCAGGGATGGAGGGAGGTTTTAGCTTGAGGGAAAAAGAGGATGAACATTCCTGAGTGGGGTGTCTGGGAAAAGAGGTCTAAAACTGGACTATCAAAACGTGTGTATGCATACCAGTCACCTGCTAAAATGCACATTCTGATTCAACAGGTCTCCAGTGCGGCCCTATATTTCTAAAAAGCTTCTGGGTGAGGCCAGTCCTGCTAGGCCAGACACTGAGTCAAGAGGGTCTAAATGAGCCACAGCCTTAAGAGTCAGGTTTGTCAAAGAAGTAAATATGCAATAGAAAGGAGGATGGGAGAACAGAGGGGAGAGACAGCACTTTAGAGGTAGGTACCTTCCTCAGGGCAGTATAGCTGGGAGAAGTTTATTTGGCAACATCCTGCCCGGAGGCCCAAGCTAAATCAGCAGAGCAGGTGATTGTTGATGGAAGAGTTTTGACATGATTCCAAGAGCGGAAAGGACCTGGAATCAGAACAGGAAATAGAGATGCCTAATTCTCTAGGAAAAACAGGCTGCAAGAGAGAGCTGGGCTCAAGCCTGGGAAAAGAAGGAAGAAGAGTTTGTGAATTTCAGAGCTAAAGCCTAGAAGAGAGGCCTGGGATTTAGCCTGGGTGGTTAGATACTGGAGGTGGGGGCCCTCAGGACAGTGTGATCCTTTAGCCCTGGACTGCTTCAGGGGCCATGTGAAATGGAACTTTCACTGTTTCCCTCAACAGCGAAGAGCCTGTTGCACAAGAAATTTCCTCACACTGTAGTAGAAGGGGATGTGCTCGGAGGTGCTTTGTGACCTGGGCAGGAGGAGGACCAGGTGAGGAAGAGGACCTGAGGGGCAGGCATTAGGGAAAAGCTGGAGCGTGAAGGAGCCTCTGGAGTCAAGAACCACCCTGTCTCATACACTTCTCTCAGGGCTTATACTAAGCACCGTGAACATGCTTGTTAAATGGGTGTATGAATAAAGGAATTCCTACATTGTAGAAGTGAAAAGTTACCTGCCACTGATGGGCAATTCATCTGGGAAAGCTTTCTGTTCATGGCTGCCTTAGGGAATGTTAATTCCACTCATCTTGAATCTCACTCGTCACCAGGCTGAAGTGCAGTGGTGCGATCTCGGCTCACTGCAACCTCTGCCTGCCAGGTTCAAGTGATTCTCCTGCCTCAGCTTCCCGAGTAGCTGGGATTACAGTTGTGTGCCACCATGCCCAGCTAATTTTTGTATTTCTATAGATGGGGTTTCACCATATTGTCCAGGCTGGTCTCAAGTTCCCAACCTCAAGTAATCTGCTGGCCTTGTCCTCTCAAAGCGCTGGGATTACAGGTGAGCCACCACGCCTGGCCTTGAGTCTCCTTTTACTTCCATTGCCACTTTGAGTCGTTCCTTTATGTCATTTTTTTCTTTACTTAGGATCACCCATTGATATTTGTCTGGCTAGAAGCCACCCTATTGGTCTGTGCACTCTTTTTTCAGATTTCTATTCCAAACTTGGTGTCAACACTTACTTCTTCTGTTTTCCTAGCCTGGAGGTATTTAAATTTACCTAGGCAGTGTGATAAACTATTTAGAACTAAAGTATGCATGGGGGATCAAGGTTAATGTTTACCCCTTTATGACTGCATTTACCCAGGTACCTTCATGTGTTAACACAAAGAAATATCTTGTGATGGAGCTTTCAGAGACCATGAGAGGTGGGAGAGAGATTTAGATGTAATTAACTGAGAAGTCTTTTCCAGAGTTCTTCCAATCATATTTTCTCTGTCAAAATTAGTGCTTTTCCTAACCGGGATTCAGGCTTTCTAAGAGTTGAGAGGTCAGAGTAGGCCTAGTATCCCTCAGGCCTGTGTGGAGGTAGAGCTCAGCTTACCACTGGTCATGCCCTCTTATCTGCAAATAGCCCGTGATGATGATTCTTGGCTCTCTTTGCTTGAGATCTCCAGAAGCTGTTTTGTTGACGTGATTTTGCTAGAAATGGGTCAAGGGGCTAGATCCATGCTAAATATGCAAAATGGTCATTATCCAACTCATGCATTTGTCCTCTTAAATTCACATTTGCCAGAAATCCATTCTTTCTTCAAAGCAACCATCATGTGTCCATTCTCTCATCCAGCCTCTGCTGTTTGGGGACCACCTGAGATTGACATTGCTCTCTGAAAGGGAGAACGACGCTCCAGAATTCCCCTTGCATAGCACAGGTACTCAGATCGATCAGATGTGAAGCTGCAGTCAAAAGGCAGACAGGGGTCAGTGTGTCAAGTAGGTCCAAAGTCCCAGAATTCACAGAACATTGCCTTATTTTTACCATTGGTGGGAAGAGTTCTCATATTTCTTATTGACTCAAGATAGATTTGATATGGTTGCTTGGCCCTGAAGCCTATCCGCCCAACAACTGCAGAAGATCCAGAGATACACAGCCATCCATCAAATCTGACAGGCCTGCCTCCTACAGCGGCTGTATTGTTTATGAAATGAGTCACTTTCATAGCAAATCCAAAAGCAGACTTGTGCAGGATTCGACAGACGCATCCCACTTCATTCTTGCCATTCTCTCCCTTCATGTGCTCACTCAGTCCTGAGTAGCAGCCCTAACTTTGCTAAGGTGGAACTGAAAAACACAAAGCAGGGTTTTTCCTTGAACAAAATCATGACATTTGGCTTCCTAGCTTTAGAGAGTTCCACAAGCATGTGTCTTCCCTTTTTTCAACAGTGGCAAGTGGAGTGGAAAAAAGAAGTGGCTAAGAGTAGGGGTTGCCTGCCACATGCATACTCAAAGAAACAGGTTCCATTCATCACACAATGGGGCCTATCATGGGGAGGGGGGAGGGGGGAGGGATTGCATTGGGGAGTTATACCTGATATAAATGATGAATTGATGGGTGCTGATGAGTTGATGGGTGCAGCACACCAACATGGCACATGTATACATATGTAACAAACCTGCACGTTATGCACATGTACCCTAGAACTTAAAGTATAATAAAAAAAAAAAAGAAAAAAGAAACAGGTTCCATTATTATTCCATTTATTGGCCACATGAAAAAGTGTCTAAAATCTTTTTTATAGCATCAGTTTCTCAAAGGAGGTCAAGCTTTGCCTTTTTATGAACAGTAACAGAAAAATGGAAGCCAATGATTGGCTTTTGTTGATTGTACGACTCTGAGAGGGAAGAAAAAACAAAGATTAACTTAAGAAATCGCAAAGGTTTGGGGTGAAAAAGTCATTTAATCTGGTTCACCATTATATGTAGACAGAATAGGCATAGAGAGAGAATTTGAGTGGCTCCAAAGCATTCAGTCCCTCGTATTTTTTAATGATAAAAAATGTTTTTGGAGTGAAGTCATACTTGACCATCATAACATCCTGTGACCAGTGGGCCGATGATGTTATCAGATGCTGAGCTCTGAACAACCTGATAGAACTTACCATTCAGGACATGGCACTTAAAGGGTAAGGGCCAACTAGGGATGGCATTCGAGAGAACACTTATTGAACACTCATTGTTTGCCGGTCACTTTGCTAGGCTTCAGGGCTACAGCAGTGAATGAGACACAATCTGTGCCTTCATTGAAGGTCAGTCTGGTGGGAGACACAGATAGCTACCTGGACAAAAATATAGAATATAATAAACACTATAATGGAAATGTTATTTGATGGCATTAAATGTGTCTAATGCAGGATATTGCAAAGCCACTCTTGAGAAAATAAAACCGATCATTTAAGGAGCCTGTGAAGTTTCTCAAGACTTGTAAATAAGTCAGACATATACAACACTTGGGGTAAGACACAGGGACAGAAAATGCCACCAGGAATCAGTGAAATTCCTGAGGAAAACATTTAAGAAATGTAAAAGATAAAAAGCAAAAGACTTGTTACTTGATTACATAAGGATTTAAAATTTTGGCAGGGAAAAATTCATAAGCAAAGCTGAAACTTGGAAACATGGAGAAAATAGGCCACATTAAGAGAAGCATTCCTGGCCGGGCGTGGTGGCTCAAGCCTGTAATCCCAGCACTTTGGGAGGCCGAGACGGGCGGATCACAAGGTCAGGAGATCGAGACCATCCGGCTAACATGGTGAAACCCCGTCTCTACTAAGAAATAGAAAAAACTAGCCGGGTGAGGTGGCAGGCGCCTGTAGTCCCAGCTACTCGGGAGGCTGAGGCAGGAGAATGGTGTAAACCCGGGAGGCAGAGCTTGCAGTGAGCTGAGACCCGGCCACTGCACCCCAGCC
>NC_045437.1:50816338-50860666 GCF_002776525.5 Piliocolobus tephrosceles
GATAGATAGATAGATAGATAGATAGATAGATAGATAGATAGATAGATCCCTTTATTTTCAAGTCAAATAAATGACCCAAATAGAAATTTAAGTTTGGCTCTTTTAAAGACAGCAATATTTCACATTGAATGTGCTCCTGAGGCCAGAGGAAATGTTCTTTCCTTTCCTAAAATTTCTAGCCAAGTACTCACAAACCCAGTTTCTTCCCAAGAATATTTGTTTTTTCATTTCTCAGAGACTAGTTTAAAAAGGCTGGAACCTTTCACAAGTCAGAATAATTCCATTTGCTAGCTGGCTCTTTCTCCAAGGCCAGCTTGAATCCTATGGGACACATAAATCCTTGTCTGAAATGTAGGATAAGTGTCATGAAACATGCTAGGAAATTGGTAAACCACAGCTCAAAGCATAACTACAAAGATATAAGCGAAATCTACTCTAAAGTAAAACCATGACAAGCAGAAATACCACCAAGCATTAATTCTTTAGCTAAGGTAACAAAAATATTCAAGGAAAAAGTATGTGTTTTATGACAAATCAGGGGAGAAAATAAAAATGCAATGCAGATAAAAATTAGTATTGCTAGAAAAGACAAGATAAAGAAATGCACATTTGCCCTGAATTACTTAAGCCAGACATAAACTTGATTTTTCCTGTCAAGTACAGTGTCAGGTGCCATCTGGGAAAAAAACAAAACTGGGAGCATCTGAGAAAGGTGGAATCTGAGGGAGAAAAGGCAGAAAAGGGCCTATTTTATAGCTACCATGCCGTATAGCCAATTGCCACTGGATGGCAGCGGGGTTTTACTTAGCAAAGTTGCTAAGAGCATTAGGATTGGTCATTCAGTATCTGCCCTACATGTTCGGCCCCAATAACTCAAGGTTTCAGGGAAATATAAAGTGCTCCTTCCCGCCCCCAAAATTGGGGATCTGTCCTAGAAATTGCAAACCTTTGTTCTGATTATCAGTAAATCCCTTGAAAATTACTAATTTACTATCAGAGTACATTAAATTGGGAACTAAAATTAGAACTTCTAATAACTTCTAGGATTTTGAATTCAGAAAGAAAGCACACATGTGCTCACATTTGCACGCACACATCCCTCCAGTTTACTATTGCAATATTATCATCTTGAGCCCAGTACAACAAATTGAAACCACATTTTATTCTACTTTTTCTTGTTAACTTGATGGCTTCACCACACTTTTAAATGCTACACACCTCCCTCCCTCTCCCTTGGCATCTGATCCCTTTTTTTTTTTTTTTGGAAATTCAGTAATCTCACCAGCAACAAGCTTTGCTTTCAATAAGTATATCTGCCAACTTAAACAGCATCTCCTAAGGCAATGGAATAATGAAAGACACATGTAGGTACTTGCCTGTCATCAGATGCAAGCTCACGTCTGCCTGAAATTGGGCCTGTAATTCTGCTGATCCTCGGGTTCAGGACAACGTGGCTGAGAGTGGTCTAGAATGTGGCCCTTAGTCTAAACAGCAGATGAAGGATGCAAGGGGCCAACCTTTTTCATCCCTGCTGGGCTCTTGACCAGTCGTTGCTCTTTAGTTCAAGGGGGAGATGTGAGGGATTGCTCAAACACTTGGCAGACAGAAAGGTCTTAAGACAGCAAGTAGTGAATTCTGCCTCATTCCTGCTGATGAACTTGAGGCAGTGCTTTCCAACCAAGCCCAAACTCATGATCCAACCAGAACATCTCCAAGAACAGTCACTCCTGCACACAGCCAAGGCTCCACCACCCCCAGTCGGGCAAGGGTCCTACACAATTCCTGATCTGAGCCCCTCCTCAGATGAGACAGAGTTTGCTCCTTTCCCTCTCATAAGGCAGTCAACTATGTGCTTTCCTTTGAGGAAATACAGATTTTGTTTAAAAACTTGCAAAGTCTGAAGAATGGAAAAGTGTGAAAAGGCTGAAAAACTTGAAAGGAAGGAGCTGCAGTTCTGTCCATAAAAAATGCTTCCTCCTTTTTTGCAGCTGGGGTTACCATCAGAAATCAGTGGCTGATTCATCCAGGCCTACAGGAATCCCCTCTTCCCACCCTGCCCCCACCACCTACAGACTGACTTGAGCACCCTTTTATGCCCTTCCTGTAAGTGTTAGTGAGCGGCTTACAAACGTCCAGTGCCCTTAGTTCTGCCAAACAAGTAAAAACTTCAAGGGCTGTGAGGGCTCACAAAGACATACTCATTATAAAAATTATTATTTTTTTAAAGAAGGAACCTAACAGGGTACACTGAAAAACCAACTCATCAACACAGTTTACATCTTCCACCTTCTGAACTGGCAGCCTAAAAGTCATCTCAAGCACAGGGCTACCAGAGATGCGTTGCCAAGTGTTTTTTTAAGAGGTTTCCACCAGACATTATTAAATTACTATTTTAAAATTAAATCTAGGATCCATGAATTTTACCTTCCATAATAACAAGGGTGAGAGTAATATAACCACTGTATCCTCCACCTTGAAGAATCTCTTCAGATAGTTGAAGCAGGATCCTTATCAGAAAGCGGTGGCAGTAACCCATTGTATGCTGACTGGTTTTTATCCTATCTGGAAATCAATCATTGCCCTTCCTTCCCTTCTCCCTTGGGGAGTCACAAAACAGTTACCGAGCACTAGATTAACTTTCCTATGTTCACAAAAGGAAAACACACACACTCTCTTGATTTAAAAGAATCTTCTTAAGGATATGAATTAGGTCTCCTTGAGTTCAGTACTGCTGGTAAACAGGTTCTGAAGTCTCATAACTAATCTAAAGAACTCCAAGAGCACCAATTCAAGCTCCTCAAGTAGTGTTGGTTTTAGGAACTTAGGGCTGAGGACACACAAGCCTGATAACAAAGCAAGGGCCCTCCTCACAGGGTTGAATGCTAATAATAGGAAGTCTCCAACTTACATGTGGATTGTGTTCCCAAAGCTCATTTGTAAGTTGGCTGAGCAAAATCCAGAACACATTTTCCCCAAAAAAAAGTTATAAATGGTGATTAGGTCCCCAGATTAGACCCCTGAAGTCTGTTTCACTCAAGTGATTTTGCATGACTACAATGGCGATGACTGCAAATGGGCATGTTTTGGTGACATAAAGGGTGATGTATGTAATTCCCCCATCCCTGACTTTCATCATTGATGTCAGAGGCAAGGAGCTGACAGAGCTGGGGAAATGCAAAGGGCTGGGAGGCAGGTGGCAGAAGAGGTGTGGCAATGCCAGAGAGCAATGCATGGGTTTCCACTGACTTCCCATGCCGGGGCCTGTCTCTAGGGACCCCATGTCCTGTGGCAGGCACCCACTCCCTGCTTCTGTTCCAACAATCTGAGGAGCAGGCAGTGAAGCCTAAGCTCCTTAGACCCCAGAGAGAAAAGAAACATAGTGAACTGGAGAGGAGCAAGTGTTAAGGGCGAAGGAAGACACACACCACTGGGTGTCTCCCGGCTGTTCCCAAGTTGTGCTGCTCACCCAGCTGGTGGCACACTCACTCATGCTCTCAGCTTCCCTCCATTAAGTTTTTAGCTACCCCCAAGGCAGTGAAGATTTTCTCTTCCCTTTGGTGACCCCAGAATCCAGCCCAACATTTGGCATACAGTAAGCACATAATAGATGACTATGAACAGTGGTGGCCAGGGAATTATCTTCAGTTCTTTAGGGGTTCCCAGATGGGTATTCATCCAGTTATTCATTTGCCCAAATAGTCTATAAACTGTCTTCTACATGAAAAAATTCAATGGCTACTTGACTGAGAAAGTATCTATGTTAACGCCCCCCACCCCACCACAAGCAGTCTCCTTTCAAAGAGTACCTGGTAATTGAAATACCTGGTAATTGGTGACTATAAACACCTATTAAAATGCAGCTTTATGGGAAGCTAAGTCATTACCATAGTAGCACAGTAGCAGAAGCTACTGGGTTAACAGAATTCCTACAATGGCTTGTTGAATTAACCAATGTCATTTAAGGAAAGAAATACTTTAGTTAAGAAGTCCAATGCCCAATATGATGTTATTTAAAAATGAAACAATTTAAATACTTCAATGAGTGTTTAACTGGATTTTGTGACAGGACCACTTAGTGCCAGGGTAGATAATATATCCAAGCAGTATTTTAACAACCCCGTACCTCGGATTTTATGGAAATACAATACACAAAGACCAAGGAGAGATACCACGATACAGAACTGATGGTTGAGAGAGTAAAAATTAAAAAGGGATAAAAGTTGATTTAGTAGAAAAAGCAGAAATAAAAGTTTCACATGCACCTAATTCTACTCTTCTTTGGTGATTCTAGGAACAAAACCAACTGCAACAGGAAAATGACTCTGAATTTTAAATAATGAGTAAGCATATATTCCTTTTCCTAAAGGAAGAGACAAAAATAGAAGAGAAAGAAGGTATCATTACTGGTAAAGGGGCAGGTCTTGACAGAAGGAAATTACACAGCCTGATTATAACAATGCACTTCAACCTCCCTACATAAAATGCTCATGTCTTAAATTCATTGGTAATATTTATGAAGCTATCTTATTTCCCCTCTATCTCACCTTTTTGAATCATGCTGCAATACTATGTATGAGCCTAATGCTGACATCCATAGCAGTATGCTGGAAAATACAAACATGTTCATTTCCTTCAGAAAATATCTCTTGGTTTATTATGGCCTCACTCCAACCACTCTTCTGTTCGGTTTTTGCTTTTATTATGCTCTACTCATTTAAATTCATCAATATGTTGCTTTGTAACAGTTTACATTTTTTTGCACACATATATAGGTATACTACATAAAAACTGAAACAAATAACATATGGGTCTTCCAATTTCCCTCGTATGACCTCTTTCTTTAGCTGTTACAGTGCTTAGTTCCCAGTGGCGGATAAATAATTTTTGCCAAAATAATTGACCAAACATGTAATGCCAACAAAGGGTATCAAATGATTATTTGGGTAGTGCCTCATATAAAAAAGCTTAGATTCCAAATATGAACAGACGTAAAGAAAAAATAAGGGCACTATACAAAAGAGCATTGGCTTTATTCATAAATTTGTTAGGGTGTCTACCAACACACACTATCACAAATAGAATACTGATCTATGGAAATCGTAATTTTCTCAAGAATTGAAGGGTGTTTAGATACAGGGGACAATGAGGGGAGGTGGATTTAAGAATCAAAATCTGCTACGCTGGTGTTTTATATTTAAATCTAAGTCATCTTAGTAACTGAATTTACATATCCATCCAAATAGTGGGGAAAACACCATTGAAAAGAACATCTTTGGCCATGCGTGGTAGCTCATGCCTGTAATCCCAGTGCTCTGGGAGGCCAAGGCAGGCGGGTCACTCTTGAGGTGAAGAGTTCAAGAGCAGTCTGGCCAACAATGGCAAACCCCAGCTCTACTAAAAATACAAAAATTAGCCAGGCTTACTGGCACATGCCGGTGGTCCCAGCTGAGGCAGGAGAATTGCTTGAACCCAGGAGGCAGAGGTCGTAGTGTATCGAGATCCTGCCACTGCACTCTAGCCTGGGCAAGAGAGCAAGACCCTGTCAAAAAAAAAAAAAAAAAAGAACATTTTCCCAGTATGGAAATACTTGAGAATTTTCAAAACAAAAAACTGTTTTTGTTTTATCAAACACACCTTAAGGACATTCAGTGACTCTGGGGAAATGATGCCATTTAGGGCAGTCGTCTTTGCATGGTGCCCACGATCTGGAAAAACAGGCCCTGGGACCAAAGGCCAGTGCCTGGCCTGTCCCATTTCAGTTGGGCAGGAAATAATGGATTTCAGAGGCTGGAATGAAGGAAAGCCCAAACAAACAACAGAGTTAGAAAAATGTTTACAGCCTGTAGTCCAAGCTACACCAGAGGCTGAGGTAGGAGGATCACTTGACCCCAGGATGTCAAGGCTACAGTGAGCCATGTTCACGCCACTATACTCCAGCCTGGGTGACAGAGCAAGACCCTGTCTCAAGAAAAAACAAGGCCATGTGCAGTGGCTCACACATATAATCTTAGCACTTTAGGAGGCTGAGGTGGACAGATCACTTGAGACCAGCCTGGGCAACATGGTGAAACCCCATCTCTACAGAAAAATCAGCCAGGCATGGTGGTGCACGCCTATAGTCCCAGCTACTCAAGAGGCTGAGGCGGGAGGATCAACTGAGCCCAGGAGGTTCAGACTGCAGTGAGCTGTGGTGGAAAGAAAGGCAGAAAGACAGAAAGAAAGAAAAAGGAAAAATGTTTTCAAAATCAATCATCAAGCCTCTAAAATGTGTCCAATTAAAATCCACTTATCCATTAAAATGGAATTCTATCTCAAAAATATAATTTTAAGACAGACCATGAGAGCAGCATACCTCCTCTACTCAAAAAACTATTATGACTTAGAGATGAGCCATGACAAATTCAAAACAGAGGGAAAAGTTCCTTATCAAATCACAGATTTCCAAGTCCCTTATCCAAGAGCACCACTGAAAGAATTCTATTTGGAGCACACTAAAACTACCTGTAAGAACGGCAAACACCTTTGAGTTTTAGTTCTTCTTTTTACCAATAGGTGGCAATCTTTATTGCTAAGGATTTAGGCAAAGGCTTCAGCTTCAGAAAGACTGCCTTTCCTCTCCCCTCTTAAGGCTCAGCATTTTTTCTCCTACTAATGAGCTATTTGACAGTTAGTAAGCATATAACCAAGATACTTGTTATTTATTAAGCTAATGCAATTCTGGATTTATAAAGGAAAAAGAAGTCCCGGAAATCTTTTTAAAAAGACATACATGGCCAGACGCGGTAGCTCATGCCTGTAATCCCAGCACTTTGGGAGGCCGAAGCAGATGGATCATTTGAGGTCAGGCGTTCCAGACCAAGAGGGCCAACATGGTGAAATCCTTTCTCTAAATTAGCTGGGAATGGTGGCGGGCACCTTTAATCTCAGCTACTTGGCGACCTGAGGCAGGAGAATCGCCTGAGCCCAGGAGGCAGAAGTTGCAGTGAGCCAAGATCGCGCCACTGCACTCCGGCCTGGGCGAGGAGTAAAACTCTGTCTCAAAAAAAAAAAAAAAAAAAAAAATACACACCAAGTAGACAAAGCAAAAGAGACTTTGCAGGGGAGGGGATGGCTAGGCATGGTTTTGACATTATTATGACTTCCAAATAAGGCATAAAGTATAGAATACACCCATACAGCATACTAAAGACTCTGGAATGGCTCACAACCAACTTGTACAGGTAATGAAGACATATAATGTAAAAAGAATAAAGGTGTTTACCAGAAAACATCTTTCAAGGGACAAGACTTATAAATGCAATGGAAACTCTGTCTCAAAACAAAACTTTATTCCAGTGGTCTCTTTGGGGAAACATGTACACAGGTGTTCAGCAAATTCGCGGTCACTTTCATTGCAACTGAAGAGAATACTCAATTATGTGTCCTCAAAAGAACTGGTCAGTTCATGCTCACTAACTTATGTAAGTCTCCAATAATTTAACTTCATTTCTTCTTTGGACAGCTTCAAAGAAGGTGAAGAAGAGTTCATTACTACTCTCCATAAAACACTACTTCATATAATTTTCAACTGTTTAAATTGGTCCTTGGTCTTTATTTTCTGTGGCTAAACAATTTCAATTCCTTTCATTTTCTTCAGGTTTAAATGCATCGCTTCAGTCTAAAAAGTAATTTTTTTCATGTTTGTCCCAAATGTATTTTTGTTTTTAATTTTTATTTTTGAGGGCCTCACTGAAATCCTTGGCTTGGTAGAGGTCATCAATTCGATTTTACAGATGAGAAAACCAAGGTTAAGTATGCTACCGTCTTTAGGTCACACAGCACATTAGTCACAGCAATTAGGACTAACGGTTAGCCAAGGGCATTGTTCAGAACTCTGAGATGTCCAGCCTGTCTGCAAGTGCTCCACGTAAGCAAGAACAATGAATGGAAAAGGACAAAAGTGCAATGCTGCGTTGGTGATTCTATAACATCAGTAACAAACTCTTTCTCCTATGTATCTCCCACATGCTCATAAGGACCAAAACAGCATATTCAAAACTCAACCAGCTTTGTTTTAAAAAAAGTATATTTGTCTAAATTCTTAAACTTTCCAAGATGTACAACCACTGCTAAATATATTCACGTATAATGCAATAAAGAATTATAAAATATAACGAAGATTTGCTGATATACGTATGTAGTTCAAGCTTTTCCTCCAACTAGGAGGCTCTTTGGATTAGAAAATAAGAGATAGCTAATAAGACCCATCATATATTCCACACTGTATTCTTTTCCAATGTTGAAATCTATTTCTTCCTTTTGAAGTCAGCAGCTGAGTCTCAGAGAATCAACCCAAAGCAGAGTGACTTGGATGCCTGACTTAATCTGGCAACTAACTGTATGAGTCCCTTTACCCCTCTGTTTTGCCCCCTCAATAACAGAAAAATTACTCCTTGTGCCAAGGGAGGCAGAGAGGTTGATAAAACTGCATGCTACTTTCTTAGAAATTGTCCATGAAACTCATGGAACATGTTATGAGATGGAATATCATAGATGATGTTCAGTTAAACATATGGTTTCTTAACGTCTAGTCCCACAGAGTCACATTACATCTGACAAGTTCAAACAAGTGCATTTTTTCTAAAATATTTGTTGCCTTATAACTATTATTCCAAAACAAAGGAAGAAAACTTCAAATTAACAAGGGATATGACCAGTTAACTATTCAGTGAACAGCAGCATTCATATATTCAGCACGAATTACAATGTGGTTACAGCTAAAACTCACTCTTTTTTTTTTTTGAGGTTCGGAGCAGAAGTTTAATAGGTGAAGAAAGAGAAAAGCTCTCTGAAGCAGATGGGGGTCCCGGAGAAATGAACGGCCCTAAAACTCATCTTCATACTCACAAAAATTTTATTACTTGACATAAAACAGGCAGTGAGAGAAAAGTTTTCACAAGGACCACTGAGTAAACTTAATGTTTCTAATTAAAATACCCATAAATAAATCCCAAAGTCTTTAATTATGACCCATTTTGTCAAGAGACTTTCAACACATGATTTTTGCTAAATCCCACCGGGGAAAAAAAAAAGAATTTTCTGTCACTCAAGTCCTGTACCTATGAATATACACTCCATACAACTGTTTTCTGCATCCAATTCATTTTTCTTCTACCTAACTGGGGGAAAATCAAGTTAAATTATTTCAATTTAAAAAGGTCTTTATATATAAATAAAAAGTCACCAAGGATGGCTAGTTAACAGAATTTTGGTTTGCCCTGGATAAACATGTATTGTTGCTTATATACATCTGCAATTTAATCTTAGTAGAAAATATAATTAATGCAGCCACAGAACACTTTAGATTAATGTTTTAAACTATCGCTGTTTAATCTTCTCATTGTAAGAGACCAGAATACCTAACACTTGATTCTGGAAGAGCAGGAAGTAAACAAGAGTGGAGAGGAAACTGAAGTTACTCAATTGTCCATGAAGCTTAAGGAGCCATTTTACATAGTTCCAATTAAGTAGCCCCTCATCACTCTCATTCATTTAATCCTTTCATGGCATACTATTCAGAATCTGCATCCCAAAGGTAACTTGTTTCTGCCCCTGATCCACCAAAATTAATTGAGCAGCTGCTTTATGCTGAAGCCCTGGGCTGGGAGTTAGTCTTGATGGTACAGTAGCTTCTTTTGGTTAACTAATTGAACTGTCACTAAAGGAAAAGAAAAGCTGCAACAGATATACTTGTTTGCAGTTGGTTTACACATTTTCTCCAGTGACCATTCTGGGAAAGAAAGGTGCAACTATTAGCACAAATTTGGTAGAACAGAACTTTCTGACTCCAACCTCTTTTAATTCATTGCAACTTCCCTTGAAGAATTTTCTAGGTTATGACCTCCATAGATGGTTCTTCCCAGGGCTGAATTTTCTCTGAGGAAAATCCTCTCATCTAGTTAGAGTTCATAGGAGAGGACACACTTTTTTAAAACAGGAAACAGAACATCAAAACTTTTCAAAGTTTTATGTGTCTAATCAAAGCGGTGGAACAAATCTTTTCTTAATCAAAATTATACTTTAACAGTCAGAGAGCCTAGTAGATTTTACATGTTCAAAAACTAACAATTCTGATACCAAGAACAGAAATACAAGTTATGTTTCACATAATAAAGAAGCAAAGGGCTCAAAATGGGCCTTACTCTTTCATCGTGGCCTTTTGTAAAAATTGCAACAGTGGACCAGTGGGATTTCTGGCAGGAAAGAAGTCCCATCAGAGGCTGGCCTTTGTGTGTGTGTGTGTCTGTGTGTGTGTGTGTGTGTGTGTGTTTTAAGGACTTGCTTATGCAGAAAATTCTTGCTTTTTCCATTATGTGGTGTCTGGGGGAGGGTGGGAAGAGGAAGGCTTCTTTCTATACTTGTAGAGCACTGTAATTTAAAATGAGTCATGCAAAACACAAATGAAAATGTTAACCTCTGAGATGGGGGTCAGCAAATTTTATTCCCGCTTAGATCCAGTTTTCTCTGGCCAACTTGACTAAATACAAACCAGGGGCTTTCCCTGGATAGTCACGCTCCAACTTACCCAGACACTGAGGGCCAAGTTCAAAAGAAGGCAAGCTCAAGAAGGAGGCCTCTAGAATTAAGAAATCCTTGGCCATGGCTCAGCTCATGGACAGGCCTTGGGCTATCCCGTTCAACCCAGCATACCTCCCATTTCACAGGTGTGAATTTCTACCTCCCATCATAGCTCCTGGGGATACCCTAACTCCTTAGACAGAGAGAATGATCTGTCCTGGTGGTAAGCCGCATCACAGTCCCTGACACGGTCTCCTGGGTCCAGTCTGGGAAAGCATTTGAGTTCCTATCTACTCATGGAAGACCTCTCTTATGGGGCCTGCTGCCTTGCCTCACTGGAAGTCATGCTTCCAATAAAATCATTAAACCTACGTTCATGATTTAATGGAACCACCCAGCAACTAAACTAGGACTTTTCTTTTGGCTTCATACATCATGATTATGATGTGGAGTTTGACCACCATGTATTCTCTGAGCAAGATTCAACTTGAGGCCACATGAAAAACTTCAGACACTTGATCCATGTTCTAGCCTCAAGTCCTCTAAGTCAGAGCTGTTTCTTTCCCCTATGCCAAGATTATTTTTTTTGCCTAACCCATCAATTAAAACACAAATCTTTTTCTAGGTTGGAATTGCTATAAGGAGTACAATTCCATATTCTCAAACTAACAATATTCAAATATCACAATGCTTTTGCTTAAATGGAATGAGGACATTGCTTTAACCTGTGATACTTCATATTCTGCCCTTTTTATTTCAAGTAAACTTTGAAAGAAGTTGATGCATTTTGTCCAAATATGTGTGCAAATTGTCACAAGTCTCTGATTTGACACATGCTTCTAGTACCTGATTTTCACAGAAATGAGACTGGCCAATCAAGCATTTTTAATATCTATAAGATTCTTAAATTAGTTTGAAGGTAACTGGTGTCTGGATAAAGATCACAGAAATGTGAGATTGTATTTAAAAGTCTACAATTTACAGGCAACTACTTGCTAAGATTTAGTTAATACCGCCAGAGGTTCCTTTCCTCCTGTAACTCGTCTTGAGGGTGGTACAGTGTGGTGCTGGGAGGAACCCATCCTGAAGTGAGAAAAGCTAATGCAAAGACCTGCTCTTTACCAGCTACTAGTGTTGGACTCTGGGCAAGTTTCTTTTTCTTTCTAAGCCTCAACCTGCAAATAGGACTAAGTGGACTAAGTGAGATTAGGTAGGTAGAGCACACAGCACGCGGTGCCTGGCACAAAGCAAACGTTCAATGCGTGCTTGCAATTGTGTTAGTAAGGAATCACATTAAAGAAATTTCAAATTTTTCATCTCAGAGGTAAAACATTTTATCTTGCTTGTATTTAAGAAAAGGAAAATGTAGCATCTAGATGTAATGAACTAAAAACAGTAATGTAAAACAAACAAAAAAAAATTGCAACTACCACCTTTTCAGCAAGTCAAAAATTCAGGTAATTATTCAACTACATGCCCAGAATAAAGTAACAAAATTAATCAAACATGCACTGGGATTTTACTAAAAATATTAAGTATCAACTCTTCTTTTTAACCCTTATAAACAAAAGACTTTTTTTCCTCTTATTTTAGGAGGCTTTAATTACTATTAACTAGTAGTCATCAGTATTATTAATAGCTACTATAACTATTAACCCCTACTAGGACCATTTCCTTCTCTTAGGAAATTATACATTAAATGTGAGACAATATAATCTGAAGATTACTACTTACAATTGCTAAGTTATAATTTAAAACATTTCAATATGTGAACTAAACAGCATTTAGTGCTGGTGAAAGATGGTCCCTTAGGAGTCCACTGAATCAAGAGACTCGTCATCATCTAAGCAAAACCCTCAACTATATTTTAAATGTGTTCTAGAAAATAGAATGAGTGGGGTTGCCTGGGAGGTAGAAAGTGACAGTGGTTTTGCATTTTGGAAAAAGATCACTGTGAAACTCACCCCATCATTCTCTTGTAGAATATATGAAGGGCAACTGGTCTCACAGCTAGACTATAACAAAACGAGGAAGGAAAGAAGAAAGGAAGGAAGGAAAAAATATTTTCATTTTTAAAGAACATAATTACCCAAAATATTAAAGGGATGTAACAACTAGGTTGAAATTCACTGAAAGCAGTTATGGGAATAAAAAACAGTTACAGTGACAATTCACTTAGTTGAATTTGACAATTCACTTATTTGGGGTAGGCAAAGAGGTCTCAGAGTCTGCTGCACAGACTCAGGTTCCTGGCAAAGAAAACAAGAGTAAACATTTTTTTGCATCTTGTCAAATTTTTCCTTAATGAGGGCCAAAGTTAGATGATTCCAATCACAGAAGGGCTGCAGAGATGTGGTCTGACAAGAACTGGAGTTTCGGTTAAACAACTGTGAATGTTATGGTCCAATATGTTTAAACTTCCTCTAAATGTTAAAGCTGACCAGGTTTCTCAAGTTTCCCCTAAGGGGAAGATTAGACCACAAGTGACAGTTACAATATAACTGTGCATGTAACGCCAATCCAAACAATGAAGGCTAGTGAAGTAGCAAGTTAGAGCTAGCTTTCAGTCCTTTCTCTAAAGCTGCTTTTAGTGAAACAGCATACTCAATTATAAAGGCAGATTTGTACAGTGTACCCAATAATGGCTTTTCTATATGATGGTTTAAATATAACAGTTACTATATATCATCATATATAAATACATATTATATACAAATACATATTTATACATAAACATTTATATATAAGTAATATATATAAAAGTTGAATATTATATAAATCTATAATGTTATCTACAACATTAAGAAGTACAAGCCAAGTGAGGGCCACACTGAAGGTTAAAATTTTAGCCAGTTAAGAGCCACAGGTTCCAACATGCAGAAGGAATGAACTGCCCTTTAAAAGTAATCACCTCTTTCCAGCCTGTGGTTCTGATGAGGTTCTTTTGCTGTAAGGACAGTAACTCACACATCTGCTTTATTCTTTTTAGTTGTTCTTGGGTGTGTTTCCTGAGAGGAAAAATCTGCTTGCTTAACTCACTTTGTCATATCAGACTGCATCATACGTCACTGGCAAGCCAGGGAGTCATCTGCCTTTGGCTCCAGGGTGCCCTGTGGCTGGTCAGAAGTCAGCAGCATGAAGCAGTGTGAACATTAATCCCCGCCGGCTCTTTCGCAGTATTGCACAGTTGCTTAAGAGCATTGGGTCAACAGTCGGACTGTTTGGGGTGAAATCCCAGCTCCTCCACTAGCTGTGTGACCTTGGGCCATCATCTAAGGACACTTGTTTATCTTTAAAACAGGTATAATAAGGCCAGTGTCATAGAGTTCTTAGGAAAAGTAACAAGTCAATGGAATAAAAGGTTAGCGCAGTACCTGAAAAATAATGTGTGTGTTGAACACATAAATACATGTATATGGTCAATTTTATATGTATATATGTGTATATATGTACATACATATGTTTATGTCTGTATTTCTTTAAAATATTCATATACAGTAAACATTTTCCCTGTAATATTTTTATTCTTTGTTGCCTATCTTTTGGAATATATATTTCTACGTGTTTAGAAGATATATACTTTATAGTTTTATTTTGATAATTACTTTTTAAGTTAACCAAAATGAGTTACTTTTAAATTTATACCTTTTTAAATTATAAAGCTTAACAATAAAAAGGCAACCTTTAGGTCCTCCCACGTGAACAAGAGGTATAAATTTAAAAGTAATTCATTTTGTAACCTCCTACTGATTAGAAAGGCTTTGTCGGAGAGGACAAGGAAGAGGGGGGAAGACCATTCCTGAGGACAGTTCCCTGCGCCCTTTCTGAATTATGGACAGAATTAGGGAGCGGATGGGTCTGCCCTGCTATTTTTAGGTAGTCAAAACTTATCCTATATGTTTTAACCCTGGTTCTGTTGAGTTTACACTGCATTTCTCCCCACTAATTCTAGTTTTATGTATTTAGAATATTTTTTTTTTCTTCCTATCTTCTTCAGACTGTAGTGAGAAGAGGCTCTCTTGGAGACTCTCAAGAAGCTGTCTCAGGACTACCAGCCAGAGGCCTTTTTAACTCAGAAAACATTTTTTAAAGGTTTTTTTAATTCAATGGGAAAATAAGTAAATAAGCAAAAATAAATGCATTCAGGAAGTTCTGCTGGCACTCACTACCTTTGAGAGACGATCTCTGGGCAATGTCACACTGTCCTATTAGACACCTGAAAATAAAATTCACCTGTGCCTTTCACTTACCCCCCATCCACCCCTCTGCCCTTGGAATTCAGGTAAAAGAAACACAAATGTTATAAATTTGGCAGTGGCCGACTTTCCTGAGAAATACGGTTTGGCATTCAAAGGAATTTGGCAATTTGTACTCAGTCTTTTTAAATGGCATTTACTGCTAACCTTGACATAATTCAGGTACAAGACTTCAGATTTATCTGAGTCAACTTCAAGTTTCTTGTTTTTATGGATTTCAAGCAGCTGCTATCCACAGGCCAAAACACACAATTCTTATGCTGGATACCCTCAAGTTTTTGGCTTTTAAGCAAGTATAACTCCAGTCTGTGCTTCATTTTAATCAAAATGATATAATTATGAGTCTGAAATAAGAAAACTTGAAACGCAGGGAAACATTTAAAGCAGACATTTAACTTCTTCAAAAACAACAGAAATGAAGGTAAATCTATTTATCAAGGTTATAAAACTTTTGAGTTATCTGATCATGGTGTATTTCTTCCTGAGAAAAATTGCATTTACATGCATATACCCAAAACTTTGTCTTAGCTTCATGGCCTTATCCGTCTCTTTGTAATTCAATCCCTTCAAATACTTACCAGACATAAGAAAATGTTGTAAGTCACATATAAATTGGAGGTAAATTTCTGGAGTTGTATGAATGTAATAGCTAGTGAAACTTAACAGATAGAGCAGACATAATTGAAGACTACCCAAAAAGCAGAATTCAATTACCGATAACTTCACAAGGGACTGCTTAAGGTGATCCCCACGACTGTCTGACTTGCCCAAAATGTTCTTGAATCTTGTGAATGCACCGTCACTATGAAGTCCCCTTTCTTTTTAAATATTTACACAATCACATGACCTTCAGTTTTTAAATCTCAAACATGGTCATAATATGCCATCTTTGCAGGGTGGTTGTGAGGGTCAGATGAAAAATATCTATAAAATGTCTGGCAGGGCCAGCGTGGTGGCTCGCACTGGTAATCCCAGCACTCTGGGAGGCCAAGGTGGGTGGATCTCCTGAGGTTAGGAGTTTGAGACCAGCCTGACCAATATGGTGAAACTCCGTCTCTACTAAAAATACAAAAATTAGCCAGGTGTGGTGGCAGACGCCTGTAGTCCCAGCTACTCAGGAGGCTGAGGCTGGCGAACTGCTTGAACCCAGGAGGCAGAGGTTACAGTCAGCTGAGATTGAGCCACTGCACTCCAGCCTGTGTGACAGAGCAAGACTCTCAAAAAAAAAAAGCCTGGTAGAATAATTAGCAAAGACTAAATTTGCAAATGTTTAAGGTTCATTTTGAAGAAGACATTTTCAACAGTTAAACAGATCCACAGGGAAGTGTGAGACAAAAACTATAATATGTACTTTATATACTCTAACCAAATTCATTATATCTCATTCCTTGGTACTCCACAGATATTCCTTATTATTTAGCAATAAAATCATCTTGTTCTAACTTCTTCAAATACTTCTGAATAAATAATAAACAAACTTACTTTTTGCTACCTGAAAGAACATGGTAAGATTTAAGTTAACAATGTGTAAAATGCTTTGAAATTATGCATTAATGATGCCACAAATATTCAGCTATATTTCTATAGTTGGGACACAAGAATGCAAAAAAAAAAAAAAAAAAATTTCAAATGAACTGTTTACTGATAAAAAAATTCTTAGGCATTGAAAATTATTTTTATTATTTATTTATGTATTTATTTAGAGACAGTCTCACTCTGTAGCCCAGGCTGAAGTGTAATGGCACAACCTCGGCTCACTGTAACCTCCGCCTCCCAGATTCAAGTGATTCTCCTGCCTCAGCCTCCCTAGTAGCTGGGATTACAGGCACGCACCATCACACCCAGCTAATTTTTGTATTTTTAGTAGAGACGGGGTTTCACCATATTGGCCAAGCTGGTTTTGATCTCCTGACCTCAAGTGATCCGCCCACCTGGGCCTCCCAAAATGCTGGGATTACAGGTGTGAGCCACTGCAACTGGCCTCAAAAATTATTCTTTTAAATAGAATAAAAATAAAACCATCAGTGTTTAAGACTAACAATAGCTAAAAAGTTAACATATTATATCTAATATCATAAAAATTAATCTTATTAATGCCCCTGAGTAATTCTGTAAACTGCATTTTACCAAAAAACCAGTAGCAGGCTGGAACCAGTGCTTGCTGTGGCACTGGTCTCATGTGCCGAGTCTGACAGCATTATGTCAATTTTCTTCTTTAGGAGAAAGCTTGGAAGATGACAATGACAACCCCAGACAGTCACTCTGACTTCACAATGCAGCCTTGTCTAATGCTTATGCTAACGTGTTACCTCTTAGGTAGATTTAGAGGGGTCAGAATAAACAAAATGTTATAACCATCACTCTCTACTTACCTTGCAAAATTTAACAAATATGTATGAAACAAATCTGTAGGAACTCTGAGCACAGATCATGTCAACGAGTTTAGCTCTACTGCACAGATGCCGTTCAAAGGAGGCAGTAAGTCTCAAACCAGTTTAGATACCAGCAATTGCTAACTGCCCACCAACAGAGATAGAGCCTAAATATTCACACTGGTGAAACATATCTTAAAACCATACACCATATGCATTTGCAAAAACTTGGAACCAGGTAGGAACTTTCATAAGCAATAATCCCATAGAATCCATGGATCAGTCTCCAATCAGATCGTGCAATGAGATCAAGTAAATACATCTTTCCGACCATCATAGGCTGCTTCTCTGCATAAATCCTCTCACTGCATTCCCTTATTCTCATATGCAGGGCTTCTGGGTTGCATTATTGGGGAAACACTACTAGTGAGAACCAATTTTTCTGGGTCTTATTTCTCCAACAATTCTTCTGATTAGGAAGAGAAGGATTAAAACAAAAACTCTGCCAAAACTCAAAAGAGACAGCATTTAGCTTTTCATCTTACAATTAGAAAACACTGGAACTAGAAGGTTAAGAAATTTATAGAAAGCAAAGCAATGTGGAATCTCTGATTCAAATGATATGTCACAGATTTATATTTCACTTATGTCTATATTCTTTACTCTCTTGGGTATCAGATTTGATCATCAAATTACGTCTCCTGCAATATGCTATAATAAATTCACAGTTATAACTTCAATATGAATCAAACTGTGACAGGACAGAATAATCTATAGGCATTACATAATCTACCAACTGAGAATAGAGAGCTAGATGAATACAAACACATTGCAAACACCTCCAAGCAAGAAACAGTCCAGAGAGTGTATTCCTGAAAATCACAGCCATGCTTTAGGTGGTATAAAGTCTTTGGGAGAAAGTTCTGCATACATAATTAAACAAAGATTTGCAGCTAATTTGTGTTGTTTTTAACTGCAAGGATATATTTTAACAATGTATACACTACGTTATCCATTATATAACAATGTATACCATGTTTGGTTTTTAATTCAAAGTTATATTTTAACAATGTTTCTACTGTAATAATTCTACTCACTGTATACTGCATGGAATTTTTCATAGTAAAAATAAAATATCATGGTCCTTTACATAAACTGGTAAGAAGGAATAACACATTTATAAAGTAGTCTGATATTTTGTTAAACAACTTGACATTTTAGGTACACTATACCCAAGTAATTGAAATAAAGCCCACTTCTAGTTCGCTAGTTCGCTTCATCCCCCTCCACGTGTCCTCCTCTATTGAAAGCCTGAAGACTGCTTTGATATTGAATGGTGTAAACTCAAGACCTCAAAACATTCAGATATAATCCATCATGCAATTATGCCTCTCATTTCAAGCTATTACACCACGTTATTTTCTCCTATCTGAACCTTCAGACCAATGTTACATCCTTCCCCATGGAAATTTGTTAGCAACAAACATACACATATAGGCAAGAGCCAGCTGTACTAACATCTGTTTGGTTTTTACTAATCAAAACATGGATATGCAAATAATGTCATATTTGGCACTCTTATTTGCCATAGGTGAAAAATTCTCCCCTTTTTGGGTGCTACTTAGCAGATGTAAGTCACCATTTGTTGTTGAATTTCAGAATTTCTAATTTTTTCTCTCACTCAGAGAAGAAATTCTTACTAATCAGAATGTCTCTTCTTGCAGACAAAGATGCATTCATCTAGAAACCAGAGAAGACTGACATCAAATTTATCAAAGAATCTATTGACAAGTTAAATAGAGTTCCATATTTATAACAAAGAAAATTGGATTCGAATATCAACATTAACTTAGTTGCCAAAAAACAAAATATGCTCCCTCTAGTTACATAACTCCTATTTGAATCACAGGTGTGTGAGGGCTTCACTTAGGATGTACATATAAGGACACTGGACCCTTTTCCCATTTTTGAAAAAAGAACACAGGAAGAAGTGTATAGAGCCAGAAGCCTTAACAAAAGCATCTGAACAAACATTCTAAAGGACGGAGGCAGAAACGGACACCTGGCAGAAAGCTTCCCCTCAAATAATGTCTTATTCTGCAAGCTTGGACTTAACTGTCACCAAAGCTCTAGGAGAGAAGTTCAAGTAATTCCCTTCAAATAACAGACTGGGAGAAGGAGGGAGAAATGCCTTCCTCTCCTCTCTAGGTGAGAGAGCCTCCCTACTCACAGGCCCCTCAGAGCGTGCCTGTGAATTCCTCAAATGGCCAGGCCAGCTCAGGATCAGAACCCTCCTGCTAAAAAGCAATAAAGGTGAGAATCCTCTTTTTGTCAATTTCGTTTTCAAAAAACCATGGATACACAAATTGTTAGTTAGGGCTACTTTCCTTTCTCTTACACATTTTTAGGGAAACAAAATAAAATTAACAGAAAACATGTTTTTAAAAAATCAAAAATGTAATGAGAATATAAATAAATGCTCATGAGAGGGTAAACTGTGTTGCAATACGTAATTTAATATGCAAATGACATATTCTCTGACCCTAAGATAAGTGGTTAGGCTAATTTGATTTTATTCAAAATAATTAGCACATTTGTTTTTTCCAGACACACTCTTTAATCAATTATATTCATTACATCTTTTAGAAATATATTTCATTTCCTACTGAAATACAGACGGCCAACACTTAAATTTTTGTGCCTGGGTAGAAATCTCCATAATGTCCTGATGAACTTTTCTGGTTGGTCAGAAGTTAGAGACAGAGCTCAAAGGCCCTTATCTTCTGAGATCCTGTAACTGACCCAACTTCCTTGCAAAAACAAAGTGGTTGATAGATGCAGAACGAGCAGTCAGCACCATAAATTGGGTGATTTTCCCCATCACTCGGGCTTAACAAGACAAACCTCCAAGTTCACAGCAAAGGCTTATTTAAGTAGGAAGGAAGGTGAAGAATGTTATGAGAAAGTATATTCTGAAAGAAAACAGAATTCATCAAGGCAGGAATTTGTGAAGCAAAGCAAATAACTTGCACAAGCACTATTTGCCTGAAGGAGACAGCAGTAGGTTATGACCAACGGGCTCAGCAGAGGTGTGTAATTTTGGATCAGGTCACTATTTTCTGTGACCTCTGTACAGTGTATCAACGTTTGTGATTTATTGCAGCCCTGCTTTCTGGACAGGGAACAACAACCATGAAGGGACACTCAAATGCCGAATGTGAAAAATGTAACAATAACATGCCTCGGGAAACCATGAAAACCAACGCCAATGGCGGCCTTTTTTTTTCTGTTTAGAAGGGATTTTGATCAAAATTTACCATAAGGCATGCCAAATGCACGCTTTATGTCTTACGTTTGAAACCAGCTGAAATCCACTGTCAGAGTCTGCAGGAGGAGCCAGGGAGGGTTGTGTAGGTCAGGATGGAGGTGGAGATGCAGTAAGTAATCTCTTATATTAGCAGGTTTCAGCGCACTCCACAAACTAACATGGGCACAGACTCACTCGTCTAAATATTCTGCATTAGTATGACTTTAATTAAAGGATCTCAAAGTATGAGTTAAAACCACTGTCCTGAGAAATAGCCTCACTGGTATGGCTTACATATGACAGAGGAATATATTTTTATTCCCATATCCCTATATCCCCACTTTCAAGGAAAAGGAACTCATTTCCTTGTGTACAATAGAAAATATAGGACCCTGGCTGAATGGGGTTGTGTGTAGCGGGACGGGATGCCAGGATCTGAGCAGCCTAAGCCAGAAGATTGCTTTTCAATAGCTGCCTCACCCAAGAGCATGTAACACCCACCTTGCACACCCAGCACACTCTTTATCCAAACAAAACATGGAAGAGGTTCTCTCCAAAGAACATAACATAGGGCTCTACTGGTTTGGAGAAAAATGAAATGTCATCGTCATATTGGCAATTTTAGCCCCCATGCAAAGGGAAGGAGATAAAAGGATGGGAGAAAGGGCACAAAATTTGCTCTGAGGATACTCGCTGGCCATGACAGACCCTCTACGCACTTGACTTAAGTGAATGAAGGCACTATCAGCTTAACCCACTTTCCCACCAGCAGAACTACCTGTCCTAGGCCCTGGGAAGAAAATGAAGAGTTCTGGAGACATACCAGGCAATGGTGAAGGCCAAGGCAGAATGCCTCAGATGTGGAGGATGTGGATAATAAATAAGCTGTTATTTTCTAAAACAAGATGGGCCATTAAGCTTTGTATGATTGCACATGACATTCAGAGCACGTGGTCAATTTCAAAAGCAATGCAGAAAGTGAAATAGTTAGAAGATGAGCTGCAGCAGCCCATGTTTACCAGCATGCTGGGAACCTACCACACTGTCCTAGATACTCAGGATAATGGAGGACCACAAAGATCCCTCCCCTTACAGAGCTTAAAAATCTAACAGAGGGAACAGTCAATGAACAATAAACATAATAAGTAAATGATATCATGGGTTAAATAATCAATGATTTGCAAAAGCAGAGAGGTAGGTCCCAGCATGGAATATCGTGAGTAGAGTCAGACTCCATGAGAAGAAAGATTTGAGCAGAGAAGTGAGAGTGGGTCAGTCTCAGATGTCTAGGGGAAGAGCTGTCCAAGCAGAGGGGACAAAGCACAGCTCTAAGGTGGAAGAGAGGCATGAGAGAGCATCTCAGGGCACACTGGCTCTTGAGTCTTGATTTCATCTTTTATCTTTGCTTTCTAGTGCAAAATAAGGACTCGGGCCATGCTTACGAAATGTATTTAAGTCCCAAAACATCCAAGATTATCCAATTAAAACAATTCATTCAATCTATATGCCAGGGCTTCCTAAAAAACTGCATGCAAAATGTATTGGAAGAAAGTACAGCGCTGTATGTAAGATTTCCTAAGGGTTTCTGACTCTTTCTGTCAAAAAGTAAAATGTCACAGCTTTATTTCCAAGAACATACAAGCAAAGTAGAAAAGTAAGACTCTATCATACAGGGAGGAATCTCTCACAGAATGTACTTTTGGCCAGAGTCTAATGACAACTTCCTTTCAAAAACAGACAGGGTAGCAAGGCTCAGCAGGACACAGACACACAATTGGTATGCAGGCTGTCCTCACACCCTCTATGTACCCTGCTGCCCATTAATGAGGTGTGCCAAGTCCACAAAACAAATCCTAGACCTGCGGTGGGGGGTTGGTGAGGAATAACCTTCTAAATGCAATAAACACAGCATAACATGAAAAACTGGCTAAGTCAGGTGGAGGTGTAGGGTGTTAAAAGGAAAAAAAAAAAAAAAAGAACTAAAGAATTCAATTACAGTAAGAACAGAACAGAACTATCATTTCTTGCCTTCATACAATTTGTCACTGCAAAAGCTTTTCAAAGAAATACAAATGGAGGCAAAAGAAACCAGTCTCATAGGTTCCAACATATAAAATTTATCCTTATAACTACTTTCCATATCAATTCAACAAGCAACTCATAGGAGCTATTGAATTCTCACTTCGTAGAAATATTTAAATGAGAATACAAGACCAACATTTCTAGAAAATTGAATGTTTAGTATTATACTCCCCACATGACCCCCTCCCACTCTCTTTTCAACCTTTCAGTTATTCCTAATTTCTCATTTATATTCAGGCTCTAATACTTTTATGCCATTATCATGGGTCTCTTTCTTGAATTCTGCTAAACATTTTCATTTCACTCCACCTTTCCATGTATTAAAGAAAAATGGAAAAGCTGCTAAAAATCTCAATTGTCATCACATTACATGAGAAAGCAAGCATTATAAAATAGTTTAGGATACAAAAAGAAAAAATGACTTTTTCTATAAGGAAAGACTTGCTTTTCTGTACACCATATCCAAAGAAACTTACACCTGATAGCAATTATCAAATGCAATTTTGTTGAGAAACTGCTTTTATAAAATTGTTTTGGAACTATTCTTGACAAGGTGCCCTTATTCCACCTTGTAAATAATCTTCTCTAATTCAACTGAGATATTTTTATGATTCTGTAAAGCTCTGTACTAAATTAAATCACTTTTCCTTTTGAATTAGCCTACTGAAGAAAATGTTTTTAACTTAAAAAAATAAAAGGTGAAAAATATATAACTTGGTGGAGAAAAACGATTATACATATGTATCTTCAATCTGCTAAGTGCTGCAATGGTTGACAAAATCACTTATGTATGTGTGGAGAGTCATGGTTTTTTGATTCATCTGCAAAGAAAAATTAACTTTGGCTTTTGAACAATATAATAAAAGATGTTATTTGAACATTATAAAGTGTAACATTTATGAAATAAGTATCCCTTTTGGGCTGGGTGTGGGAAAGAAAAGGGCTTCTCTTCAGGTATCATTAGTAAATTCCTTGACTTTAACACAATATTCCCAATCTATTATTACTCGGTACTGAAAGGCAGCTCTTACCCTTGCATTCTGTTTCTCTGTTCTCATTGTCTTATTCACTTGTGTTAGAATAAGGCAACATTAAAGAAGGCATAACAGCTTACTAATGGTACCAGAATCTCTTCCAGAAATATCCTGTGATGCCAGTCAGGTCTCCTCAATATATAACTACTGCAGTTAGGCCCACCCATCTTAAACATTCCTTCCCATTCCCTTCTTAGATCCTAACAAAAAAGACTACAAGAGAAAAAAGAAAAATGCATGTGATTTACTAGTGAGGAAACCGGTATTTGACAAGGCTGATAACACTAAAGCTGAGCATAAGGCTTGTCTCTGTGTGAAACCGAACAGAAGATAAACCTTAAAGACACAGTTGTGCCCGAAGCGCAAGTATGGACCATCTCCAATAAGCAATAAGTGGTTTTTGAATGAAGGTGGTTTCCATATAAGAAAAGTATTCAGTGAATGCTTTTTCCCCTCATGAAGGTGAACCAGACTATAGGCATTAATGCTACAAATGACACTACCCACAAAGGAAGTGAAATCCCTTTACTTTTATACTAACTATAGGATTGGGTTTCGGCTTTGGCCACAGTGATCCTGGAGAGGAAACCAAGAGGTAGATACCGGGTTATAAAAACAATGGTTTCTTCTCAGCTGAGTTCTGTGGTCATTTTATTACTCTGTACATTTTTCCATACAAATTATGTTAAACATACTTATATTAGACTTACCCTCCACTTTCCCAAAATTATTATTAGATATACACAGGTTGAGTATTCCTCATCTGAAATGCCTTGAACCAGAAGTGTTGTAGATATCATGTTGTTCTGGATTTTGGAATATTTGCATTATACCCTTTGACCACTCTTAATCTGAAAATCTGAATTCTAAAATGCTCTAATGAGAATTTCCTTTGGGTGTCAAAAACACAAATTTCTAGTTGTGTAATGACTGACCAAGCTTTTTTGCACCACACATCAATTCAGGTGCAGTTGCCAAGATAACTTCTGCCCAGAACGTAACAACTCAACCCAAACTTAAGACTTTTCCTTTAAAAGAAAAAGAAAGGGAGTCATTAAGCAACCACTTATCAATACTGACCTTGTTGTTCAACATCTGCTTCAGTTTTTGAAGAACCTGGTGCAACAGGAAGAGGCCGAGGCGGCCGGGGCTTTGGCGTGGGAGGCGAGATTTTTTTCCTTCCAATATATTCTACATAAGTTCCCGGAAAGTCCCCCCTTTCCCCTGTGGTTTCATTATAGCCATTTAACCAGCCAATTTCTTCAGGCCTGGCTTCCTGTCCATCACTGAATCCAAGAGCTACTAAGGACCCTTTATTCACAGTCAATATGTCACCCAAGTGCAAGTCAATATCTTCTTCTCTTTCCTTTTTATAATCATACAGCGCTCTGTACTGGTACCCCTCAGCACTCATGTTTGCAAATCTGCTACCATGCAACAGTTGAGCCTGGCTGTACAGAGCAGTCTGATTTTACGTTTTTATGAAAAGTGAATTCAGACAGTGTGTTAGAATTCCTATCATGTGTCCAGCAGAGGACAAAGGACCACTCTCCAAAGGTTTAAGAGGAGAGGTGACTGGCCATACGGCTGTCCATCTGTCCTCCATCAATGGTGTGACCGAAGACAGGGCTCCACTTCCTCTGCGTGCCACAGTCCTCCCACTGGCTTCCTTTTCAGCAACTTGTCAACACTTTGAATCCAGGCTGACTCTCACAGCGAGGCCCAATCCTTTCTGACACTTTTGTCACACTGTCCATCTGTCGTCTGTTCGTACCGTGGCACTCCACACACGAGCTTCACCTAGGAATGAAAAAACGAGACTTAAGAATGAACACCACACTTTGCCATCTGTATTAATTGGAATTTCTACTTCCATTCAACAAGTACTTAATCGATTTGGCAGACAGACACAGGCCAGTGTGCTATTGCTTGACACAATATACACAACAAAGATTAGTAAGGCAGTCGCTGCCTTCTAAGAACACTGGGCGGGGGCAGAGGGGAGGAGTGTCGGCATGAGGCAATGTCTCAGTGATAAGACTAGTACACAAAGAGCCGCAACACTAGTACATGTCATAAGAGAGGCAGAAACTAAATATTACAGGGTTCAAATGAGGGAGAAAGCACACTAACTGCAGGAATCTGAAGACAGAACGGAATGTGTGGTGGGATGTTAGTTACAGAAGTGACTAAGAAAATGTCATATTCTGAGAAGAGCCAGAACAGGCAGTCTGAAGCCAAAGAGGGAGCAGTGGGATTGGGGTTAGGGATTTAGGTAGGGGCTGTAGGACATCACGCATGCCCATGCTGAGTTTGTGAGTGATTCAGTCCACCACGTGGAACACTGAAAGGGCTTGGTGAAAAGTGAGCAATAGGATCAGAGCTGCACTTGAGGAATATCAGTCTAACCACAATGTGTGAGAAAGGTATGTTGCAGAGGTCTGGCCAAGAGGCAGTGAGGACACAACCCGAGGTGGCAGCAGGTGTGGAAAGGGGAGGAGTGAAATAAACACTGCAGAGAAAGAACATGTGGGATGTGGCAAATGCTTAAATGTAGGGCGAGAACGAGAGGAGCAAAGGATGCCTGATCCTGCATGAATGAGAGTTTGTAGCACTATCAGGCAAAGAGAAGCCAGGTGACCTGATGTGCTGACGGTGATTCTGGACACCCCTGTGCAAGTGTGCTAGTGGCTGATAAAACCCTGGTCTGTGATTCAGAAGAGGAAACACACTAGGGATTTGGCAATCAGCCAAAATTAGGCAAGGCTGAACTCAATGGAATGGACGCGATCACAAGGACAAATTAAAAGTTTAAAAAAAAAAAAAATGATCCAAGGGCCAAATAGTGAAGTTCAATGTATGTAACTGAGGAGGGAAAGTCAAGGTTTAGAGACAACGTCCCAAAAACAAGGAAGAAGAGTTCACGTAGGAAAATGTGATCCCTAAGACTAAATCCTACAAAGGCATCCAGACAGGAGAGACTGAGTCAAGGTGAGATAATTTGGGGCTTCGCCCGTGATGGAATCATCACGCAGATTCCAGTCCAGTAGTGAGGACAGTAAGAATGTCTTAAGGAGTTCAAAAATATCAGAGAGGAAGTAGCAATGGCTGCTGCAGATCACTCTATGAAGAGAGCTTGATGGAGGAAATGGGAAATGGAAGTGTTTTTCTTTTTTGTTCTTAAACATAGTGGAGGCAAGGGAATTAGAGAGTTACTAAGTCAGAGTAGATGGCTGAGAACGGCATGTACACATGTACACTTTGTACTCCAGGCATTTCTCAGTGTTATCTTTATTATAAAGAGTAAAAGCCACCCAAAGGTTTCAGTTAAGCTGGCTGCACAATAAAGCAATAAAAACAATAGCCACACAATTTCAGTGGGCTATATCAAAGAGAGCTTTTATAAGTTTTAAAGAGTGGAACACTTTAGAAGTTTAATATTATAGGCACTCGTCAGTGCAGGTATCTTAAGAAGCAAACTCTAATCACAGATTAATTGTTATGTTGGCATTCAGAAGTGTAAAGTATTCAACTTTACATGGTTAAAGCCTCTTAGCTGTAATACAATAACACACTTAGGAGAGTTACATATTAAAAGCAGCAAAAACAAACACTGGAAGTCTTTGTGGAACAAGAATATTAATTGGGGACAGTACTCTACTTTGCATTTCAGTTGTCGGAGAAAAGAATTAAAGCAACCAGTAGACCATATCAGAAAAATAAGCCATATTATTTGTTTAAAGAAAGCCTTTCCTTTTGAAAGATCCAGAATCAAATTGAATATTCACTTCATAAATTCACATGAAAATGTAGAACTAGCAAATCTCATTTTTAGCACTAATGTACTCTGTACAAAAGAGACACAGACCTCTAAAGAACACGAACATTTACATATCCCTAAATGCTTAGAAACCAGGCAATATGCCTAAGAATAATTTAATTCCTCCAAATCTGCCTTGAAATTTTTGTTAGCTTTTCCTGGCAATGTATGTCTTTTAGGGGAAAAAAAATTCCTCAACCAGTAGACTGGGTAGATCTTTATGCCAGCTGCTTCCTAACACTTCCTTTATTCCAGCCACCCAGTGGGCTAGTTTGGTGGGATTCCTAATAGAATGGGAAGTATAAAGAACAAACTCTCCCCCATCTTCAATCCCCCAGGAACCATCAAGCAAGCCCCTGCTCACAGCTTACCTCTGAAGCTGTTCCTTGATAGGGGGCTCTGTATTAAGAAAAGGCTCCAAGTCTTGTCAAGGTTTTACAAACCTAAAAGCTGTGCTTGACTCTGCCTGAGGCTAAATTTGTGCAAAGGGAAATAGAAACCTAAGGAACATGATGACTTTTTAGAGGCTAGACACTAGAGAGGCAATCCTTGTCAGAAGTGACAGAGAATTAAAGGTCTCTACAAACTCTCTCTCCCTTGCCACCTGTAAGAAGAACCTTACTTTGTGTGTAAGAAGAACCCTGTGCAGAACTCTGGGTCCTCATCTGATAAAAAGAACCAGAAATCTTCTATGACTCTAGGATGGTAAATGGAACACACCATTTCTGTCTTCTGAGATCCCAAAGCAAGGCCAGGAAGAAAAATACAAACAGGGCATCCATCCATTGATGCAGACATTAATTCAAGGCCAGCCATTAGTCAGTGTCAGTTAAGTGGTCTGAGGGCAATGTTGTTTTTAAAAAAAAAAGGAGAGCAGACAAGTCATTGGGGTGGGGACAGGACCACAAGGTGATAAGGTGTAGAGAGCCCTTAGCTAGATAGAGAAGGCAGCCACCCCTACTCTTTTGCACATTGTACACTTTCTCCTGACTGCCATGTCCATTTTGATGTCTGTCATTCTTGAGGATTGAATGGGTTAATACACATAAAGCTCCAGTTAAGCATTGGGTGATGATGATGATGATTGAGTTTGTACACATATAGCTCCCAATTAGTATTAGATGATATGATGCTGCTGACTATATATATATAGTCATGTGTGTGTGTGTGTGTGTGTGTGTGTGTGTGTGTGTAGATAACTATATAAAAACAGGTACTATCAGTAGTCTCACTTAACATAGGACAGAGAGTATCTCTGTCATGATAATACTCAGCAATTGTGAAGAGGAACTAGAATTCAGATCCAGGCAGTCTGATTCCGTAAGTCCCATTTTTAACACCTCTAGCATCTACTGCCTGAACTCAACTTGCTTTGGTGTCAATGATGCAGATTCCTGGCCTACACAGGCTGATCACTCCAATTAACCTTAACTGTGTGCCTCTTCAACTCTCTCAGACAGCGGCTTTACTGATAGTGTATGTGGCTCTTTCACACTACCTGCACACACAAAAAAGCTATTTTAACTCGGCAGCAGTTCCATCAACTCCAAAACCCAGCATCTCAGCCATGCAAATTTTCTTCCAAAGAGACTTCATTAAAATGTGTCCCTGCCAAAGAAGTCCATAAACTAGTGAATAAAAGAATACTGGGCACACCACTTCTGGAAGGCTGCCCACTTCTGGAATCCTGCCTATTTCTGCTCTATGAGCTTAGCTTCTGCCACCTGTATCCTTCTTAGCACCTCTGCCTCCTGCCACTATCCCAGGCCCCTCCACTGAACAATTTCCAACAACTCAGCTCCTACTTGGGGGGATATGGCACTGCCACAAGGACTGTTACATTTAGAGGACTGGGAAGTCCTCTTTTCTCTCATCCTCAAATTCTTCACAGTACTGCACCCAGCAGCTTGAGGTATTTGGCAATACCTGTGTAACCAATCCCCCGCACCGAGATGGACCTGGAGCCTAAACTATCCAGATCAACAGGATTTTTCCTCAGATTCACTCTTTTATGCCTCCATTCTCTTTCGGTACATACACCTGTCCACTGAACGATTTTCACCCAGTTGTGACATGATTATTCACATAGCAAAGGTTTTTTATATGTAGATAACATTATCTACAATGTAAAATTTTCAAATAACCAAGGCAGTTTTTTGATATAGGCTCCAAGCTAGTGCATGCATAAGTTATTGTAACAAAGGGTATAAAGGAATCCTAGGAACAAGTAAACTAACTTACTCTTATACAATATCATATGCAACAGTTCAAAATTTTGTTTAAGGAATTTTTCTCCAGTCTTTCAATCCTTCTAATGACTGCCTGCAATCCCATTAATCAGAAGCATATTTTCTGTCCCTGCTAAGATAGAGAGCAATTCTCTTTCTATTCCCCAAAATAAAATTGTTTCTGATGTTTGACAAGTAGTAATCCAAAGCTACTTAATGTACAACTGCTGTAAAGTAGATTTTGTGTGTAACCCTCTAACCTATAGGCATTTTGGCAAACAGTCAAACAAAAAAGCCCTCTCTGACTTTGTTGAGTTACTCCACTCCCCCTTTAGAAATGACAAGAATTTGGAAAACGTGATGGAGAGGCAGGAATACAGGATATTTCTAAATCACATTAAATTGATCAAGAATATATCCAAGTCATGTGATTCTATCTCCCAATGAAATTAGCAGTTCGGCATTGGATGGCAGAGCAAAATGGGTCTTCAACCAAGGCAGGAGGGTATGGAAGGATTCCCGGGCCCACAGCCCATATCTCTCTACATTCTGTCTTTTTAACATCAGTGTGCTAGTTCAGAGTCTAGGTCAAGTTCCTCACCTAAATTCATAGTCTTTTAAAAAATCATTATTTAAAAATGTTTTACCTTCCAAATTATGGTGTCCCAGAAATCATGAAAATCAAGCTGAACAAAATTAAAATATCCTAGTCCATTTTGTGTTGTTATAATGGAATTCCTGAGACTGGATAATTTATAAACAACAGAAGTATATTTGGTTCTGGAGGCTGGAAAGTCCAAGAGCACGGCACTGGCATCTGGTGAAGGCCTTCATCTCCCTGCTCTTGCAAGGGCAAGGCAGCAAGATAGGGCCAAACTCGAGTTTATAACAAGCCCATTCCCAAGATAACTAAGCTACTCTTGCCATCATGACATTAGTCCATTCATGAGAGCACAGCCTCCTATTAGGCCCCACCTCCCAACACTATTGCATTAGGGATTACATTTCCAACATGTAAATTTTGGAGGACACATTCAACCCATAGCACCTAGAAAACATAATAAATTGCCTTCAATTTGAAATGATGAACTTGGGTGAATTTTATGGTATGTGGATTTTATACCAATTAAAATAAAATGAAAATAATGGGCTCAGATGAACCCCAAATAATAGACATCAAGTTCATTTCCAACCCAACCAACTAAACAGAATGTGTTGCATGCTGCCATGCTCAGGGCTGGGTGTGTGGTGTGGGTAAATAGGGTGTATAGACTGTAATTCTCACCTACAAGCCCTTTTGGCATTGTGTTTATGGGGCAAGGGAGAGGAGAACAGGTAGCACAAGCCCAGGTAACACAACAAGGAGACAGGGCTCTTCAGAAAGCAGCCAACATGATGGGAAGGCACTGCAGGAGACACAGAGGAATGACCCTGGCCCAGGTGATGGCAACGCTTAGGCACGCAGTAGCCATTATGCGGAGGCTGGGAGAAAGGGTGACGTAGCTTCTGGGACCTGAGGGACAGATCCTATCACCCAGAAAAGGCCATGAGGCTGACCATTCCGGTTCTCTGCATCCTCACAACAGAGAGGACCTGAGGGGACAGGAATGAGAAGACTGAAGGGGATGATTTTAAGTCTCACTTCTTCTGAAAAAAAAGATGCTATTCTGTAAACTTCTTGGCAAGGTTAGTGTAAACACTGAGCTTCAGATTCAAGCAGCTGCCCCAATCAGTACCTAAATATGTAACCTCAGGAAAGTTACTTAAACCTCTCTGTGGCACAGTTTATCATCTGTGAGACAGATGTAAGCAAACCTACACCTCACAGAGTCACTATGGGGATTGACAAAATGACATACATAGGCACTTAGTTCCATACTTGATAATAGGAGTTTAGGATAATTAATGCCAACATAGTACTTACTATGTGCCAGGCACAAAGTTCTCAGAGTTGTACATATATCAACTCATTTAATCATTACAACCACTCTAAGTACAACTATTATCCCCATTTTACAGATGAGGAAACAAGCAGATAAAAGTTAAATACTTTGCCTAAAGTTACATAGCTAGTAAACTGCAACTATGATATTACTGTTATTTCTATTAGTATTGAATGTCACCTACTGTCATTTATACAATTCAGATTTAACAGAGGAACAAACATTTGTGAGGAATTTTCTTCTGCATTGCCTCTTAACTTGCAAACAGTTCTAAATGAATCCTGAATCTAACTAAAATAAAACTCCCTGCTGTCTTAAACCCCTTTTGGAGTAAATAGATAAAGGCTAAGTGTGGACTTTGCCCATGTAGTTCTCTCCTTACCTGGGGTAGAGGACGGCTCTGCAGAGGTCAGGACAAAGGAGGCCTGGGAGAGGCCAAGGGATGTGTCCATGTGTGCGCATCTCCAGGATGTAGAGATAAGTAGCTCATGGTACAGCCCTTGATCCTGGGGCAGAACCCCAGGCTGGGACACTGGGACATCCAGGGAGGAAGACAACAGGCAAGGAATGGCTGGCCCAGATGCCTTGGCTTTATTAGCTCACTGCACTCACTGGTGGAGTCTCCTCACACTTTGGCCAGACTCCTGTGACTTCAATACTCTGTTAGATGATCATTAACCTGACAACTATTTTGACTACAGGTGCCTGTGGATATGTATTTGATTTACTTTAAGGAAAACAATGTGAGCAGAATAAAATCTCCAAAAATGTTTCTACAGTAGACTTTTTTTTCTAGTAATGCTATACTACAATCACTCCAGTCTTTCAAATAAACAAACACCTAACACCTAAATAAATAAATGCCAGACAAGTTTATAAGTAATTATATAGTCTACTTTTTCAGCTCATATGGCCTAATGTACATGAAATGGTCATTAATTGCCACTCTTTTAGGCAAGTAACTCCATACAAGTATTGGCAGAATCATGGCAAGTAATCACATTAGAGTGTCTGTAAAGGAGGCATGGGAAAATGCAGTAAATGATATGAATACTTTGAAAATTAATTACAACCTAGGTTTTTGATAAAAAGCTGTGATATAATTTATATTCTGCTTTCTAAAGTAAAAACTAACTTGATAATTCCTTCCACTGATAACTAACTTTCTAGGCTTCCAGGACTTCATTAAAATGCTTCATTCTCTTGCCTTCACTTGCAAACCCTGTGCCCTGCAAGAGGGAGAGCTGGAGGAGCCCATATGAAACATACAATATCATCTGCATTGTGTATGCCTTGATGTGAGAGAATTCTAAAACCCAACACAAACATTATCTCAATTGGCTATATTCTACTTGAGCATAAAAATCATTTTTTTTCAGCCTGCTCATTCACCATCTCTTTATTCAATAAAACAAGCATTTTGCAAATCACAAAATGCAAACACAATAAAAGCTGAACTAGAATTGTTCCTATTTTAATGATCATGTGAACAATCTTTCAGACTGGATGCCTTTTTACAATACTCCCCTGAACGACCTAAGAGAAAAAAGGAAATTTCAATCAACATATCAACCTAAAAGTTACACGACATTCATGGAAAAATGTAAAGAAACAGCCAACACTTTTAACGGTACAAAATTTTGGTTAGTTTGAGTAGGCTTGCATTTACAATTCAAAGTCCTTCAAAAATCATTTTAGGTGAAACTGACATTACCAGAAGATAAACGCATATCACCATCATCACTGTCGATAATCAAAATATGTATTCCTATGACTTATTGTTCTACTTCTGTTTCCCAAACCCAACTTTATTCTGTGAGGATTTCCTGCGCTTAGTACATTTAAACTCAAGAAATCGCTAAAGAAAAAACATTTAATAAGTGGGAAATAAAATGCTTTTTACACTGAGTATACAGCATCATGGATACGAAAAGACTTACTGATATCATTTTTAAAAAGCAGATTTTAAAAAGCAGATAAAACATCAGATAGTAGTGTGTACACTGCAGAGTTCTGTTATGCAACTAAGAACAGGTCCCAAGTCAAGATGAAAGTTAAAAGTAAATGCACATTACACTTTGCAAGCCAGTATCAGATACATTAAACGTTCTTCCAATCATAAAAATCTATATACACTTCTCTGGAAAAAGCAGTATGACCTGCATATAAAAGCTGAAGAGGCAAGCAGTGACATTGCCCAGCAGTTCTGCAAGGCAGGGAGCCTCCTCCACTGGCCTTTCCAACTTAAACCTTTACTCTAAACCAACATTTCTTCCCAAACTTTAGCCGCGCGCGCGCGCGCACACACACACACACACACACACACCACATTACTCTTATTTTCTTTATACTGGTCAGAAACATTTGCTTCCCAAAATTTACTCAACTTTTGCACCTAAGAAAACTATTATCTGCTTGCTTCTAAACTGTTTGTCAAGAACAGTGTAATCTGTCAAAAAGTTATAGCTCGTGAGTTGCTTTTTCTTCCTTTTTCAATGTTAAAAGATACTTGTGGCCTTCTCCTGTGCAGAAGTCACCAAATACCTAGTAATTCAAACTGTGGCGATCTAATACTTTACTAGCCTGCTTAAGAAATTAACCTATCTGCCTATTCCAACACTTCCTACCTAATATCTAACCATCTTTAAGGTTCCCAAAACGTAACAGAACTAATGAAGTATTAAAATATAACTTCACATCAAGCCTTGACCAATAAGGTCTGTGAATATCCCGCCTGATTACTAAAACTTGAGCCTCATCACACCAAAATGACAATCTTATGTTGCATTCAAAACCCGGAACTGCTTTATCCACTGGTACTTCGCACTGGCTGACAAAGAGGAAAAGAACAGGAAAAAAAAAAAAAAAAAAACCCTAAAATCATGAAGCCCCCAAATAAAGAGCAGACTCACACTCGGACACCAACAGCGCTGCAGCTCAAGGGATTAACGGTGGAAGTGAGACCTTTCCGGTATTAATAGCGCCCCGGGAAACAGAAGAATTCCCCCAAATCCAGTTGACACACATTCTGCATTCAACATGTAACAGCCATTCTGCGTATACCCTTGCAGTTCAGGCTCCAATTCTGGTTCCCAAAGTGTATTTCTGTACAGGACTGCCTGGCCACAGGTTTTCTGTTCTCTTTGTCTTGTGATCTGAAGGGCAGTTTCTGAGCTTAGGTTAGAGCTGTGGTTAGAGTTCACTAGTGTTAGAGCCGTGGTTTCCAGAGAATTGCCCACGATATTTTAGCTCCGGGTTGCACGCTCCCTGGCTTTCCCCAGCCGGCTCCATATTGCTAGGCAGGTCCCTCCCGTCTCGCCCCACGTTCCGAAAAGCTGGATTTCCGGGCTGTTCCAAGACCCCACTAAATATGCCTCCAACAACCTGCCCAAGCTTGGCTGGCACTAGACGCCGAGTTAGGGCCCCAGCGACCAACCGCCCCGAGGCGCACTTCCCCCACCCCGGAAGAGGAGGGCGGCAAACTTCGGAAGGCGGGGGTTAGGGGACGAGCTCTGGGGACCACCGCCGCCTCTCCCACCCCGGGAAGGGCCCCGGGCAGCGACCCTGGCTGCAGCTGGAGGACCACGGGCGAAGGAAGCGCTCCTTCCCGCAACACGAAGGCAGCGGCCAGGGCGCTCTCCTCCGGTGAGGGTCGCGGAAAACTGCAGCAAGGCTACAGCGGGGACCCTCGGAAGTGTGCGATGATGGAGGGTGGGGAGAAGCCCAAGCTCGCCGGCAACTCCGGGGGCAAATGCGACCGGCGGCGTGCAGGACCAGCTCACAGGAGGAGAGGGGAAACGGGAGCCAGGATGGCCGGGATCTCGCAGGACGCCGGCAGCGAGAGGGGGGAGTGCTGTCCGGTGGCCAGGAGATGCCGGAGGCGGGGAGGGCCGGTGGCCGGCCCGCTTCCCCCCGGCGGGGCTCTGCAGAAGGAGAAGCGGCTGCCAGTGACAGGAAGAGAGCCGCGGCAGCCGCGCACACATGCACCGCCTCCCCCGCCCGAGCACACACACCCGGGGCCACCGCTGCCTACCTCCCCCGCCCGCCGGCTTCCTTCCTCTGCGGGGCCCGCGCTGCAGCGGCGGCCTCCTGCCCGCTCGGTTCCGACGCGCCTCCAGCCCAGCTGCGACCGGCCGGCCGTGCCCGATCTGTGCTCGCCGTCTCCGACCGCTAGCCTGCCGCCGTCGCTGCAGCCGCTGCTTCCTCCAACTCCGCTCCAGCTGCTAGCGACTCCTCTCCGTGCGCCGGCAGCTCCAGCGCCCGGCGCTGGCCCCGCCTCCGGCCCGGCCCCGCGCGCCCCGCCCCCGAGCCCACACCAACCAGAGCCCGCGGCTCCGCCCCTTTCCGCCCGCACAGCTCCGGCCTCCGAGCCGGCGGCCGGCGGTGGGGGAGAGAGCTCCGGCCTGGCGGACCTTTCCTGCCACCGCCCTCGCCTTCCGCCCCCAGCCGCGGGGATGCCCCGGACAGCAGTGCTGCGCGCTGCCTCTGCTGCGGAGTGCTCTGGCTCTGCGCGTCCCGGGTCTGCCCGGCTGCTGGGCGTCTCCCAGCGCAGAGGCGGAGGGGTTCGGGGAGGTCGAAGACAAGTTCAGACCTCCCGGGAGGCTGGCTGCGTCTCTAATCCGAGTGTCTTGCAGCCAACCCCAGGCTTTTTCGAGCCCCTAGCGCCCCAGCAGAGTGGCTGGGGTGGGGAGAACTCGGATTCCGCAGCTCGCCAAAGCGGGGAGGCCTTGCAATTCAATTCCTGGCCTCGCCAGCACAGCCTCCCCAGTGGGCGGAAAACCCGCGCCACCCGCTTGGCGCTCCGGGGGTGAAGGAGGGGTGAAAGGGTGAACCGGAGGGACGGGCGCCCGCAGCCTGCCGCTGGCTAACTCCGGCAGCCTGGCACCGCCACCTCCGGGAGCCAGGCGGACCCACGAGAAGGGAAGAGAGTTTTCTGAGGGTGTATGCTGATGCCTTCCAGTCCTGAGATGACAGAGCAAATGGAGGTCACTTAGGCAGACCACGGGCCCCTCGGCGTTCGCGGGGTCGGTGGCGGCGGGCAGGAGGGGTTCGGGGGGAAGCTCGGGTGAATTACATTGTCTCTTAAAGGTGTTAGTTTTGAAATACAGATTCTTCAAGTAATAATTACCTAAGTTGCTCCAGAAAAAATTGATGTTGGTTCAAACCTTCCACTGATGGTAAGATGGAATGCCAGCACCCCGTGTGTGCCACTCTTTCATATTAAAACATGTGAGAATCTGCTTCCTGAAAGCTCTTTCCAGATTCTCCTTTCTGCAATTTAAAGCCCTGCACCTGCCCACGCTGCGTGCCTAAAGCCCTTTTATAGTTCCCTCCCAGTTTCCTTGCAAGAAAACTATTAAAAACAAACAAAACCTAAGCACTTGGCCTCTGTAAAGCGTTGAATTTGGTGGTTTATTCCCGTAGGCGTTGGAAGTAGAGGGAAGAACGTCCTAAAATTTATTGATTATCCTTAAAAAATAAAATTTGTAAAGGTGACTCACCTAATAGAAAAGTAAGCTCCACTTTAGGCTATTCAGACACTGGTGTTTCTATTATTCCAAGTTGTCTCTTGAAGAGGCGACACGAAAACAGGCAGCTACCCACATCAGGTTTAAGAATACACTTTATCTAAAAGCAAATATGAAATTTACCAAGGTACCTCCTTCACACCTACTGTGTGAGATGAAGGACCTCATGCATTCTCTGTCTGTAAATGAAATGATGTAACTTGCCTTGCAGTAGAATTGCTTTGATCCAATCCAATAAGCTGAGATGAAACTGCTGTGACCTTCACAGTATTTCCTTTAGGTTCCGCTCTGAACAAACTCTCAGAGTGAAAACCTTGCTAGTTATCTCCTTCTTTTGGAGCCTTATGCACTATTACAGTGGGGTTCTGTTCACCCCCAAACCTAAAATCAATAAAATTCCCAAATGCACCTCCTCATTTAGACAGTCTTTAGTAATTTATTTCCAGCGTACGTTATATTTCCTTTACTGTTTTTCATCATATTTGAACATATAAGTCTGAAGAGTGTCCCAAGGGAAGAAAATAAGGCTCTCTTTTCACATACTGAATAAATTCACTATTTCATTTGTTTTAAACTGATGATATTTCCCCCCGTATCACTAGTATTAGCATTTTTATTTTCACCTTCAATCAATTTCTATGAAACAGAAGCAAAGGCAACAAAACAGCAATATTCAAACTTTTTTAAAAATAATCTTTTTATTTAAAAATATCTAGTCTAGAATCCCCAAATACAACTTCTATAAGGTAAGAAGTCATGTAACAAGGCCAAGAGGCCCATTGCACCACCTCCCTTCCTTCTGTCTAGAACCTCTGGATCCTTGGACTAGAAACATCTGCATCTCCTGAAAATTTGTTGGAAATTCAAATTGTCCTCACTGAATCAGGAATGCTGAGGGTGGAGCCTAGCAATCTGTGTTTTAATAAGCTCTCCAAGTGATCTGATGCATGCTATGGTTTCAGAACTATTACTCTAGGGCTTCTGGAAACACTGATTGAAAACCTCTGCAATAAAATACTCACATACGTACCCAAACACCACAGTTCAATCAGTGATGGCCAAACTGTTGGCTGGCAGGTAGTGACACCAGCAAGGAACTGGAAATAGCAGAAGATGTACAACTTGCAACAAAAGGGGTGATACAGGGGTGTCACAGGGCATAAAGGTGAAGGTCTTTTGGAAGTCAGCCGTAGGAAGTCAAGGACCCCCAAATGTCAAGAAAGGCTTTGAGTAGCCACAGGCTGAGAAAGAATTCTCCCCAAAGTATGGTAGGATACTCCCATTTGGCATCATCATTCCAGCTACATCAATATTGTGAGTGCTAGAATTAGCTTTCATTAGACTTGAAACCTAAGAATGTATCTTAGGGTTCAAAACCAGCATGAAATACAAATGGCTTAGACCCTTCTCAAGTGAGGCCAATAGACCAGCAGTTTTGGAACCATGTAAGAGCTTGTTGGAAAGGCAGAATCCCAGGCCCTATCCCAGGCATACTTAATCACAATCTGCATTTTAACAAGATTTTCAGGTGATTCCTATGCTAGTTAAACGTCAAGAAGCTCTATCTGAGACAGGGGTTCTCAATTTTCTCTACACATTGCAAATACCTGAGGCGCCTATAAAAATCTCAATACCTGGTCTGTACCCCAGATGGATTACATCAAAATCTCCGGGGTGAAATGCAGGCATTAGTAACTTTTAAAGCTCCTCACATTATTCCAATGTGAAGCCAGGTTTTAGGAACCACTGCCTTGGAGGAGCCATTTAAGAAAGGTGCCATTAGGAAAGCCCTCTGGGTACAGTAGAGTACAAATGGCTGGTCTTAAAGAGAGCAGCTGAACTAGAGTTTAGCTAATTGTTAACACACAGGAATGTGAACCCAGATTTTCCAATTTTCCTAGAGAAGCTGGAAATCCAGATTTTTATGGGCAATTTTCCAATTATTGAATGCTGGCAATGAATTCAACATTTTTTGAAATATGGGTTAGGCCACATTCGTGTGATTTTTTGAAATGTGGGTTAGGTTAGTGTGATGTTATGATGCTGCACATCACAAAATAAAGTGACCAAAAAAAAAAAAAAAAAGTCACCCAAGAAGAGTACTGGCTTGTTGGAATGTCACCCTGATGATCTAAAGAGTCAAGTATTTTAAATGTTCTGTTCTCTAACAGAACCAAACACTGTAGGCATTCAATGACTGGGAACTGGTAATGGGTGAGATATCAATGCTTGCAACCCTGGGGCAAAACACTGTGGTCTTCTGTGCAATATTTTTACTTTCTCTTTCTCCTGCCTGCTAACTGATGTGTTGGGGGGTGGGAAAGTGGAATGAATCTTTGCATTACTTAGCTTAAAATCTACACCTAAATCAGCTTGGGCTGTGGCTTCAGAGGGTGCAAGCCCCAAGCCACGGCAACTTCCACATGGTTGGGACTGTGGGTGCACAGAAGTCAAGAACTGAGGTTTGGAAATCTCTGCCCAGATTTCAGAGGATGTATGGAAATACCTGGATGTCAAGGCAGAAGTTTGCTGCAGAGGTGGAGCCATGCTGAAGAACCTCTGCTAAGGCAGCGCAGAAGGGAAATGTGGGGTTGGAGCCCTCACACAGAGTTCCTACTGGGGGACCACCTAGTGGAGCTGGGAGAAGAGGACCACTGTCCTCCAGACCCCAGAATGTAGATCCACTGACAGCTTGCACCATGCCCCTGGAAAAGCCACAGACACTCAATGCCAGCCTGTGAAATCAGCCGGGAGGGAGGCTGTACCCTGCAAAGTCACAAGGGTGGAGCTACCCAAGACCATGGGAGCCCACCTCTTGTATCAGCGTGACCTGTATGTGAGACATGGAGTCAAAGGAGATCATTTTGGAGCTTTAAGATTTGACTGCCCTGGTGAATTTCAGCCTTGCGTGGGGCCTTTAGCTCCTTTGCTTTGACCAATTTCTCCCATTTGGTATGGGTGTATTTATCCAATGCCTGTACTTCCATTTATCCAATGCCTGTAATCTAGGAAGTAACTCACTCACTTGCAATTTTACAGGCTTATAGGCAAAAGGGACTTGCCTTCTCTCAGATTAGTCTTTGGACTGTGGACTTTTCAGCTAATACTGAAAAGAGTTAAGACTCTGGGGGACTGTTGGAAAGGCGCTGTTGGTTTTGAAATGTGAGGACATAAGATTTGGGAAGGGCCAGGGGTGAAATGATATGGTTTGACTGTGTCCCCACCCAAATCTCATCTTGAATTATAGCTCCCGTAATTCCCACATGTTGTGGGAGGGACCTGGTGGAAATAATTGCATCATGGTGGTGGTTTCCCCCATATTGTCCTCATGGCAGTGAATAAGTCTCACAAGATTTGATGGTTTTATAAGGGGTTTCCCCTTTCACTTGGCTCTCTTTCTCCCTTTACCTGCCACCATGTGCCTTTCACCTTCTGCCATGATTGCGAGGCCTCCCCAACCATGTGGAATTCTGAGACCATTAAACCTCTTTTCCTTTATAAATCACCCAGTGTCAGGTACATCTTTATTAGCAGCATTAAAATGGACTAATATACTACCAGAGTAAGAATTCAGAAGGCCAACAGTACTATAATTCCCATTCTGTTGTTTCTGAGCTTTTACAAGCTGTTATTCATGTTGAAGCATTAGAAGGAGAGGAAACTTTAATGTATCCCAGAGAGCAAATCAGATAATAATCACCTGTACTCAAAGGTCTCTGATAACAATGCATACTCTAGGGATTCTTGTCTCTTTTAGTTCTTCAGTCCTCATACTTGAGGAAGAAGACTCTGAAAATAGTCAATCAGTATGGAATGGAAGTAAATGAGCCACCTGAATTACAGTTTCAGTTCAATGTTCCTCAATATCTGATCCCAAAATCACCTGCAAAAAAAAAAAAAAAAAAAAAAAAAACTCGCCTTAAAAAAATTAAAATACAATTATCCCAGTTGAGTTGAGCAGATTTCTGTGCTATTTTCTTGAAAGCAAGAGCAAATTTTTATTTTTGTATGACTCCAGCAGCTAACAGACTTCCTGGTACATCATGGGCACTCAGTGAGGGAGAAAGGTCTGAAGGGTGAAAGGAAACTTGACACCAGTTTCTTACATTTGTGACAGTGGAAACAATAGAATGCAAATGCTGTCTAGATTATCCTTCTGAGAGTCTGGTAAGTCAGAGCCAGATCTGGAAACAGATCGACAGGACCACCCATTATGGCAATCTGCAAGTGGTGCTGAAACATCTGTGGGCATGAAACAACTGGAGAACCATATGCAAGGCAAAATGAACCTTATATCCTACCATATAAAAAATTAACTTAAAATGGATCATAGACCTAAATTTAAGAGCTAACACAGTACTTCAAAAGACTTAAAAAAAAAAAAAAAAAAAAAAAAAAAGGTTTGGAAAAGATTTCTTAAATATCAGGACCAAAAAAACTTGAACTTAAGAAAAAAACAAAATCAGTGAATTGACCTTTCATTAAAATTGAAAATTTTGATCTTCAAAAGACAATGACAATGAAAAGCCCTATCTTGGGAGAAAATATTTTCTTTTTTTGAGACAGAGTCTCACTCTGTCACCCAGGCTGGAATGCAGTGGCACGATTTTGGCTCACTGCAACCTCTGCCTGCCAAGTTCAAGCATTCTTCCTGCCTCAGCCTCCCAAGTAACTGGGACTACAGGCATGCACCACCATGCCTGGCTAATTTTTGTATTTTTAGTAGAGACAAGGTTTCACCATGTTGGCCAGGCTGGTATCAAACTCTTGACCTCATGATCTGCCTGCTTCAGCCTCCCAAAGTGCTGTGATTACAGGCTTGAGCTACCGTGCCTGGTGGGAGAAAATACTTTCAAAATACATATGCAACAAAGAACTTGCATTTGTAATACATAAGGAACTCTTACAACTTAATTAAAAAAAAAACTACAATTTTTTTAAATGGGCAAAAGACTTGAACAACACTTTACGAAAGAAGATATATGGCGCTGGGTATGGTGGCTCATGTTTATAATCCCAGCACTTTGGGAACACAAGGTGGGCAGATTGCTTGAGCCTGGGAGTTTAGGACCAGCCTGGCCAACATGGCAAAACCCTGTGTCTACAAAAAGTACAACAATTAGCTGAGAGTGGTGGCATGTGGCTGTGGTCCCCGCTACTTAGGAGCCTGAGGTAAGAGGACCACTTGAGGGAGGCAGAGGCTACAGTGAGCTAAGATCTTACCACTGCACTCCAGTGCCAGGGGAACAAAACAAAACAATTAATCAAACAAAAACAGTGTTTCAAGCCTATAATCCTAGAGCTTTGGGAGGCAGAGTCTGGATGATTGCTTAAGGCCAGGAGTTCAACACCAGCCTAGGCAATATAGCAAGATCCTGTGTCTCCAAAAAATAAAAAAAAGATTTTAAGAATTAGCTGAATGTGGTGGTATGCACCTGTAGTCCTAGCTACTTCGGAGGCTGAGGTGGGAGGATTGCTTCAGCCCAGGAGATCAAGACTGCAGTGAGCTAGGATTCAGCCACCGCACTACAATGTAGGCCGTAGACTGAGACCCTGTCTCCAAAAACAGAAAAAAAAGATATATGGATGGCAACCAAGTTCATGAATAGAAGCTCAACATCTTTAGTCATTAGGGAAATGCAAATTAAAATCATAATGAGAGGGGACTCAAATAGATACTTGTAAGCCAATGTTCACAGCAGCAGTATTCAACAGTAGACAAAAGCTGGAAACAACCCAAGTGTTTATTAACATGAATGGATAAATAAAGTGTGGTGTATACATACAAAGGTATATTATTCAGTCATAAAAAGGAAGAAAGTTGTTTCACATGCTACAACATGGATACACTTTGAAAATATTGTGCTAAATGAAATAAACCAGTCATAAAAGGACAGATATTATATGATTCTTCTATATGAAATATCTAGAATAGATGAATTCATAGAGATAGAAAATAGAGTATGGGATTGGATGGGTGGGAATGGGAACTTATTGCCTAATGGATACAGTTTCTGTTTGAGATGATGAACAATTTTGGAATAGATAGTGGTGATGTTTGAACAGCATTGTGAATGTAATTAACACCATTACATTATACACTTAAAATGGTTAAAATGGCAAATTTTTTCTTATATATTTTACCTCAATAAAAATTTAAAAAATAATTAAGGGCCAAATATATATAAAGGGAATGCATTAGCCTGTTTTCACACTACTATAAAGATAATACCAGAGACTGGGTAATTTACAAAGGAAAGAGGTTTAATTGACTCACAGTTCCACATCGCCAGGGAAGCCTCACCTCAGGAAACTTACAATCATGGTGGAAGGTGAAGGAGAAGCAAGGCACATCTTTGAAAGGCAACAGGAGAGAGAGACAGCATAAATGAAGGGGAAATACCACACTTCTAAACCATCAGATCTAGTGAGAACTCTCTCATCATCATGAGAATAGCATGAGAGAAACTGCCTCCATGAACCCATCCCCTCCCACCAGGTCCCTTTCTCAACATTTGGGGATTACAATTTGAGATGAGATTTGGGTGGGGGATACAGAGCCAAAACACATTAGGGACATTGTTTTGTATTCTCTGGATACCCAATAAATACTTGCTGAATTAAAAAAGAAAACACAGAGCTAAAAAATAACAGGGGAAGCAGCAGAGGCCTGTGCAGACGCGAACGACTCTGTCTGACAGCTTTGAAGAGAGCAGTGGATCTCCCAACACAGAGGTTGAGATCTGAGAAGGGATAGACTGCCTGCTCAAGTGGGTCCCTGACCCCTGAGTAGCCTAACTGGGAGACATTCCCCACTAGGGGCAGTCTGACACCCCACACCTCACAGGGTGGAGTACACCCCTGAGAGGAAGCTTCCAAAGCAAGAATCAGACAGGTACACTCGCTGTTCAGCAATATTCTATCTTCTGCAACCTCTGCTGCTGATACCCAGGCAAACAGGGTCTGGAGTGGACCTCAAGCAATCTCCAACAGACCTACAGCTGAAGGTCCTGACTATTAGAAGGAAAACTATCAAATAGGAAGAACACCTATACCAAAACCCCATCAGTACATCACCATCATCAAAGACCAGAGGCAGATAAAACCACGAAGATGGGGAAGAAGCAGGGCAGAAAAGCTGGAAATTCAAAAAATAAGAGCGCATCTCCCCCTGCAAAGGAGCGCAGCTCATCGCCAGCAA
>NC_045437.1:50865666-50878902 GCF_002776525.5 Piliocolobus tephrosceles
CTTCATCCCTGGGATGCAAGGCTGGTTCAACATTCGCAAATCAATCAACGTAATCCAGCATATAAACAGAACCAAAGACAAGAACCACATGTTTATCTCAATAGATGCAGAAAAGGCTTTTGACAAAATTCAACAGCCCTTCATGCTAAAAATGCTCAATAAATTCGGTATTGATGGAACATACTTCAAAATAATAAGAGCTATTTATGACAAACCCACAGCCAATATCATACTGAATGGGCAAAAACTGGAAAAATTCCCTTTGAAATCTGGCACAAGACAGGGATGCCCTCTCTCACCACTCCTATTCAACATAGTGTTGGAAGTTCTGGCTAGGGCAATCAGACAAGAGAAAGAAATCAAGGGTATTCAGTTAGGAAAAGAAGAAGTCAAATTGTCTCTGTTTGCAGATGACATGATTGTATATTTAGAAAACCCCATCGTCTCAGCCCAAAATCTCCTTAAGCTGATAAGCAACTTCAGCAAAGTCTCAGGATACAAAATTAATGTGCAAAAATCACAAGCATTCTTATACACTAGTAACAGACAAGCAGAGAGCCAAATCAGGAATGAACTTCCATTCACAATTGCTTCAAAGAGAATAAAATACCTAGGAATCCAACTTACAAGGGATGTAAAGGACCTCTTCAAGGAGAACTACAAACCACTGCTCAGTGAAATCAAAGAGGACACAAACAAATGGAAGAACATACCATGCTCATGGATAGGAAGAATCAATATCGTGAAAATGGCCATACTGCCTAAGGTTATTTATAGATTCAATGCCATCCCCATCAAGCTACCAATGAGTTTCTTCACAGAATTGGAAAAAACTCCTTTAAAGTTCATATGGAACCAAAAAAGAGCCCGCATTGCCAAGACAATCCTAAGTCAAAAGGACAAAGCTGGAGGCATCACGCTACCTGACTTCAAACTATACTACAAGGCTACAGTAACCAAAACAGCATGGTACTGGTACCAAAACAGAGATATAGACCACTGGAACAGAACAGAGTCCTCAGAAATAATACCACACATCTACAGCCATCTGATCTTTGACAAACCTGACAAAAACAAGAAATGGGGAAAGGATTCCCTATTTAATAAATGGTGCTGGGAAAATTGGCTAGCCATAAGTAGAAAGCTGAAACTAGATCCTTTCCTTACTCCTTATACGAAGATTAATTCAAGATGGATTAGAGACTTAAATGTTAGGCCTAATACCATAAAAACCCTAGAAGAAAATCTAGGTAGTACCATTCAGGACATAGACATGGGCAAGGACTTCATGTCTAAAACACCAAAAGCAACGGCAGCAAAAGCCAAAATTGACAAATGGGATCTAATTGAACTAAAGAGCTTCTGCACAGCAAAAGAAACTACCATCAGGGTGAACAGGCAACCTACAGAATGGGAGAAAATTTTTGCAATCTACTCATCTGACAAAGGGCTAATTTCCAGAATCTACAAAGAACTCAAACAAATATACAAGAAAAAAACAAACAACCCCATCAAAAAGTGGGCAAAGGATATGAACAGACATTTCTCAAAAGAAGGCATTCATACAGCCAACAGACACATGAAAAAATGCTCATCATCACTGGCCATCAGAGAAATGCAAATCAAAACCACAATGAGATACCATCTCACACCAGTTAGAACGGCAATCATTAAAAAATCAGGAAACAACAGGTGTTGGAGAGGGTGTGGAGAAATAGGAACACTTTTACACTGTTGGTGGGATTGTAAACTAGTTCAACCATTATGGAAAACAGTATGGCAATTCCTCACGGATCTAGAACTAGATGTACCATATGACCCAGCCATCCCACTACTGGGTATATACCCAAAGGATTATAAATTATTCTACTACAAAGACACATGCACACATATGTTTATTGCGGCACTATTCACAATAGCAAAGACTTGGAATCAACCCAAGTGTCCATCTGTGACAGACTGGATTGAGAAAATGTGGCACATATACACCATGGAATACTATGCAGCCATAAAAAAGGATGAGTTTGCGTCCTTTGTAGGGACATGGATGCAGCTGGAAACCATCATTCTTAGCAAACAATCACAAGAAGAGAAAACCAAACACCGCATGTTCTCACTCATAGGTGGGAACTGAACAATGAGCTCACTTGGACTCAGGAAGGGGAACATCACACAATGGGGCCTATCATGGGGAGGGGGGAGGGGGGAAGGGATTGGATTGGGGAGTTATACATGATATAAATGATGAATTGATGGGTGCTGACGAGTTGATGGGTGCAGCACACCAACATGGCACAAGTATACATATGTAACAAACCTGCACGTTATGCACATGTACCCTAGAACTTAAAGTATAATAAAAAAATAATAAAAAAAAAAGAAAAAGGCGATTACAAAATAGGATGTTATACTATGACACCATCGAAAAGTCTATTTCTATGCACAGAGAAAGAACTGGAAGGCAATAAGCACAAACTATAATGGCAGTTCTCTCTCTGTGTTGAATTTGGGTCATTTTCATTGCCTTCGTTTTGCTTACCTGTCTTTTCTATGATGAACATATATTGCTTTCATGTTAATACAATAAAAGCTTGTTTTAAAAAAAAAAAAATAAAATAAATAAAAAAGAAAACACAGTGAGATATGACCACATACCCATTAGAATGGCTAAAATCATACCCATTAGAATGGCTAAAATTATAAAGGTTGGTAATACCAAGTGTTGACAAGGATATGGAACAGGTGCAACTCTATAACTCTGGTGACGGCAATCAATGTAAAATGATATAATCAAGAAAACAGTTTGGCTGTTTATTTAAAAGCTAAACATATATCCACTGTAAGATCCAGTGATTCCACTTCTGTGTATTTGCTGAAGAAAAATAACAATATGTGTCCATACAAAATTTTGTGGAGGAATATTCATGGGAATTTTATTTTTAGTAGCCCCAGATTGTAAATAACCCAAATGTCCATTAACAGGTAAAAGAATAAACAAATTATGGTATTCCCATACAGTGGAATACTACTTGTCAAAAAAACAAAACAAAATAAAACATCATACTTTTTTTGCAGAGCTAGCAGAGGTTCTATTTTGGACAAAAACAAAAAAACAAAAACAATTGAATGGTTTTGTTGCTGGAGGCACGGACAAGGGGGGTGCACCAGGGAGTAAACTCCCCTAGTGGGCTGAGGGATAGGGCTGAGCCTCAGGTGGGTCCCCTGTTCCCTGTGCTCTCCTGCACAGGGGCCTTTCTCATGGGCTCTGGGGCAGCAGCAGGATGGATAGGCTGGGAGGGGCTGCTGTGGCTGTTCACTTGAGCAGGACATCAGAGGACTCGGACACCAGCTTCCCATCACAGGTCTCGATCTTCTTCACAACCACAGCTTTGAAAACCCCAAACTATTTATACACACAACATGGATGAATATCAAAATTATGATGTTAATACAAAGAAACAAGACAAGAAAAACAGTATACATACAACTTGGTTTTATTTTTTATAAAATTCTAGAAAATCCAAACTAATCTGCAACAGAAAGCATGCCAGTGTTTTCTGCTGCCTTGCTGGGATGCGGCAGAAGTGAAAAGATGGTTGAGTTATAAAGGGCACACAGAGACTTTTGGGAGTGAAGGCTATAGTTTCCTGAGTATATACATATGTCAAAACTCATTAAATTGTACACTTCAAATATGTGTAGTTTATTGTATATCAATTATATCTCGATGAAGTCATAAGAAAAATAGAAAAGTAAAAGGATTTTCTTCTTCATGGTGTTCTAATTTCATCAAGTCAGAAAATTATTAGGAAATACTGATTTTGTTAAGTACAATGAGAATTTTGTAATATATGCCACAAAGTTGTCATAAGAAATACTTAAATCTACAAGGTTTTTCTTGTGACTGATGCTCCCTTTCATACAATGCTCTTGTCCAGTGCACAGCCTGTACCTCAGTGCATAGCAGCCTGAAATCATGTTCACAGAACCCCCTTCCCAATATTAGGAAAACCTGGAAGCAGAATTATTCATTGATAAGTTGTTTTTAATGAGCATAGATTCAGAGTAAATGATGGTGGAGAGTCTTGAGGGATATTTCATCTTGGCTTTGTAAAACCCTATTGAAGTGTCACGGTCACCCCATCAAGTTCATCTTCCTAGTGAGCAGAATGTTTCATCCCCCATCTCAGGAACCTTCTCCCCTGGACTGCCTGATAAACATGAACTAACTCTTATTATCTGATTTCCTTTTGTGTAAGTTCTACACAACCATTCCATTAGATTACAACTGTATTACAATACTTACAGTGCACTTAGCATCCAGCTTCTTCAGTTAACATCATATTCTAGTCCCACCTCTTAGAGACTAAAACTTAATCACTACGTTCAGATTTGGGAGATAACCAGATTTTCTCCACCATTTAAAGATTCTGTCAGACTGATTCATCATGTGTTCATTGTTGTATTGATTTCTTTCTCAGAAGGTCACTTTTTCCAAAGTTTTGGACCTACCTTTCTCCAACAAAAGCCAACTCTCTTAGATCCATAAGGAATGTGTTAGTTGAACTAAAGATGCAATTCTGAAACATTCCACTATGCTTATCTGAAAATGAGTTTGCGTTTGAAAAGTGACAAGGAGCGTAAACATGAAGAAGAGCAAGCTAATAAATTATATTTCTTGGAGATTCGACTAATAGAAAATTTAGCCTGTGGTTGATTATATTCCACACCCAAGCCTTGAGCACTGGCACACATTATCAGGGTGCTGTTACAGCTGTCTGGGTAAAAGGATTTGCCTGAGTATGTTCATGTTGGCACTGCTGGCGTAAAAATTAAGGGCAAAGTCACACTGATAGATAATGAGCCCTTTATCAAGGAAACTGTGTTGGACAATCTCGCTGCTCAGAAAGAATTTTTCAAAAGAAACCCCAGCCTTTGTTCCCTCCACTGGAGGGGACCCAGAGCTGTCAGTGCTGCCGACAGAACCTGGCCCCTAGCATTCAGACAAGCTCACAGAATAAAGGAGACACATACCCATCGGCCTCCCCGGTCTAGCTCCTATCGTATAGACTTTTCTCTGAATCCTGCTAAGCTCTGTGCAAAGAAACACTTTAGATCAGGCAAGGCTGTATTCTGATAATACTGATTTTTTTAAAAAAGGGTTAGAATTTTTCATTTAAACACTTAAACTCGTTGTTGGTAGATGCATCACAATGTTAACAAGGATTTCCTTTCTGTTATAAATAGAAAGCAACAACTTTCTATTTGGAAGAACGACTTTGGACAGAGTGACTATGGATAATTTAGGATGTTTTAGAAGTTATTAGATTATTTAACCACTAATGTGTTTGGAAAAGGTAGCTTATGTTTTCTGTTTTAAGAAGGGAACCATGTTTACGATGGTTTTTGTATTAAATTTTAATATTTAAAGAGGGCTTTTACAGGTTGGTTACGGTGGCTCATGCCTGTAATCTCAGCACTTTGGGAGGCTGAGGTGGGCATATTGCTTAAGTTCAGGAGTTCGAGACCAATCTGGGAACATGGTGAAACCCCATCTCTACCAAAACTACAAAAACTTAGCTGGGCATGGTGGCATGTGCCTGTGGTTCCAGCTACGTGGGAGGCTGAGGTGGGAGCATTGCTTGAGCGTAGGAAGCAGAGGTTGCATTGAGCCAAGATTTCACCTCTTCACTCCAGCCTGGATGACAGAGTGAAACCCCATCTCAAAAAAAAAAAAAAAAAAGAGGGCTTTTACATAAATTGTTTTATTTGACACACCACACACCAGCCCTGAGTGATAAGCAGAGCATGTATCATGATTTTCGTTCTATAGATGAAGAAAAAGACTTGGGAAAACTCCATGATTTGGCCTAGGTCCCACAGGTGGGAAACAACAGAACCAAATTTCCCCTTGGGTCTTCTGACTCTTAGAGCAGCATGTGCTGCCTCACTGTCTGATGATTCTTCCATTTGGGTTAATGTGCTCTGTATTCTAAATCCGTGTTGTGTCACTTCCAGGCAACTTTCAGTCCAACTTCTGTAATTATTAACTGATCTATCATTACCACAAACCGAGGAGAAATTCTGAAAGGGTCCAAAAAGACTTTGGGATAATTGACACAGAGTTTCAGACCTTTGGGATCACCTAATCTGTCTACTTCAGGAATATTGAACTATAGAATTGGCAAGTGCTGCATACATCTAGTTTAACTGCTTTTCAGATAAGAAAACCAAGACCCAGGGAAGCTAGATAATTATCCCTATAATACAAAGTTAGTTAATGCTTCAAGTCACACAGCTAGTTAGTGACAGAACGATGACAAGAACCTAAGTCTAAATCCAGGTCCATGGTATACACCTGTAGTCCCAGCTACTTGGGAGGCTGAGGCAGGAGGATGGCTTGAGGTAGGAGTTCAAGGCTTCAGTGAGCTATGATTGTACCACTGCACTCTAGCCTGACAGAGTGAGACCCTGTCTCTGAATATATATATATATATAAATATATATATAGTTAAATAAAAAATAAATCCAGGGCCTGGCGCGGTGGCTCATGCCTGTAATCCCAGCACTTTGGAAGGTCAAGGCAGGCAATCACAAGGTCAGGAGTTCGAGACCAGCCTGGCCAATATGGTGAAACTCCATCTCTACTAAAAAATACAAAAAAATTAGCCAGGCGTAGTGACACATGCCTATAATTGCAGCTACTCGGGAGGCTAAGGCAGGAGAATTGCTTGAACCCGGGAGGCAGAGGTTGCAGTGAGCTGCGATTGCGTCACTGCACTCCAGCCTGGGCGACAGAGCGAGACTCTGTCTTGAAAAAAATAATAATAAATAAATCCAGGCCTCATTGTTCTAGCCCATGGCCTCACTGTTATCATTCCAGCTTAGCTAATGCCTGGGAAATACTTGCCAAATATGACAGGCACCATTGACTTATTGAAGAAAAGATTTATGACTTGTATACATGATTACAGGACTGTCAACAATACCCTTGTAAAAGATTAATAATCTTGTACAAAATTTGGGCACCACGCCACATGAAAAACAGGAGGAACCAGGCAGGTTGATGTTGCAATCTAAGGCAAAACTCACTTAAACCTGAAATGCTATAAAATACTCTATCACATAATTTTACCACACAACTGTGGCAGAGGAGTTGGCAATTACTGCTCTTTTTTCAGTCACTGAATTTGGAAGGAAAAGAGAATACACATCTGTTCCTAAGCCCTTTACCTGTCCAGGAATGTTTGCACACACCCTCATTTCCACCACCATCACCATCTCCTTTATCCAATCCACACTGAGTCCCATTAAAATGATATCTTAATATTTCCCTAATTCCCTTACCAATTTCCATGTAATACTATAAACCTAGTATTACTACATACTAAGTAGCCAAAACCAGCCAGTCACAGTGGCTCACACCTGTAATCCTAGCACTTTGGGAGGCCGAGGTGGGTGGATCACCTGAGATCAGGAGTTTGAGACCAGCCTGGCCACCATGGCGAAACCCTGTCTCTACTAAAAATACAAAAACTAGCCAGGCATGGTGGTGGGTGCCTATAATCCCAGCTACTCGGGAGGCTGAGGCAGGAGAATCGCTTGAAACTGGCGGGTATGGAGGTTACAGTGAGCCGAGATCGCACCACTTCACTCCAGCCTGGGTGAAAGAGTGAAACTCCGTCTCAAAACATGATAATACCAATAATAATAATAAATAAATAAATATCCAGAATCTAGTGTTCTCCCTAACATGAGGCTCAGTACTTCAGCAGAGGTGACTTCTCCAAGTTTTTCTTTTTCATACTTTCTGTTTTTTTGTTTTTTTTTTTGAGACGGAGTCTCGCTCTGTCGCCCAGGCTGGAGTGCAGTGGCTGGATCTCAACTCACTGCAAGCTCCGCCTCCTGGGTTCATGCCATTCTCCTGCCTCAGCCTCCCGAGTAGCTGGGACTACAGGCGCCCGCCACCTCACCCGGCTAGTTTTTTGTATTTTTCAGTAGAGATGGGGTTTCATCGTGTTAGCCAGGATGGTCTCGATCTCCTGACCTCGTGATCCGCCCGTCTGGGCCTCCCAGAGTGCTGGGATTACAGGCTTGAGCCGCCGCGCCCAGCCCTTTTTCATACTTTCTTCAGAAACGTCTTGGCTTATCAACAAGTTACCTTGCAGAAGGCTGCAAGATCATTTGGCTTTAGAGTCAAAGTAACACCATGCATGTGACCACTAGAGTCAATAGTTTGAGGCGGGCCAAGTTTATGTGTTTTTGCTCTGGTAAAAAGGTTTGACAGTATCTATGATCACAGGTAGAAAGTTCACGAATAGAGAAGTGCTTTAACATAGAAATTCATTTAGTCTCCACAAACAACCTGTGAAGTAGGTGTTTTACAGATGAGAAAATTGTGGCACAAAGAGATTAGTAAGCAGATAGAACTAAGCTTTGAACTCAAGCAAATTGGCTCTAGACAGCATCCTCTAAACCTGGGGTCTGTAAACTATACCCTGCAGGCCAACTGTGGCCCGCCACCTGTCTTTTAAATGACTTTTGAAGTTGTCTGTGGCTGCTTTCCTGCTACCATGACAGAACTGAGTAATTGCAACAAAAGCTGTATGACCCACAAAGCCTAAAATATTTACTATCTGGTTCTTTACAGAAAAGGTTTGCTGACTCTTGCAGTAAATTATACTGGAGAATAATAGGGACTGTCCTTCTCCCACTTTAAAAAATACAAATGCAGAGCAGGTGTGGTGGCTCATGCCTGTAACCCCAGCACGTTGGGAGGCTGAAGCAGGTGGATCACCTGAGCTCAGGAGTTCAAGACCAGCCCGGACAACGTGGCAAAACCCCATCTCTACAAAAAATACAAAAATTCTCTAGGTACAGTGATGGACTACAGTGAATGAGAGGAGCAGGCCAGGAACAGGACTCGATTCTGCAACCCACAGATCTGTTATATTTCATTTTCAAGTTTCAATTAGTAACATGGCAGGGATTTGTTGAAAATGAGTTACGAGCAAAACTGGAAAGAATGATAGGTACCATCCAGCAGATGAAGAATGAAGTTAAAGTTAAGTACACAGGGGCCAAAAGGAAGGAAACAGAGACTGTGCTGATAACTGGGGTACAACCTTCCCCAAGACAAACTATATCTGCTTCACAGCTTCATCAAGGGCCAGCCCTGGCAGGGCCACTCAAACCTGCTTGGTCTCCTAGTCTCTGACTTCTGTTTACTCTAATGTGCATTGCCTACTGGACACTTAAGAATGGATTATTTTATAAATGTCATTAGCCATATATATGTTCAGTCCTAACTAGATTATAAATTCCTTGAGGGAAAATCTGTAAGTCATGACCACATGGGGTAGAGAGTCTGTCTCTCTTTCCTGCAGGAGAAGGCTGTACACTGGGAAGTCAGAAGGGAAGTGTTGGCCTGATTATTTCCTTACATTTTTCAATGTCCTTCCATAAGAAGGCTCATAAGAGATCTTCATTTGTGATCATTTTCATCACCAGTAATGTGCATAGCCCTCATTTCATCTTAGAGCTTCAAAAGAATACATGTTGAGACCAGCTTCTTTATGACTTGTCATCTCACATGTTCTCCTTTATTTCTAAAGGAACAAAGTACATATTCTCCCAAACACAATTGAAAGTTCAACTCCTGCTATTTCTTTTAGAGCTTTGGAGAGTCTTAGTGTTAATCAAATGAAAATGAAAAGAACTAGAATTTGTTACATAATTTTCCATCTACAGAAATGCAAATGATATTTAAAATTAGGATAATTTCAGAACTAGTGCATTGCTTTTGTTGAAAGAATCAGTTCAAACATCATAGTTCAAATCGTAGACAAATGCAAATCTCTTGGCATACATCATTATCAAATATAAAATTTTCAAAATTTTGGAAATTTCAGGTGCCTTAATAATAATTAAAAAAAAAAAAAACGCTATTTCAGGGAGATGAAATATTTTGCATAACTATCAGCCTTTTTAGGATTGTCTTCAGTTAGGTCTTGAGGATCACATATGTAAATTTATTCAGCTGGGATGTAATGGCAAACTTGCATGTTTTGCTCAGCCCCTGCTTTTTTGGGGCTTGCAAATCAAATCCTAAAGGAATCCCCCCAGACTATCAAGAGGAGTATCCATTTTGGCCACAGTTCAGTAGCATATACGAATCAAAGTGAGATAGTCACAGCTTTTTCCCCAGCTCCGACTTCCTGACTACAGTTGATGGTCTGGAGAAGGACAGCTAGTCTACTTGAGTTTCTACCCCAGGATTTTAGATTTTGTACTGAAAGAGTTAAGATTGTTTTCCTCTGATGTCTGAGCTCTAGGGCTTAAACCTCAAGAGCTGTTACTTGTCATATTTTTGTTCATGTTAAGAAGAAAAGTGATGGGAGCTAGTTTCTGAGAACAGAGAAAGAAAAACAAAGGAGATGCGCAAGAGAAGAAGAGCTGGGGAGAGGCAACTGTGAAGTCATGAGTTCATGGGTCTAGCTTTTCCTGAACTCTAGCCACAGATTTATTCTTATATTCCATAAGATACCTTTATATTCTTATAATAATGTTCTTTTTATTTAAACTAATTGGAGTGTGGTTTCTGTTACTTGGCATTAAATATCTTAAGAAATACATAATAGACTGGGTGTGGTGGCTCATGCCTGTAATCCCAGCACTTTGTGAGGCTGAGACGGAAGGATCACCTGAGGTCAGGCATTTAAGACCAGCCTGGCCAACAGGGTGAAACCCTGTCCCCACTAAAAATACAAAAAATTAGCCAGGGGTCGTGGCGAGTGCCTGTAATCCCAGCTACTCGGGAGGCTGAGGCAGGAGAATCACTTGAACCGAGGAGACGGAGGTTGCATTGAGCTGAGATCACACCACTGCATTCCAGTCCAGGTGACAGAGTGAGACTCTCTCAAAAAAAAACAAAAAACAAAAACAAAAACAAAACATAATATCAAAAATTTTAAAGAGAAGATGAAATAAATAGTTTTGCTAAGAAAGTAGTTATACTTTATGAGAATTTTATTTTCTTATCAGTAAGCTTCTTCAAGTTACAATTGAGAGTTGATTAAGTAGGCCAATGACATGGACTTAACATGTTTAATAGTTCAAGATTGAGTGAATTCAAAGGTATTTTTATTGCTGCTGTTGTGGTTACTGTTGCTGTTGTTTGTTTTAATGAATAATCCATAGCAAGGACTGGTAAATGAAGTATGGATGACCTACAGAAAAGAGAGGCAAAGAACATGCATGACAAAATGAAAGCAAACCTCACATGCCCAAATGAAAACCCACCCTCACTCTAAACATTTCTGGTTCTAGTCCTTGTCCCTGTCTCAACAAATTGCACAATTATCCATCTTATTGTGTGAGCAGAACCCTGGTAGTCATTCACTCTCTTTTTTCCCTCTATAGAATCCATCATTTCATCATTCTGCCAGTCTCAGTGGTTTAACCAACTAGAAATCTTGTAAATATATGTATGTTTTTCATCTCCATTGATGCCACCCTAATCCACACCTGCATCATTTATCAATAGTAGTCACTGGCCAGGCACAGTGGCTCATGTCTACAATCCCAGCACTTTGGGAGGCTGAAGCAGGTGGATCACCTGAGGTCAGGAGTTCGAGACCAGCCTGGTCAACATGGCGAAACCCTATCTCTCCTAAAAATGTGAAACTAGCCACGCATAGTGGCAGGCGCCTGTAATCCCAGCTACTCGGGAGGCTGAGGTAGGAGAATCGCTTGGACTTAGGAGGCAGAGGTTGCAGTGAGCCAAGATCGTGAGATTGCACTCCAAACTGGATGACAAGAGTGAGACTCCATCTCAAAAATAAGTAAATAAATAAATAAATAAATAAATAAATAAATAAATAAATAGTTGTCACTGAAGTGGTCTCCTTTTTGAACTCTCAATCACTAGCATTGGTAACTCTATGGTTCTAGCCAGAGGATGCTTTTTGAAATGTAAATCTGGAGATGGCTTCCAACTCCCTCTAAACATTCATAGCATACATATTATCTTCAAACATTTTAGTGACTTCCCATTGCTATAGGTCGATGATTCTCACCCTTGTTATCACAATAAAATCACCTGGAACCTTTTTAAAAAAAATACTTATGCCTGGTTCTCACTTCCAGAAATTTGGATTTGATGGTTCTGGAATGGGATTCTTTAATCAGTATTTTAAAATGCTTCCTAGGTGCTTCTGACATGTAGCCGAAGTTGAAAATAACTGCTCTAGGCATACAGGCCAGAATCCTGATCACAAGCTTACACAATCTTGCCCCCGCTTACTTCTCTTTGCTCGTCACATATCACACCCCCATCCTCTGTTCTCCAGCCATGCTGGTCTTCTTTCAGTTCCTCAAAATCACCACACTCCTTCCTGCTGCTGACTGAGCTTCTGAGCATGTTTTTCCTGTGGAGCACGTCCCTGCTTCTTCCGATCTCAGCTCTGCACCACTTCCTTAGGGAAGCCTTCCTTGACCTCCCTGACTAGGTCAATTCCTGGTCCTGGGGTCGTCAAACTCTGCACCTTTCCCTTGTAGCATTTGTCACAGTATAGTTTTATATTTATATGTAACTCTTTGAATAATGTTTGTCTTCCCCACTAGACTATAAACTCCGTGAGGGCAGGGACCATGTTGCCCCTTTGATCTCCACTGTTAATCTCTGCTCCCTAGTCTACATTAGGAATGAAGGAGACTCTATGTGTTGAGTGATCAAGTGAGTGGTTGGTGAGGGGGAGGGTAATGATTACTGAGTGTATTACCGAGGGTAGCCCAGCTGGTTGTGGAATTAAAATTTAGCACCGGCCAGGCATGGTAGCTCACGCCTGTAATCCCAGCACTTTGGGAAGCCAAGGCAGGTGGATCACCTGAGGTCAGGAGTTTGGGACTAGCCTGGTAAACATGGAGAAATCCTGTCTCTCCTAAAAATACAAAAATTAACCAAGCTTGATGGCCTGCACTTGTAATCCCAGCTACTCGGGAGCGTGAGGCAGGAGAATTGCTTGAACGTGCCGGGAGCGGAGGTTGCAGTGAGCCGAGATTGTGCCACTTTACTCCAACCTGGACGAAAGAGTGAAACTTGGTTAAAAGAAAAGAAAAGAAAAGAAAAGAAAAGAAAAGAAAAGAAAAGAAAGAAAGAAAGAAAGAGAGAGAGAGAGAGAGAGAGAGAAAGGAAGGAAGGAAGGAAGGAAGGAAGGAAGGAAGGAAGGAAGGAAG
>NC_045437.1:50878912-50900124 GCF_002776525.5 Piliocolobus tephrosceles
AAGGAAGGAAGGAAGGAAGGAAGGAAGGAAGGAAGGAAGGAAGGAAGGAAGGAAGGAAGGAATCAGCACCAAGATGTTTATTACAAAACCAACAAAAATGTTAAAGGGAAACCCAAGTCTTGAGTGGAATGGACAGTACAAAACTCTAAGGAACATATGGTTGATGGTTAGGGGAAAGGGTAGGAAAAGGCTCTGGAGAGTGGAAGATCTGAAGGAGAGGCCTTTGACCCAACTGGATCTGGTCTTCCATTTATCCCCCATAGTATTCTACCTGATACTCAGGGGGTATGGCCTGAAAGCAGAAAAGAACTTTTGCCCCGTATTCCTATAGGACTTGGCAGTGCAAGGCAGCACCCCTATGGGATCACTGGGCCAGGCTGTATATTTGTTTGGGTGGCAGAGAGAGGACTCACCCCAACAAAGAGACACCTAGTTTGGTGGTTAGCCTTGGAACCACACTCCCTGCTTTCAAATCAAAGTGATCTTAGGACAAGTTACTTATGTTCTCTATGTTTCTGTTTTCAAATTCTAGCATGGAGATAATAACAATACCTACCTCACTGCATATCTAAAGATTAGATGGATATAGTCTTTGGTGTAGCAATTAAAAATTTAATGAATTCTATCTAAAACAAGCACAAAGATCCTTCTTCAACCATTGTTTTTATAGTTTTATTTCTACTCTAAGAACTCTGCCATGTTTTCCCTTTTGCTTCTGTGTTGCTAGAGCTACAGTTGGAGCCCGGGTAATTGCATGCTATTAACCTCAACAGCACACAGCCTCCACTGTGCAAGCCAAACTTGCTACCATCCATGAGTAAAGGCTACTGGTTTCTGAATAAGACCAAAGTGAAGCACATTTATGATTCCTGAATTTCATATAAATCATAATTGTACAGGTGATTTGCCTTCGAGCTGCAAATACCAAAATGTGATTGATGTCTGAGAATGTCTGTGAAGCTTTGCTGTAACTCCAAGCCCTGTAATACCTCTAATGACAAGTCTGTTAATTCATGAGGTGAAGACGGAGAGCTCGCACCAGCATTCCTTCCTAGGATGGTCACAGAATCAATAATGTTACATAGAACATCCTCCCTTTGGTTTCATGTTATGAGTGTACATTGTAGTCCCATACAGGGATAGGGATAAGGGAAAATGGGGCAGGGATAAGAGGGGCATCCCACTTATTTGCATGCCCCAAAATGAAATGGTCTGAGCAAAGAGTAAAACCTAAGGAGAACTGGATACACCATACATACTTGGTAAAACAGAATTAACCAGAAAATCATTTCTATTACAAACACACAAATTGTATGAAATTTCAATTTGACTAGTGCTCAAAGGAAAAGGAGTGTGATAGTTAACTTTATATATTGACTTGACTGGGCCATGGAGTGCCCAGGTATTTGGCCAAAGATTATTCTGGGTATTTCTATGAGGGTTCTTTTGGATGAGATTAACATTTGAATCAGTTGACTCAGTAAAGTAGATTGCCCTCCCTAATGTGGATGGGCCTCATCCAGTTGGTTGAAGGCTGAATACAGCAAAAAGGCTGGTGCTACCATGTGTAAGAGGGAATTTCCTTTTGGCTAACTACCTAGAGTTAGAACATTAGTTGTTTTTCCCCCACTGTATTCAGGCTCTAACAGAAACATTGACTCTTCCTGGGTCTTCAGACTGCCAGCATTTAGACTAGACACACCATCAGCTCTCCTGGTTCTCAGACTTTGGACTCAGACTGGAACTATACCATCAGGTATCCTGGATCTCTAGCTTGCTCACTGCAGCTCTTGTAATGTGCCAGCTTTCATAATCACATGAGTCAATTCCTTAAAATAACTTTCTTGCCCCCCCTACACACACACACACACACACACCACACACACCACACACCCCACACACACACCACACATATACACACACACACACACCACACACACACACCACACACATACCACACACACACACACCACACACACACCACACACACACACCACACACCACACACATACCATACACACACACACCACACACACACACACACCACACACACACACACACACACACACACATCCTATTGGTTCTGTTTCTCTGGAGAACCCTAATACAAGGAGCTTAGAAAGTTTTTCTGCCTTAGTAAATGCAGTAGGTTAAATGTTATTAAACTTTTTTTTTTTGGTAATGAAGACTCAGTCTTCTGGAGAAATACTAAACATTGTGAACCTGAGTCATTCCCCATACAATGGTGTTGGGAAAAGAAGTGGAATTAACATGTACTGAGGGCTCACTATAAGCCGGACATTCACACAAACATCAATTCAATGAATTGACTTAAAGAAATGTTGACTGACCTAAGAAATTAGTTCCATATACTAGGTGTATTATTCGCCTTTCCTAATAAATATGAAATTTTCTAAACTGAAAAAGTCTTGAATATGGTCCTGATACAAGCTAAGGAAACAGCCTTCTTTAGCTAAGGGAAGCCTGGCCAACTTCAAAGGAGAAGGTGTGATTTCTTTCCTTTTGTTAATCAACTGGGTGATCACTTTAAAAATACTATCCTTCCTGACAAAACTGCGTCATTGTGATGCAAAATAGATGACTTGGCATTTTGCATTCCTGACCCCAAAGGGCTGGAACGATGTCTTACATCACAGTATGATGGGCCGCCCTCTGGAAATACAATGGATCACTGTTACAGGTTTAGGCAGGCTCAGGGACATCTCCATTTCCTCAGAGGCTTTTTGTAAATCACAGGAAGCCTTCTAGACTCATCACTGCCCCAGACATAGAAACTACAAGATCTTATTGCAAGGCATGAAGAGGGTCAGGAAGTTAGTTTTTTTGACCTATATCTGAAGAGAGCAACTTGGAGTCCCATGGCCTCCTGGTGAGATCTTTCTGGGTCTTTTCTTTATCTGCCTGATGGAATAAACAGAAAGGTCAGGGAGGAAAAGAATTCTTGCTGAGATCAACAGGTTGGCAGAAGTATCACTTCCCTCACCCTCATGTATAAAAATGACTTAACTCCCACAATGTCCCTGCAATTTTTGATAAAGTCATAACCCCAAATAGTGAGAAAACAATATTTTGTTATGGACGAGAAACAATGCCTGGAATTGCTTTTGATAGCAAAAACTGCAAATACTTTGCACCAACATAATACAACTAGAGACCATACCTTTATCACTTGGTTAGGTCACTTAACTTCTCTGGGCTTCCGCTATGAAACTGGGGTGGGGTGAGTGGGGTTGGGAGGTACAAGGTAAAGGGTGGGACTACAGGATTACTGAGACTCCTTTACCTTGGAGAAAAACCAAGGTTTTCTATTATCTATATGTATATATATATAGTGGTATTATCAGCATGATAAGCCATCTAACTTATCAAAAGAAAAATTTGGCAGCCACAAAATCCCTCCTTCATGTGGATGGCAGGAGTTCATAGCTTATCAGCCTTTGGTTCAGTTTAACAAATATTTGGCTGCATTTGATGTAACACATACCCTGTGCTAGGTTCTGGAAGCACAAAATGACCTCAGAAACTTCTGGGGTCTTTAGCTAAAGAGAATACACACTGAGTTGTTTGTGAAGGAAAACACAAAAGCACCTGTATGGCAGTTTAAAAATGTATCTGCAAATCATTTGATACTCCTCCCATCTAGAGGGGTCCAATCTTAGTGATTCTATTGGAACCAATTGAACCTCATAGTGATGCTGTGTGATCTCTGAGGCCGGTTGGAAAAAGCCCTTGTCTGATTCTCTTGGGCCTTTCTGGAGAAAGTCTTCCGCCATGTAGGAAGTCTGATTACCCTGAGACAGCCATGCTGGTGTAGACACTCTTGTTAGCCTCTGCCAAGCTCACAGCAGACATCTCAACTGCTGGACCTATGGCAGATCTGGGCGTCAACTGCTGGACCTATGACAGTTGATCCTTGTGTCACTGGAGCCCCAGTCAACATCTGACTGCAACTGCATGAGAGAAACTTAGCCTGGGCTGAGTACTTCCTGAATTCCCAGAAAACCGTGAACAAGATAAAATGATGGTTTTAAGCTACTGGTTTGGGGGAGTAATTTATTACGTAGTAATTGTTAACCAGTACAACATCTTCAGTGATATTATTCTTAAGATAACTCATTCAGGCCCTGCATGGTGACTCACGCCTGTAATACCAGCACTTTGGGAGGCCGAGGAGGGTGGATCACTTGAGGTCTGGAGTTCAAGATCAGCCTGGCAAACACGGTGAAATCCCATCTCTACTAAAAATACAAAAATTAGCCAGGTGTGGTGGCAGGCGTCTTATAATCCCAGCTACTTGGGAGGCTGAGGCAGAAGAATTGCTTAAACCTGGGAGACAGAGGTTGCCGTGAGCTGAGATCACGCCACTGCACTTCAGCCTGGGCAACAGAGTGAGACATTGTCTCAAAAAAAAAAAGATAAGTCATCCAGAATCAAAGTTAATATAGAAACATTTATATTTAATTATTTTCCCCAATGGTTATAGACTATGCTCGAGAAAGATAACAATGGTGTAATTGACCTAAGCACCTCATAAACGGGATCATGCAATGTTTAAAATGACTTTTTTTTTTTTTAAGTATAGCCTTGAAAATAGCTTAAGTTTCTTCAAACTAGAAATATATTCATGGAACATGAGTTTTCTGAAAAAACAACATTCAATTTAAGAAAAATAAAACCAAGTTGACTCTTTAAATAACAGCTACAGTTGTATTATTTCACATTATCAGTGCTTTTCAGGACAACTGAGTTTTTTGGTTTTGTTTGGAAAAAAAAAAGTTATCCTGAGTCTTTATTTACTCTAACCACAGTGAAACACATTCTGGTCTAGTGATCAGAGGAAAAATATAGGAAGATAAGAACAGACTCCTGCCCTCTACCCCTCCGGCCAGATTGTGTGGCACATGTTCCTCCCATGTTAAATTCATAGAGATTTTCAATACTATAAGAATTCAAGGGCTCTATTCAATTAAAGGGTGGAGCATGAATCATTTCCCATTAAGAATAGCAGCTTCATGACTCTACGGACAGAGCACTTATCTGAAGATGCAGGCTCCAGTCACTGCAGAAAATGTACTCTAGCAGGTGACAATTTAAGGGCCTACCTGAGAAAGCAGCTAAAATTGCCTGTTTATTTTGGTTTTTCTCTTTGCTAACTTGTAATTTCAGCCCTGACCAATCTTAAGAGTCACTGTGACCCCCTCAGGGCAGAGTTTGCACGAAGTCCCCCTCCCATAGTACAAGGCGAGCCACTTACGGGGCAGGAGGCAGGGAGGGGTCCAGTCCCCATGATAGGGCTTGGGGGGATGTAGTTGCCCCTTCCCTCTCCCAGTCTCTTGCTCTTCGAAAAAATGATCTTAAACTCAAAAAAAAAAAAAAGAAAGAAAGAAAGAGAAAGGAAGGAAGGGAGGGAGGATGGAAGGAAGGAAGGAAGGAAGGAAGGAAGGAAGGAAGGAAGGAAGGAAGGAAGGAAGGAAGGAAGGAAGGAAGGAAAAGAAAGAAGTAGTCAAAGTCACTGTGTAGGTTGGGGAGGCTGCAAATGGGTTAAGAAAAATCAGCGTGGGAATTAAAAACACTAAATTAGCTTTGCAAATATGATACTTTTCAAAATCACTTAAACCTGCTTTTAGAAAGAAAGGTTAATCTTTAACATTTGCATTCACCATGGCCACATGTGCCTGTGCTACTGCCTGCCTTTTGCCATCTTAATTGCAATACTCACACACAAGTAGGGTAAGTGAATGTGTGTAGGTGGGGGTTGGGAGGTAGGTCTAAGCAAATAAACATAAAACTCACTCAGTGTACTTTTGGGTTTGACATTAATGAATGGAACAAGTGGGGAGATACTATTTTCATGACTGCACTAACTACATGTGGTATGTAGTCCATTTGAAAAAAAGACAAATAGGCTGGGCGCGATGGCTCACACCTGTAATGCCAGCACTTTGGGAGGTCAAGGCGGGTGGATCACCTGAGGTCAGCAGTTTGAGACCAGTTTGGCCAACATGGTGCAACCCCGTCTCTACTAAAAATATAAAAATTAGCTGGGCCTGGTGGCAGGCACCTATAATCCCAGCTACTCGGGAGGCTGAGGCAGGAGAATCACTTGAACCCAGGAGCCAGAGGTTGCAGTGAGCTGAGCTGGTGCCATTGCACTCTAGCCTGGGCAACAAGAGCGAAATTCCATCTCAGAAAGAAAGAAAGAAAGAAAGAAAAAGAAAGAAAGAAAGAAAGAAAGAGAAAGAAAGAGAAAGAGAAAGAAAAGACATATTAGGTGTTATCTAGACAACAAATTCACAGTTCAGTTTCTTTACATGGTGAGTCTTTTTTTTTGAAAAATGCTTAAAATATCAAATTTTTTGAAATATGCTTAAAATATCAAATATTTGCCATATATCAAACTTTTAAAGGAATATCTCTTATTACAAAAACAAGGACAAGTCTGTATCCAATAACATTGGTTCCCAAGCCTATGAAAAACAGACATTTTAAAATACACTTGCCTTTTTATAAAAAAATTAATGACGCCGGGCCCGGTGGCTCACGCCTGTAATCCCAGCCCTTTGGGAGGCGAGGCGGGTGGATCACAAGGTCAGGAAATCGAGACCATCCTGGCTAACACGGTGAAACCCCGTGTCTACTAAAACTACAAAAAATTAGCTGGGCATGGTAGTGGGCGCCTGTAGTCCCAGCTACTCCGGAGGCTGAGGCAGGAGAATGGCATGAACCCGGGAGGCGGAGCTTACAGTGAGCCGAGATCGCGCCACTGCACTCCAGTTGGAGACACAGCGAGACTCCGTCTCAAAAAAAAAAAAAAAAAAAAAATTAATGAAACTGTTAAAATTTCTCCCATTATGTCTCGTTTTCCCCTATGTTTGTAAGGTCTTATTCTTCTTTACTTGGCTCCAAGTTCCCTTCCTCTCTGAGATCTGGGGATGTTCTTGTGAATCCTGGTCTCTCCAGGGCTGGGCCCTCACTGACTTCACTCACTTCTCTGCATGCAATTCCAAAACTGTGCTGAAACCACTTGCTTATATCCTGTCTTCCCCATTAGACTGTGAACTCCAAGGGACCAAGGCCTGTGACTTATTTAATCATCTCTATGTTTCTATGTCCATTGTATAGTCCTGTATGCAACAGGTGCTCAAGCAATGCCGAGTGTCTTGCCATTGGACCTGTTGGCTGTCACATCGTTAGCTGTGCATTTCTAATATGCAATATGTCTCTTTACTTTAACCCTTGTGATTTTCCACTGGATTCTTTTGAGTTTTGATTCTGACGTTCTTTTTTTTTTTTTTTGATACAGAGTCTTGCTCTGTCACCCAGGCTGGAGTACAGTGGCTCACTGCAACTTCCGCCTCCTGGCAATACTCACGCCTCAGCCACCCAGCCACCGGAGTAGCTGGGATTACAAGCACGCACCACCATACCTGGTTAATTTTTGTATTTTTAGTGGAGATGGGGTTTTGCCATGTTGGCCAGGCTGGTCTCCAAACCCTGGCCTCAAGTGATCCCCACCCCATCCCCTCCACACCACCTCTGCCTCCCAGAGTGCTGGGATTACGGGGCATGAGCCATCACATCCGGCCTAATTCTGAGGTTCTTAATTAAGAAACAGAGATCACGTCAGCTGATGCGAGGCTTACAGAAATTGGTGTATTTGTGTGTGTGTGCATGTGTGTATGTGTGTTTATGTCTGTGTGTGGGTGGGTGGGCTGAGCATTGTCTCCCTTTCTCTTGCTTTGCTCCTAACGTCCACAGCCCACCCTCACACTCTTATTTTCATTCCTTCTCATTCTCTTTTTGGAGCATATCTGAAGGTGAGAAAACTTCATTGTACTACTATGTTTGTACTTGCCAAATACTATGCTGAATCCAGCTGCAATTCTTAAATGATCCTGAAGAAAGTAGTATATATCTAGTGCAAAATACATTTCCTTGTAATCTCTAACTATAACCATCCTCTTCCAGTTTCTAAGCATGGCACGATGTAAACAAAACTGTCTGAACTTTTTCTGACATAAAGAAACATAGCCTAGAAATATTCCAAAGTCAGTACAAATCATCCTTTTAAGAATATCTAATGGCATGGGGAATGGTAACAAGAAGGGGGGGGGGTGCGGGGAAAGGCATGGTATAAAGCTAAGTAGGATTGAATTCCATTTAGCTATGTTCATTTTTTTCTTTTTCTTTCTGTGTGTGCACGTGTGTATGTAAAGATTGAAAGGTAATACATAAGAATATAAGCAAGTGTTAATTGAAATCATGGGACTTATAATTACTTTCTTCATTATACTTCTTTTCTGCATCTTCTCAATTTACCAAATTATGATGTACTTTTTTAAACCAGAAAAACACACACACACACACACACACACACACAAACCCTGAAAAATCTGAAAACGAAATAGAGTGAGACATTTAAAAGGAAATCTATTTTATGTGTTGTAGCCTGGGAAAGAAAGAGAGCAAAGGGACTCTTTTCAGTGTAATTTTTTAAATGAAACATTGTTTTGAAATTTGCAAGAGTAGAATAGTGTATTGAGGTTCCATTGGCTTAACCAATCAACCACACTGCCATCATCATTTCGTTTATTTCCCCCTCCCCATTTTTTCTTCCAAGCAGTTTTGGGTTTTTTTTTGTTTGTTTGTTTTTAAGGATGCCAGTTATGCCTTAATTCGGTCGGATATATTTTATGTAATTCGCCTTTTGTTTGTTTGTTTTCTCTCAGGATACTTTAGAAAGCCTCAAAGCTAACGTGACAGCATCTTGGTTCTGCAAGAACCTGTCGTTCAACCCAACGCCCCCCCGCCCCGCAACCAAATATCCTATTGAAGTCTCCGTGAGCAAACATCTATCAATAGAAAAGCGATATGGTATTTACTCAACTTTTCTTGTGTCCCTTGGGTCGGAGAACAGACATCAGTGTCTAGGAGAAAGCCCGGCCTCGCCAGGCCGGGGCAGGCCAAGCTGCCCCATTGTGATTCAAGATTCGGGGTGTAAACAAATGCAGTGTTTAACAATCGCCAGTTTGCTTTTAATGTTTTATAGCCGTGACTGGGGCTCAGGAAGAACACAGTAGTGTCTTCTTCACTGGAGCTGAAGTCGAGGCTTTATGTCGGATTTGGGCAAGCGGCACTGGCAGCTGCAAGCCCTCAATGGGCGCTTTCTAGTCGCAGAGCGGGCCGCCGCCGCGTTGCTGGGAGCCCGGGCCGGAGCCGCTCTGGAGGGAGCGCAGCGGGGGCAGGAGGAAGCGGGGCTGCCCAGCCCGGGCCAGGCCCCCATCTCCCGTCTCCGTGACAGGTGCTGCGGAACAAGGAGAAAAGGGAGCCCTCCCCGCCTGCTCCCAAGCCCGGGCTCCGTGTCTGACACTAACTGTCGTGTTTTTTATTGCCTTTTTGTTTCAGGAATACAGGGCATTGGCAGGCAGAGATGTACCCTGTGGCTTGGGCTTTCTCTGCAAGGCCAGTGGGGATGAAACCAGTAACAAAGACCCTGACTTTGCTTAATGACCAAGACTCACTTAGATAACAAACTGGCGCTGCTGTTGGCAGAGAGCCTTCTAGATGCTCGGTGCAGTGTGGCCTGTTAAAGTGGGAAGGAGGATTTGAAGGAAAGAGCTGTTTAAGTCATATTTTCTTACAGTCAAAGGAGATGATCTTCTCTTGGTTTGGACTGATCATTATTTGTTACTGTTTATTATTAATCGTGATTTACTGAGAAGTTTTATGTTCCAGGTACCGAATCATATACTATTCACTCACTACAATCCTGCAAAGCTTTGTTGTTGATTTTCTTTTTTCAATAAAAGAGAAAATTGAGTTTCAGGGAGGTTAAGTAATGTGTCCAACGTTATTACACAGCTTATAAATGGTACACCCGAAATCCAATCTTGGTATGGCTATAAAATAACTTTTACTCTTTCCATGAGGAACATATACCTTATATGTTCCTTATGCTTTATACATTTCAAATTGAAGGTGCCAGGTGGCTGTGGCTTAGAACAGGTGATTTGGCCATGGGAAAACAGAGTAAATTAATAATTCACATACGCTATAATATCTGCTCTAACTGAGCTTTTCACTGCAGAGAATTTTTAGGAAAAATTCAGTTAAGGTAAAATCATTAGGCAGAGTTGAAAAGTCTCCCTTCCCAACATGTAAAGAATAAGAAAAAACCCTAGCCTGGGCTTCGTGAGCCTATGCAAAAATGTGTTATGCCGTTTCCCAACATGTAAAGAAAAATCCCTAGCCTGGACTTCGTGAGCCTATGCAAAAATGTGTAATGACATCAGGCCATTGTCATTATTATTTTAAAAAATTGCTTATTCATTAAAAAAATTGTTTTAGGCCAGGTGCTGTGGCTTACGCCTGTAATCCCAGCACTTTGAGGCCAAGGCGGGTGGATCACCTGAGATCAGGAGTTCAAGAGTAGACTGGCCAACATGGTGAAAACCCATCTCTATTAAAAACACAAAAATTAGTCTGGCGTGGTGGCGGGTACCTGTAATCCCAGCTACTTGGGAGGCTGAGAAAGGAGAATTGCTTGAACCCTGGTGGGGTGGAGTGGTGTGGCGTAGCTTGCAGTGAGCCGAGATCATGCCACTTCACTCCAGCCTTGACGAAAGTGTGAAACAGAACAGTTTGAGATTTAAAGAATAATTGAGGATACTAAAGGGTTCCCATGAACCCTCCAGCCAGTTTTGCCTATTATTGACATCTTACATTAATAATGAAGTTTTTATAATTATTGAAGCAACATTGACATGTTATTATTAGCTAAACATCATGATTATTCAGATTTTCTTAGTTCTTACCTAATTCCTTTTTCCACTCCAGGATCCCATCCAGGGTACCACATTATATTTAGTTGTCCTGTCACCCTAGGCTTCACTTGGCTGTGAGAGTTTTTCAGACTTTTGTTAGTCTTGATTATTTTGATAGTTTTGAGGACTACTGACTATTAATTTTGAAAGAGGTAAGAGGATGCCCCCCTGTCTTGAGATTTGTCTGCTGTTTTTCTCATGATTAGACTAGGGGTGATGGATTTTAGAAGACCACAGAGGTAAGATACCACTTCATCACATCAGATCAAGGGTTTATACTATCTACATGATTTATGACTGTTGCTGTCGACCTTGATCACCTGACCGAGTAGTGTTTGTCACGTTTCTCTACTGTAAAGTTACTCTTTTTTTTCCCCCTTTACATACTGTATTCTTTGGAATTCACTATGAAGTAAGGCTCCCATTAGCAAGAGTCTTGTTAGTTTCTCCCAATCTCTCAAAATGATCTATTCTTATTTAGCTTTATTCGATATTATTTATGCTTTTCAATTGCATCACCTCTACTTCTATTCTCCAAATTATAACTGACAAATCATAGACTTTCAGAGGTCAGAGACAATGTATCGTACCTTGTTCTTTCGGAGTTTGATTGCCAAAGCCAGAAGCAGCAGAAATAAATATATCGAAAGAATTTTCTGTATTTCCCCAAAGCAAGGAAACAGTCATCATGGGGCAAATCAAATTGTTGGGTATCCTGACATTTGTTTTAGGGTCCAGTTTTGCTTTTATTTTGAATTTTATAAAAGGTGGGCAGCCAGGCAGCTGGAGTTCAAGAGCAGCCTGGCTAATGCGGTGAAACCCCGTCTCTACTAAAAATACAAAAAATTAGCGGGATGTGGTGGCATGCACCTATAATCCCAGCTACTCATGAGGCTGAGGCAGGAGAATTGCTTGAACCTGGGAGGTGGAGCTTGCAGTGAGCTGAGATCGTGCCACTGCACTCCAGCCTGGGTGACAGAGCGAGACTCCATCTAAAAAAAAAAAAAGGTGGGCATAGTCACTTTAGTATCAAAGTCCTAAGGACCCCTCGTATTTTGCATAGAAATTGGAGAGGGAAAGTGAGTTGTCCCAGGTCACAGAGTTTTATTCCAAGGAAACAAAGTCCACTTGCTTTAAAGAGAAACAGGCACAGATTTCCCTACAAAACACAGAAAGTAGCTGATTCTTTGGTGATGATGAGGAGGAAGACAAAGATGATGAGTAGGGGTAGAAGTTTGAGATGGAGGTAGTATCCTTTCTTCAGTGTTTTATACAAATGCATTTGTTTGAATTTCTACAGTATTTATAGGAAAAAAGAAAAAAGAAACAAACAGAAAATAATCTCTTAGATGTAAGCACAATTGTTATCTTCCTAAACATTTCAAATTATAATCACTTCTGCCTATGGGCTAATGAGGGCATTTTTCTTTGTACACTTCTATTTTGCTTAAATGTTGTAAACTATATTTTTTGTAAATTTAAACATTTTGTCACTTAATTAAAAACTGTGTTAGAACTATAATCAAAAATTGTCTGATGGTCAATTTATTTTAGTGGAAAGGAAACTGAACAAAGTTAGCAGTGTGCCTTTGACCTTGAATTGATATTTAACTAACAATCTGAGTGCAAATCCCAGACTACTTAGGTGTATCTTGCTTGTAGATCATATCTAGCAAAATTTTTTTTGTGAGTGGGAAAATTCAGAAAGTGGAGTTAAGTTTTTCTTTTTCTTTTTCCCCAAAAGAATCTGCCCCCCAAATCAACATATTGTAAAGGAGCTGGTAGGCAGGATAGATTAGGCTAAATTCTCCCCAGGGAAGAACATAAAAAATATTCCTCAATGGAAAATACACTGAGGCATTTTTAAAGGAAGTTTTAAACAGATATACTTATTTGATTATTTGTATCCAGTGTGCAGCAGAGGACAACAAATAGCTGTTTTCTGGTGGTGAAGGGGATAAGCAAAGGTCTCACCATCATAACGCTATAATTGGCACACATGGCAGTGTTAAGGAGAGGAAAAGACAGGGCAATGATGTAGCCTAATATGTTCAATCTTTACAAGAGTGAGAATGCCCTTTGAAAGTCAAAATTGGGCCAGGCATGGTGGCTCACGCCTGTAATCCCAGCACTTTGGGAGGCCAAGGTGGGCGAATCACCTGAGGTCAGGAGTTCCAACCTGGCCAACATAGTGAAACTCCATCTCTACTAAAAATACAAGAGCAGTTGTCTTTTACTGTCCATTTATTGACTAAATAAGAATTACAAATTATAAATTAGGGATGATATTAATCACATTATCACACTATAGCCTTCTGTATACATTTGAAAAGCCAGTGGCATGTATGTGTGAAAACATGCATCTGGCAAGTCTATATAGAGTGTTTGCTGCATAGATCCTTGCAGAAAGCCCTGGGACCACAGGGGCCCCTCACCAGGAAGGCATGTGCTGCTACTTCTGCTTCTCCTGCTCCCATGCTCAGCCCTGTGTTCCTGACCTAGATCTTCTCTTCTAGTAGAGGAGCCGTTCTGCCTGGACGCCTACTTCCTCCTGTGTCTTCAGAGAATGTGAGAAGGAAGGGCAGAGAGAACACCACGTGGGCTGATGGTTTCGGCCTGGCTGGAGCTCTGGTGCTCTTCCAAAGTCCAAGAGACTCTTGATAACATTGGCTATTGCCTCCTCTGCCTGCCCCCCCACTGCCCCCTCAAATCTTTGGAAGGTGTGCCAACCCTGAGAGTAGAGGGCAGCAAGAGGGGCAGTAACAGTAGGGAGAGTCATCCATCTCAGAGCCTTGAATCTGTCGCTGCCCCACAGTACAGAGCCTGGTCAAGGGAAAGAAGGGTGTGAGCTCTGGGTTCAGACTTACTCCAGAGGTTGTTCACGGGTTACATTGTCCCCTTCTGGTTTCTTGGATATGACACATGGATTTTTGGTCCTCAGTAAAGGCCTTGGTTCTTGGTGGATCTGTCATCCACTCCCACCCCTAGGTTCCCTCAAAGGCAATTCTGATTGTCTACCAGGAAGTCCTGGGGAATATTCAGCACTTCACCTTTCCCACTTGCCCACCTGGTTAGCTCACTCCCAGCCTGGAGGGTGGAACCTGGATTTATACAAAATCTTCTGGGTTTCCTTCCTTTCATTCTCCCTGATCCAACACCAGCAAAAACAAACTAAAATGCAAACCCATCCCACTCTTGATTGATACCAAAACTCTAACATTGGATATCCTTTGGTTTAGGCTTTGACCTTTGATGAAACTTGCAAATACCCTTAAAAACCAAAGTGACTGGTTAAGGCTTATCAGTAAGTTACCACAGAATGAACTTATCAGATCATTTCCTGGTGGCAGATTTCAATAGTGAAAGGATGGAAAGAGAAACAGGAAAACCTTCCTCTTCCTACTTCCACCAACAGTCAGAAAAAGGAAAAAGGAAAATTAAAGGTTAGACAAATTAAGATTAAAATTAGGGCTCTTGCCCTATTGCCTCCCTGATTTCATGGTATAATCATTTTAAGTTCTTTTCTAGATAAGATACAGGCAGATTAGTGACAGACTGTAATTTAGATCACACTAGAGGTAACTAGAGTGTAAAAAGACACCTGAGAGATGCTGCAGTTAGGGCTGGATGGGATGAGAATCAGTGCCATTGAGACAGTGAGCTGTGAGCCCATCAGTGAAAGTTAACACTTAGCACTCACTAGGTACCCCGATGCTGTTTTATGTGATTTATAGCCAAGAGATAAGCACTGCTAAAATTCCATATTTAACAGGTGAGAAAATCAAGGCCTGGAATGATTAGATAACTTGCCCAAACCATTCAGTAAGTGGCAGTGTCAAGCAATGAAACTAGGTCTATGCTATGAACCAGAGGTGGTGCCAAAGCACAGCCTGGTTTTAGTTCAGCCTTTAACTGTATGGCTTTAGGGCAGGTCAGTTTACCTCTCTGGCCTCACTCAGTTCTTCAACTAGAAAAGGAGAAAGTCAGAGTAGATGACTCTGCTCTGACATTTGAAGAATCTGGCTTCAAATGGAACACATCTGGCTATGAGGCTTGACAGCCTGTGCAACTGGTAGAGTTAGGCGGACAGTAGGGCTTGTTCCTCCCCACACCCACACCTCTGCCTCCAAAGTTTTATGCCTTCCTTTCCTTATCCTCACTGTTAGTTACTGTGGATGTGATCACAAAGGAACTGATACGAGAGGGTGTTTCTGGTAGAAGTCTAAAGACTCCTAGGGGGAGGGAAGGAGCATTGGAGTCAGAAAGAACTCTTCAAGCAAGAGTTTGAAACTTGCCTGAAACTAAATAGCAGCATGACCTTGACCAAGTTAAGTATCTTCTCCAAGCTTCAGCTTCCACATCTGTAGGAATTAGAATAACCACTCAAAGGGATTTTGTAGATATTTGGTAAGATAATGTATATGAAGGATCCAGGCCAGTGCCTGGCACACAGTAGGTGCACAAGAGGTTTTAGTTCCAGTTTCATCATTCATCATTCTCCCTTCCTAACAGGTGACAAGCAGAGTCCAGAGTCCTGGTGTCAGTAGGGATGTCATGGGATCTCTTTCCATTCCCCTGCTTTTAAGATGACTCTTGATATAGGTGAAAAGGAGTTACAGCCTTTTTGTAGACACCTCTTGAGGTATTTGCAGAGCTCATAACAATTCACTCTAAGAATGGCCCTGACACATACAGGCTTTCAGATGCAAATAACAAAACATACACCTTAAGTACGATTAAGTAATAAAGGAAATTTGCTGAAAAGCCAGCAGAAGTTAGCTTCAGGTGAGGCTTACTCCAGCAGCTCAATGGAAGGACTAAAGACCTGGCTTATCTTTATCTCTCTCTGTTCTTCCTTCCAGGCTGTTGGGTTAATACTTAACTCCCCTCAAGGTCACCAGCTGGCTGCCAGCAGTTCCTGGAAGGAACTGTGTGCTTTAAAACTGACATCCAGCAAGGCAGAAAGAGCATCATTGCCTCCATTTTCAGCAAAAGCTCAGAAAGTCACTCTGATTGAACAGGTTTAGGTTATTTGTCCTTCTTTGAATCGATCACTACATCCAAGGAGATGCCGATTGGCTTAGCCAAGGTCATATGCTTCATTTTTGAGGGGAAGGAGATGATATATTTCTTGGATTCCCAAACAGAAACCAGGTGTTCTTGAGAAAGGGGAAGGTAAGAAACACATGTCTGATGGATACCTGAAGAACTTTGAACATGGTTCTGAGCTCACTGGAGCAGAATCACGTTAATGGTCTTGCTCCAAAGACTGGGACTCAAAATCTTGCTGCTGTTCCCAGAGCTGTTCCACCTCTAATCTGTACCCAAGGATTTGTGGTTCAAGTTCTTCTTTTAATCAATAGGTGTTTTGGTTTTCTATTTCTACCTAACAAACCACCTCAATCTGAGTGGTTTAAAACAACCACCATTTGGCCAGGCGTGGTGGCTCATGCCTGTAATCCCAGCACTTTGGGAGGCTGAGGCGGGCGGATCACCTGAGGTCAGGAGTTTGAGACCAGACTGGCCAACGTGGTGAAAACCCGTCTCTACTAAAAATATTTGAAAAACATTAGCCGAGCATGGTGGCGGGCACCTGTAGTCCCAGCTATTAAAGAGACTGAGGCAGGAGAATCACTTGAACCCAGGAGGCGGAGGTTGCAGTGAGCCGAGATGGTGCCACTGCACTCCAGCCTGGGCAAAAAGAGCAAAAAAAAACCCCAAAAAACCAAAAAAACTCTGTCTCAAAACAACCACCATTTTATTATTTCACAAAATTCAAAGTTGACTGGGTGCAGCTGGTCACTGCTATCACTGCTACTCCACCTTTCGACTGAGGGTTCAGTCACCGGGCGGCTTGACTGGTCTAGAACATCCAAGCCTGTCTGAAAACATCTGTTATGGCTAGTTCTATATGTCAACCTGGCTAGGCTGAATTACCCAGTTATTTAGTCAAACAACATCAGGATGTTGCTGGGATAATATTTTGTAGATGTGGTTAACATCTGTTGTCAGCTGATTTTATGTAAAGGGGGTTACTTTTGATCATGGGACTAAGCTTTATACAAAACCGTTGAAAATTCTTACGGGCAAAAGTCAAGATTTTTTCTGGAGATGAAATCTGCCTCAAGGCTGCAGCATTAACTCCTGCCTGAGTTTCTAGGCTGCCTGTGGGCTCTACACTTTCAGACTTCAGATTTGCTGATCTCCACAATTGCATGAGTCAGTTTCTTAAAATTATCTCTATCCATCCATCTGTCTGTCTCCTATTGGTTCTATTTCTCTGAAGAATCCTGACTGAGACAACATCTGACCAAGGATGACTCAGCTGGGGCAAGGTGAGCTAAGTGGGTAGGATGAGCAAAAGAAAATAATGGAAGAAGTTAATAGAAGTCAGTCACCAAAAATCAACTAGATATTTCCTCTATGTGTGTGTGTGTATGTGAAAATGTTTTATAAAATTCAAATTTTATTGTTTTAATATTTTTCTCTGATGCAGAAAGAGTAAGAATAAGGTAGGTGAGAGGTTCATGATTACATGGCTATCACAAATTAATTAGATATTGGCTGGGCATGGTGGCTCACACCTATAATCCTAACACTTTGGGAGGCTGAGAGTGGGGGTGGATTGCTTGAGCCCAGGAGTTCGAGACCAGCCTGGCCAATATGGCAAAACTCTGCCTCTAAATAAATAAATAAATCAAAATTTAAAAACAAAATTGATTAGATACTGAATCTATACAAAATATTTCTTGAACACTACCTAGGAGTCCGTGACTGTGGTTAGTATGTTGGGAGTTGGGGAAGGAAGTCTCCAGAAGTGGCCTGCTCCACTTACCCAAGGACCTCAGCTGTACTGGTAGATATAAAACAGACACATGGAATAAAGTAGAAGGGACTGCCCTTTTCCTGCCTATTCTCCTTCTACTCATTCTTCCCAATCAGCTCAAACTTTACCTCTTCTCTTACCCTAACTCTATCCTGCCACTAGACAGTTACGTTTACCCTTCTCTGCATTCTCACAGCTCTTTGTAGCTGCCTTCACTATATCATTACTCTTTGTTATGTGCTGTAGGCTGTGGGCAGAATTCTAAAATGACCTCCAATGATTCCCTAAGTCTTCTCAAAATGAGTGTGAACAGGGCCAATGAGGTATTGCTCCCATGATTGTGTTCTATTATATGACAAAGGGATTTTGCAGATGTAATTAACATGCCAAATCTCACCTTAAGATAGTGAGATTACCCTCGGTGGGACTGACCTAATCAGGTCAGCTTTTAAAAGAGATGGGGCTCTTCAAAAGAGATTTGAAGTATGAGAGGGGTTTGATGCAAGAATGATAACCCATTGCTTACATGGAGACAGAGGGGGCCACATGGCAAGGAATGCAGGCAGCATCTAGGATCTGAGAGCAACCTCTAGCTGACAACCAGCAAGGAACTTCAGTTCTATAACCTCAGGGAACTGAGTTCTGTCACAAGCACATGAGCTTGGAATGGGATCCCAGCTCCAGACGAGAATGCAGCCTGCCTGACACCTCGATTTCAGTCCTGTGAGAACCTGAGCAGAGAGCCCATTTGTGTTGTACTCAGACTTTCTCATCCACAGAACTGTGAGCTAAAAACAAATGTGGGTTTAAGCTGCTAAATTTGTGGTGATTTGCAATCACAGCAGTAGAAACAAATACAGTCATGTGTTGCTTAAGGAGGATACATTCTGGGAAATGTATCATTAGGTGATTTTGTCCTGTGGGCATCATAGAGTATACTAACATAAACCTAGATAGTAGAGTGTACTACACACCTAGGCTATAGGGTATAGCCGATTGCTCCTAGGCAACAAACCTCTACAGCATGTTACTGGACTGAACACTGTAGGCAACTGCAACATAATGGTCAATATTTGTGTATTGAAACATTAAAAAGGTACAGTAGACATATGGCATAAAAGACTTTAAAAATAGGCCGGGCATGGTGGGTCACACCTATAATCCCAGCACTTTGGGAGGCCGAGACGGGTGGATCACTTGAGGCCAGGAGTTCGAGATCAGTCTGATCAACATGGTGAAAGCTCGTCTCTCCTAAAAATACAAAAATTAGCCAGGTGTGGTGGCGGGCACCTGTAGTCCCAGCTACTCGGGAGGCTGAGGCAGGAGAATCGCTTGAACCCGGGAGGCAGAGGTTGCAGTGAGCCGAGATTGCGCTACTGCACTCCCAGCCTGGGCAACAGAGCAAGAGTCTGTCTCAAAAAAAAGTACACCTTGTATAGGACACTTACCATGAATAGAGATTGTAGAACTGGAAGGTGCTCTGGGTAAGGCAGTGAGTGAGTGGATATGAAGGCCTAGGACATTACTGTAAACTACTGTAGACTTTATAAACACCTAGACTACATTAAGTTCATTTTTTTTCAAAAATAAATTAACTTCAGCTTACTATAACATTTTTATTTTCTGAACTTAAATTTTTTTTTAACACTTTGACTTGAGTCATGTAATGCACTGTACTTCAATGTTACAGTGGGTATATATTGCTAGGCAATAGGAATTTTTCAGCTCCATTATAATCTTATGGGACCACTGTCCTATATGCAGTCTGTCATTGACCAAAGCATTATTATGCAGAGCACTACTGTACATTATGTATTTGCTTCTCCACTCAATTATGATCTGGAAGGCAGGATCCATGTCTTTTTTTTTTTTTTTTTTTTTTAATCTATATAAGCCCCTCTGAGCAAGGTGTCTGGCTTGGAGCAATGCTCTAATAAATGTCTGTTGAATAAATTAATAAATGAATAAGTCCTGTATTTGCAGTACTGTGTAGGCAACTGAGACAAGGTTCGAGTGTACTCAATTTATTTCAGAAAGTATTCTACCAGTGGCCAGCACCATGACAACGTCGAGTCCCTCCAAGATAATGTCTCTGATTTTCTTGGACTCCCAGTGTTCCTTATCATAATATATAGGTATTGGGGTTTCAAATGTTACTGACTCAGACATAGTTAATCACAGTTATCATGGTATTAGAGATAAGAGCTGATGGAAAAATGAAAATAAGAGACAAGGAAAGTTTCAAAACTTACTGCTATGGTCTGAATGTTTGCGAGACCCCTGCCATCTTCCCCAATTCCTTTGTTTTCTTTTTTCTTTTTGAGATGGAGTCTCATTCTGTCACCAAGTCTGGAGTACAGTGGCGCAATCTCGACGCACTGCAACCTCTGCCTCCTGGGTTCAAACAATTCTCCTGCCTCAGCTTCCCGAGTAGCTGGGATTACAGGTGTGTACCACCACACCCAGCTAATTTTTGTATTTTTAGTAGAGATGTGGTTTCTCCCTGTTGGTCGGGCTAGTCTCGAACTCCTGACCTCAGGTGATCCACCTGCTTTGGCCTCCCAAAGTGCTGGGATTACAGGCGCGAGCCACTACGCCTGGCCACCCCCCTCAATTCGTATGTTGAAGTCTTTATCCCCAAGGTGATGGTATTAGGAGGTGAAGCTTTTGGGAGGTGATTAGGTAATGCACTTGGATCTCTAATTAATAGGATTAGTGCCCTTATAAAAGAGGTCCAACTGCATGTGGTAGCTCACAGCTGTAATCCCAGCAGTTTGGGAGGCCAAGGTGGGAGGATCACTGAAGGTCATGAGTTCAAGACCAGCCTGGGCAACGTAGCAATACCCTCCAACCCCATCTCTACAAAAAGTATTTTTTTAATTAACTGCATGTGGTGGTACGAGACTGTAGTCCTAGCTACTTGGGAGGTTGAGGCAGGGGGATCATTTGAGCCCAGGAGTTCAAGTGAGCTATGATTGTACCACTGTACTCCAGCCTGGGTGACAGAGTGAGACCCTGCCTCTTCAAGAAAATAAATAAGGGGCCCAAAGGTTACCCTTTGCCCTTCCACCACGTGAGGACATGGTGAGAAGGCACCCTCTATACACCAAGGAAACGTTGGCCTTAACCAGACACCAAATCTGCTGCCTTTGTTTTGAACTTCCCAGTCGGCAGAACTTTGAGAAATAAATTTTCCTTGTTTTTAAGCCACCCAATCTATGGTATTTTGGTATAGCAGCCTGAATGAACTAAGACACTTATTTGGAAGAATAACTTACTATGCTTCCCTTATAGAACTTCTGATTGATGCTACTTGTGATTACAACTTTGAGCAATTAATTTTATCCTTTTGAGGGTCAGTTTCTTCACTAGTAAAGGGGAGAAGACATCGTGTCATCCCAGCCCTAATATTCTGTGTAATCTATGAGTTTTTTTGGCCCATGGGTGAAAATAATGCAGTTGACTCTTCGCTGCTGCTTCTTCTTCTTCTTCTTCTTCTTCTTCTTCTTCTTCTTCTTCTTCTTCTTCTTCTTCTTCTTCTT